>NW_006239001.1:1137850-1203096 GCF_000226075.1 Solanum tuberosum
TTATTATTATAGTATTAAAATAGGTGCAGCATTATTAAGTGCACATTATTGTCTTTATAATAATAATAATAATTATTATTATTATTATTATAATGTAAAGTAGGAATGCATTATTGTAAAGTAGTAGTCATTTCCTTTCTATAAAAAGGGACGTATATGTAACATAAAAAAGGAGGCAAGCCTTGAAGCCTTCAATAAAAACGCACTTTCATAAAAAATCTCTTAAATATTTAAAATATTTAAATACTTCATAGATAATTGAGCAAACTTCAGATATCATGGATAAGCAAAAGGCAAAGGTATATTGTTCAACAAATATGCAGAACTAATTTCATATATTCCTAAATATCATATATATGATTGAACAAATTTATGTTATGTATTAGAATTATTTGAATCATGATTTCTAGTTTATTAGCACACTGGAAACAGGGAGAAAACTTCTATTCTATGCCATCCTAATGTTGAAACCGGTAGGCAAGGAAAGCCGTTTAAGGGAATAAACAAAGTTGAGGCGCTGATAAGAAGGAAGTATCCGCTAAAGTACGATGCTAGTAGTGACAGGAGAACATGATATACATATAATCTAGTTCATAATAATCTAATATGAATTTAATCGATTATGAATATAATCGATTATGAATATGATATGAAGGAATAATTGAAAATAAAACCCTGCATAACAACGAACATGACTACATATATGCATGATGAAATGATAAAAAACTACGAAACTTTAATATTATATATACTTAAAGGTATAGAAATAATTGAATTAAGAAGAATAATATGAGAAAAAATATTTAATGATAATGAATCAGAAGATATATTAAACCAAGAATGGTATGAAATAGACCTACAGGATTTAGACCTCGAAAAGAATAGAATGGTATGATTTAGAAATAAATTCAGATTAAAAATGAACTACGAATATTTATGATATTGGACAGAATCTATGGAAGATATAAAACAATTAGAATAATTAATGGAGGAAAATTTATATATGTACCGAAAAACCGAAGATATGTTATATCTAGAATATATCATAAATAATATTAAAGAGATATCAAGATTAACACCCTTGAAAAAAGAATATTATAATAAAATATGGCTAGTTAATACCTCACCTACCACACTACCACCTACCACACTACCAAAAATATGAATCCCTTACCTACCAATTCCGCACCCCCGAAAAAAAGATGATGAATGAGGGAGTTCCTCCCTAAGGAAACCAAGGGTTTTGGGTGTAGTCCATGGCTTGGGAACCTAGGCTACCTAAAAATTACCCTAGCTACTGCCTCCCTAGACCACGAGCCGTGGTGCCAGCTGTGGTGGCTACGCAGTATGCCCTAGTTTGGTGCCAAGTCAAGGCTCCCCTTCACGAGCCACTTCATGACTCATGGTCATGACCACGGGCCGTGGGAAGGCTCGTGCGGTGGCCTTAACTTGAAGGGAGTGGTGCTTGAGTGAGGAGGCTCCTTCCCCATTGACCAAGAGAACCACCACGAATCGTGGTGCCCTAGACGGTTCGTCAAGGTGGGCGCGAAGCTCACTTGGACTCAAGGGGAGGCAAGGAAACTTTGCCTAGCTACTGCCTCCATGATCACGAGCATCACCACGACTCGTGGTGTTAACCACAGATCGTGGGAGTTTCCGTGGTCTTACCTTGGCTTTGGAGGGTTTGGTAAGGTTGGGAGGCACTCTGCCTAGGGGACCACTTGTTCCACCACGAGCGGTGGTACCCCTCACGATCCGTCAAGTTGGGGGTGGTCCCTAACGGGCTGCCTTAGTTGAGGGTTTTTGAGTAATTTCGTTTTAATTTTTTAAAGTGTAGGGTCAATTTTAAATGGTTTATATAATTAATATATATAGTTTTAAGTCTTTTAAAAATTAATTTTACTCATTATTTCTGTAAATCAAAACAAGAGTTCATCCTTCCAAAAATTATCTCTCTAAAACTTCTCAAGGAAGAAGAAGAAGTGAGAGCTAGGGTTTGTGGATTTCAAAAGGGTTTCTTCTCAAATTTCTTCAAGGATTCTTAGTAAAAGGTATGGTGATCCTTCATATAGGGTTAGTATTCACCCTAGAGTCAATTTCGAAAGAGTTTTCAAACCTTTTCAAAGTTCATGACATTTCAAGAGTTTTACTCAATCTAATGGGTTCTCTCTCCAAACGATTTTAAAGGATTACTAAGGTCATATTATGATTATATTGATGTTTAATTAGTGATTTAAGATGTTTTTTCTCCTTGAACCCATGATTCTTTTCAATTCTAATTTATGACTTATGAAGTGGGTTATTGATTATGGTGGATTTATGCTTACATTGATTTAGATTGTTTAATTGTAACATTATCTATGTTTAATTATGAAGAATTGTTGGTGAATTGAGGAATTGTGATTTTGGCTTTGAAAGGGCAATTTGACCTAATTACATGTTATTATAGAATTATGTTTTAATTATTGATCCACTTGAAAGTTGGAGGTGTTTCATTATTATGTACATTGTGATCATGGCCTTGAAGGCATAGTATGATAAGTTGAAGTGTTACCATGATATTGTATGTATGAATGGGAGTTCAATAAAGCTAATGTGATCATGTTTTGAATGTGAATGTGTTATTATTGAAAGGTTAATTCTCAATTCGACACCAATGAATGTTAATGATAAAACATGAAGGATTTTTCAACATATTGTATAGCTCGAATTTGTAGGGCTTATGCATCCTTTTCTTGTATAAATGAATGTATTATTGATTGTGGAATCCTTGGAACGGTAGGTTAGTACCACCCTTCCACACACATTAATAATGAACATTCCATAAAGGTTAATGATGAGCCTTGAACCGGCCGGTGTATGGCACCCTTTCAATAGGAGTTAATGAGCTTTCCTAAATGGACCTTGAATCGGTAGGTTTAAGGCACCTTTTCATGTGTTTTTGAATGTAATTGGACTCGGTAGGCCAATGGCACCTCTCTTATGTGATAATGTAAAGGTAATGAACTATTTTATGGGAATGTAAGCTAAGCACTGAGTTGATTTGGTTAAATGGAAACTCCCCTAAGGTTAGGCATGCGTTTGAATGATCGTCTACCTTATCTCATAAACTATGTGCCCGCATAGGTCAAGCTAGTGGATTCACCTAAGCTAAATGAACCGTTCTTCCTTGGGAAAGTAGACCACCTCTTTACGGTGTGGAGATTTATGACACCGGATTCCATGACAATCTCTCATGGTCTATGTCGGTTAACGCCTACTTCCCATCATGTGAGATTTCTTTGTGGGTTCTTGAGAGGTTCTACAAAGTGTAGGTAGTATTATGGGATGCTACCTATACGTTGCACGAGTAGGCTTTGAGAGGGTCATAGTGAGTTTCTCTAAATCCTAATGACAATGACACGAATGTGTTCTATTGAGGCTCGTTCTTCCTTATTTGAGCAGATTCGTGAGCACTAGTTTGATGACGAGAAGCTATTTCTCAATCGAGGCAAGGTGATGAGAGGGAAGCCAAAGAGGTTTTCCTTGATTCTAATGGTGTCTTGAGGATAAGGGGTAGGATTTGTATACCCAAGGTGGGCGAGTTGATGTCACGACTTGAGAGTACCCCTTATTCGTAACACGGCGTACTCGACCCCAAAGGGGTCTTATACAAGCCTCATAGTCATTCAATAATGAAAATAGTGCGGAATTTAAAACATTATATTTAAAACCATACAAATCAAAACATTCAATACTCATAGAAATCTTTCAAAAGACACAGCAGAAGACTAAGTCTCACATGGCCATCTTAGACAAAACTTTAACAAGATAGCGTCACGGCCCTTTACAATTGAAGTCTTAACAATAGTTTCAAAATAAGAAAGAACTAGAAACAATAAGAGTCTTTATCCTCGACCTATGAGGACATACCAAGTCTTGGAGGAAAACTCTATACAAACACTTCAATCCTAGCTAGAATCAATCACTTGCCGGAACCTACACTTGTAGTAAAATTAGGAAAATATGGGTTAGCACATAAAAATGTAACAAGTATGATGGCCATGCAAAAACATGCTTTAAAAGGGACATTTGGTTAGAAACCATGCATTATGTAACTTTCTAAAAATATCATGTACAAAGCATAAGAGACATACAATACAAGTACAATCATCATGCAAGTCATAATACCACATTTACACAATATCATCAAGTAAACCTTTTTCCTTTACCTTAGACCTTCACTTTAAGTAACCCTCAAGCTATGTCTTGTGCAATGTATGGGTACCGTCCCATACCACCACCCACACTAAGGCACCACCTTAAGGTCACCAAAAGTGAACTTACCATTCCTTCATTTTCACCTTTACACAATATAAATACAAGACACATAATCATCACATGAATCACATCATCACATAAACATAGTCATCAAGTAAGTCATTTCATCAATATAAACTACTCGTTCATCATTTCATTTAGATAATAAGTCAACATTCTTCAATAACTTCTCTTACAATCGAAGTCTTATCATAAAATCAAAAATAAGTCTAGACATTGTCTCATTAACCATCTAATACAATCGAGTATCAATAAGGGTCAGAACCCTTTACAACATAGTATAAATTGAAAATGTAAGAAGAAACTAGAAATGACCAACTCTCATCCTCTAACCATGAGGACTCACCGAAAGCGTTAAGAATAGTTCCTCCAAGCTTTGATCAAGAAGGAAGCACATCTCAACAACCGGGCCCTACACTTACAGAAAAAATGTAGAAAATATGGGTTATTAAAAAATTGCACTAAGTATGGAAGCCATGTATAAAAATCCTTAAAACATTCAAAAAGGGACAATTTAGTTGAAACCATGCATTTTATCAAATTTAAGAGTCATCATGCACATTATTGTAAATACATAAGTCAAACCATTTGATATGCAACCCTAAGCTATACTTCTGCAATGCGTAGACATGATCACATAATACTATCTAATACTAAGTGCCACTTTTAGGCCATCATAATCATGCATATCATACCTTGACCTCATCCATAGCCAATACTCATAGACAAGTAAAAAATCATGTTCATAGCTTGTAGCAAGTGAATCCACTCTTAGTAACAATCCATATCATATATGCATGAATTCATATATCTTAATAGCAAAATAAAACCACACCATAACCCCTTTCAAACCCTACTTGTGCAATGTATAACTGAAGTCCCATACCCTCATTCACACTAAGTAGAGCTCATTGAGAAGTCATAAGTATAGTTCATGTTCATGTTTATGTCATAGTTCATATTCTCGTTATGTAGGGAAATAGCCTTAACCGACAAAGTCCATGTGAGCTACATGGAATCCGATGTACTGCCCTACACTGAAAAGAGGTGTTTTACTTGCCTAAGGTAGAACTAGTTTTGTTAGCTTAGGTGGATCCACTAGCTAAAGACCTACGTGGGCACATAGGTACGGGATAGGGAGATTTCTACTAGAAACCCGGACTAACTAAGGTAAAAGGTTTCCATCTTATGAGATAACTGTTTTCGGAACCCGGAGTGACTGGCGTAAAAGGAACCCATTGGGAAGCCGGACCAATTGGCATAAAATCTTCCATCTCATATTCATATCCAGTCGGTGCTAAGCATAATTCTATTTAATATCCATGTTAAGTTTTAACTTAGGTTCATGTTCATGAAAGAATGCCCTAGAACTCAAACCAATATGGTATGATGATAGCTCATAGATTCAATAGATGAGAATAGTCATTCGACCTTTATAATCGTTAATATTTGAGTAAACATTTCACATCATGTTCATAGTGTGTTCATGAGAATAGCCTTGCAATCAACACAACAAGATTATCATAGTCATAGATATTTCATGCACAGTCATTGTAAGGGTATGGGGAGAATCATCTCTCAGCAATACCTCAATTAGACCATAGTCATAGGATCTTCACTCGCTAAGTGAATCATAAGCTCATACACAATTCTCATAAAACATGTACAAAACCCTCATAATTTAACCTTCAAGGCCCATGAATCACATTCAACCCAAACATCTAGAATTACTACCATAGATAGGGAGAATATCATGATTCAACAAACTCAATCAATATAGACATAATCTATTCAAATTCTTCTATAATCAATCAATCCCACATCATGAAGTCACAATTTATTAATTTAGGGAATTCATGGGTACTTGGGGGGGGGGGGTTTCATCATAAATCAACAATTAATCATCAATTCAATCATAATCCATCATATATCAATCATTGAAAGCGTTTTAGAAAGAAACCTGTAACGACCCGAGAGCACCCCTAGCCGTTACATGCATATTCGACCTCTCGGTGGTCTTATACAAGCCTTAGCATTCATTCATTGCATAGATCATAAAAATCACTAAGAATTTAAAACTTTTATTCAATAAAACTATAAGACTTCAAGAGTCATCAACATTTGAAAACATCAATACGGAAGCAGAACTACTAAGTCTCTTTAGCCAATCTTAGATAAGAACTTAAAACGTACTAAGGGACACGGCCCTTTACAAATGAAATGAAACTTAAGTGTCTATTACAATGACTAAGAAAATTCTAAACATATCCTCGAATATTGAGGACATACCGAAGACTTGGAAGAGTGAAGCAATTCAAGCAACTCCAAAGCACAATCTCCTCCTAGTTACCACAACCTACACTTGTAGTAAAATTGAAGAAAGGGGTTAGTACAACACATGTACTAAGTATGAGAACCTACACTTGTAGTAAAATAGAAGAAAGGGGTTAGTACAACACACGTACTAAGTATGAGGATATGCAAAACATGCTAAAAAGGACATTTGTTTGGAAGTTATGCTTTCATGCCATTTTGATAAAATCTCATGAACATCAACATAATAGGCACCTTACAAGTCACAACCAACAATATAAAGTCATATTCTTCACAATACCTCATAAACATACATAACCCATTTACCTTTACCTTCTTGCCTTGGACCTCCACCTTAAGTAACCCTTAAGCAATACCTTTGTGCAATGTATGGGTAACGTCCCATACCATCACTCACACTAAGGCACCACCTTAAGGTCACACAAAGTGCACTTACCATGCATACCTCAACCTTCACCAATTAATCACATAAGACATATAAGCACATAAGCCAACAAGTCACTTCATAAAACTAGAACACTCATCAAATGTCATCCCAAGACTTATCTAAGTAGGACAGGGTGAGGAAGCCTTTCATTCACTAATGACATAAGATCATCACATACATTCAATTCACTATGACTCACTTTCACATTAACATGCTCAAGGACCAACACTTTCATTAATTAGCCCAAAGAGACTCATTCATTCATTATCATTACTAAGACACAGCAAGATCTCCCTTAAATGTCTACTTGTGCAATATCTAGATGATGTCCCATTCCACCACCTATCCTAAGTAGTACGTCCTTAAGAGACTCTAGTTCATTCATTAATGTGGGGGAAGAGCCTTAACCAGCAAATACCATGGAGCTTGACATGGAATCCCAGTAGTAACCCTTACCGGATGAGGGATCCCCACTTGCCTAAGGTAGGGTCATTCTTTTAGACTTTACGTGGTAGAGACCACTAGCTAGTCCTATGTGGGCACATAGTTAAGGGATAGAAGGATTGCTACTAAGTACTCTCATCTCAACTGACGAATGAGTACCCATCCTAGCCCAACATTCATTCATTTAGGGATAAGGATTGCTACTAAGTACTCTCATCTCAACTGACGAATGAGTACCCATCCTAGCCCAACATTCATTCATTTAGGGATAAGGATTGCTACTAAGTACTCTCATCTCAACTGACGAATGAGTACCCATCCTAGCCCAACATTCATTCATTTAGGGATAAGGATTGCTACTAAGTACTCTCATCTCAACTGACGAATGAGTACCCATCCTAGCCCAACATTCATTCATTTAGGGATAAGGATTGCTACTAAGTACTCTCATCTCAACTGACGAATGAGTACCCATCCTAGCCCAACATTCATTCACTTAGGAAGCTCTTGGATTCAAAGATTAGAAAACCTTTCATCTAGGAACCCATTCATTTAAAATGAGTACTTTATGAGACTATCCTTACAATAGACCCAACTTTCATTCATTAGCATTAACTCCCATTCTTTCATTCATTCTTCACTAGGTGTGAGAGTAGGTAAACATAGTCTATCCCAACCTCACCTTCATTATAAATCATTCAAAGAAGACAACAACCAAGCATAATACATAAAGTCTCTCCACAATGTAACCTCTCATGCTCTTAGACCGTACACAAATTCACATCATATCACATTACCTTCACATAATCAATATTACTCAAAACAACAATCATCCAACTTTGCGTACAAGGCCATGATCACAACATGCTTATAAAGTAAACACCTCCCCACTTTCAAAGGGATCAAACCTCACAATTCTATCATCTACAACATATACATATATATATATATAATACTAGAGTCATTAATCTATTCACAACTTCATCATCATCATAAACCTTAGGTCACAATTTCCCATTCAAGGCCAACATGCAATATACCACAATTGACCATCAATTCCTCATAATTCAATATAGAACAATACATAAATCAATAGCCCATAAAAATCTACACATTAATATCCCATTATTAGCTCATAATCAATAGACCCACTTTAGACCCAAAAATTAGGATTTCAAGATATGTAAGGGTTCATGGAGTTTTTGATCTTAAAACCATTAATATTAACATAAATCATCATTTAAAATACGTTCATGCAAGAACCCAAACTTAGAATTGAAATTGGGGGTTTTAGTATTATTGAAAAACATTGAAATCACTTTGATTTGGCTCTTTGATTGAAAGGAGAATCAAAGATAAAAATCCCCATACCTTTGTGATTAATTTCCTAGGAATTTGAAGAGAAATCAGTAGGAACCCATCCCCTAGCTTGGAGAATGAGGTCTAAGTCTAGGTCTTGGGGACGCGGATGTGTTCCCACAAGTTTTCTGGAAATTTAATTCGAGACAGTAGAGTCAGCGGTGTCTCCGCAATGCCAACCCACTTTTTGGCCATTGGTGGAGCAGGTTCACCACGCGGAGCCACTCTTTCCATGAACAACTTCAAGCTGCCTTGGCAGCCTGTTTGGCCAAGGGGTGGGGGTCCTCCTCGGGGACCCTTAGGGTGGTCCCGGGGAGTCGTAACCGAACGTTTTGACCCTAAAAACATTTAATATGACACTAGAGTCACCTCCACTGATTTTAGACTCCAAACAACACATAAAAACATGAACAACATACTAGAACACACCAACACATAAAAGACTAGTTTCCCAACGTCTTGGTCGTCCCTTGACGTTTGACTTCCAAACTCTTTAAAACTGACTAAAAAGGCTATTCTTCATTATTTTAACAAGTTATTAATGCATAAAACCCATTTGAGGCTCTACTTTATCCTACTTCATTTTGAGGGTTGTTACAAAACCCATGACTTAGAGTAAAACCCTAACTTTTGCAGAGATCAAAAGATTTGAAATCAAGTTTTGAAGGGACTCTATGGATGAAAGCTACCCATAAATGAAAAGCCACCATACCTTGATAAAGAATCTTTGAAGAATTTGAGTTAGAAGCCTTGAATTCTCCAAACCCTAGCTCCAATTCTACTATTTTTTTTTCTTTGAGTTTTAGCGAGAGAAATATTGTGAGGAAGATGAACCTTTGGTTTGATTTGGGTGTTTGTGAAAAATGACTTAGTTTCGGGAATTTTGACTTAAAAACAACTTATATATTGACCCCAAACTTACCCAAAACGACCTCACTTTAATTGGACGGAAAAAGAAAAAGACTTATTTACCCTTCATTAAGTGACCAAGCCCAGGCACCACGAGGGTCCCCATGAGCCCTGGTCATAATCACGAGTCGTGGTCCCACTCGTGAAATTGGGGCAGTAGCTAGGCACTTGCTGCCATAAGCTCATAAGCCCAAGGCATTCCCACGAGGGTCTCCACAAGACGTGGTCAAGACAACTGGTTGTGGTCCCTTTTGTGGTCCTTGAGGCAGTAGCTATGCTACTTCGGGCCTTAAGCTCACTTGCCCAAGGAATCTTCGTGAGGGGCTCCACGAGCCGTGGTCAAGACCGCTGGTTGTGGTCCGTCACGGAGACCTTGAGGCAGTAGATAGGCCACTTGGTGGCTACTCCTCATTGGCCAAGGCAACTCCACAAGGCCTTCCACGAGCCGTGGTCAAGACCACTGGCCGTGGTGATGGCCGTGAAGTTGTGGCAGTTTACTCCAAGCTTGGGGAAGCGTTGGCCTTTGGCCTTGGCTTGGCCTCTTAGCGTTGGCACTTGCCCTTTCGCCTTGACTCTTGTAGCCCTCATTTCAACTCTAGATTGTCTACTAATCTAAGGGGGTTCATTTTATGATTTTTAACTTTTACGTTTAGCTCTAGTTTAGCCTATTAGTGTTCGGAGTGTTACATTATCTCCCCCCTGAGATCTAGCCACCATACAAAAAATATGACTCAAGACTAGCAGCCCATCATGCATGCAATAACAAAATAATGCACAATTCAAAGGAGGAAATATCAACTGCATCTCAAGACATAATCAATTCAATACAAGGAAGTGGGAGCTACATCCCCAACCCATTATGCACAAAACTCATCATTTCACATAATCATAGGAGGAACTTTCTTCTTCAACTAAAAGCAACCTCAACAAAACATTATGGAGCCAATATGTCATTTCATCAAAAGCATAATGAAGCATGTTCGTCAAATCATCTCCAGATGTCTAATATGAAATCATCATACTAAAATGTACAACACGAGGAACACATAAATCATGAAAACTCATTTTCATATTAAACATGAATTCTCACAAGAACATGCATATCATAAGGGAAACTCATGAATAATGCATATAGCACACATGACTCCCAAAACACCAAACTCAAGAGAACTACTTACCTCAAGCTTGGATAGGAGGATAAGGAAAAAGATGAGGATATCGGGACTTCATATCGGCCTCGGCCTCCCATGTAGCACCCTCAACTAAATAATTCCTCCATAATACCTTTACGGAAGCGATTTCCTTATTTATCAACCTTTTGACTTGCCGGTCTAAGATCTGGACCGAAATCTCTTCATAAGAAAGACTCTCATCAACTCCCAACCCTTCTAAGGGGATAATGGATATTGGATATCCAATGCACTTCTTAAGCATAGCAACACGAAAGATTGGATGAACCGGAGCCAACTCATTTGGCAAGTCTAACTCGTAGACAACTTTCCCAACATGTTTCACGATTTAATATGGGCCTATATACCAGAGACTAAGTTTCACTTTCTTGCCAAACCTCATCACACCCTTCATAGGTGAGATTTTCAAATAAACCCAATCATTAACTTCAAACTCTAGATCCCTCCTTCTAACATCGGCATAAGACCTTTGCCGACTTTAGGCCATCCTCAACCTCTCTCTAATGAGTTGAACTTTCTCAATGGCCTCATAAACTAGTTCGAGACCAATTAGAGCAAATTCACCTACTTCAAACCAACAAACTAGATACCTATATCTCTTACCATACAATGCTTTAGAAGGAGCAATGACAATACTTGAGTGGTAACTATTATTGTAGGAAAACTCTATTAATGGTAGATGGTCATTCCAATTACCTTTGAAGTCTATAACACATGGCCTCAACATATCCGCTAAGGTTTGGATAGTACGTTACGCTTGACCATCGGTTTGGGGATGAAAAGTTGTGCTAAGCTTAACCTTAGTACCAAGCCCTTTTTGGAATGCCTTCAAAAAGTGTGAAGTAAATTGAGTACCCAAATCCGAAATAATAGATAAAGGAACCCCATGCAACTTCACTATCTCCTTGATGTACAATTTGGCATAGTCTTCCGCCAAAAATGAAACCTTGACGGGAATAAAGTGGGGTGATTTTGTCATTCTATCAACAATGACACAAATAGAATCATGTTGCCTTCGAGTACGAGGCAAACCCACTATAAAGTCCATATTAACCCCATCCCACTTCCAAGTGGGAATTGGTATATCTTGCGAAAAGCCTCCCGGCCTTAGGTGCTCGACCTTAACTTGTTCACAATTCGGACAGTTGGCTACAAAACCCGCTATATCCTTGTTCATACCATTCAATCACTAGACTTCTCGTAGATCACAGTACATCTTGGTGGCTCCCGAATGAATCAAATACTGTGAACCATGAACTTCTTCTAGAATTTCCTCTCTCAATCCATCAACATCCGAAACACATAACCGACTTTGGAACCTAGCCACCCCATCTGCCCCTTGGGAGAAAGCCTCAATGGACTTGTTGAGTACCGATTCTTTGAATTCAACTAATATAGGATCGAGGTCTTGCTTGGACTTCATGTCCATCACAAAGGATGATTTGGAACCATTATGGACCATGACACCACCCTTGGTGGAATCTACTAGCTCAACACCTAGCCGCGCCAACCTATGCACATCACGAACCAATTTTCTCTTTTCATCCTCTACATGAGCCACACTACCCATGTACAATCTACTAAGGATATCCACAATTACATTAGCTTTGCCGGGGTGGTAAAGGACACTTATGTCATAATCCTTCAAGAGTTCTAACCACCCTCTTTGTTGGAGATTCAAGTCCTTTTGACTAAACACACATTGAAGACTCTTGTGATCAGTGAACACATCAACATGCACCCCATATAGATAATGCCTCAATATATTCAAGGTAAATACTACCGCCGCTAATTCGAGATCATGGGTTGGATAATTCTTTTCATGGATCTTGAGTTGCATTGAAACATAGGCAATCATGTTACCATGTTACATAAGGAGACATCCCAAACCCACTCTAGAGGCGTCACAATATACAACAAAACCATCGGTACCCTCCGGTGAGGTCAACATCGGAGCGAAAGTGAGTCTATCTTTCAACTCTTGGAAGCTTTCCTCAGAAGCCTCCGACCAGAAAAACTTGGCTTTCTTTTGAGTCAAAGCCATCAACGGAGAAGAAATGGAGGAAAAACCCTCAACAAACCTCCTATAGTAACCGGCCAAACCCAGAAAGCTTCTAATATCAGTAGGAGATAGAGGTCTGGGACAACTCTTGACCGCATCCGTCTTCTTAGGATCTACCTCAATACCCTTGCTCGACACGATATGACCATGGAAGGCTACATACCTTAGCCAAAACACACATTTACTAAACTTCGCATATAATTGGTGGTCCTTAAGGACTTGCAATACAATCCTTAAATGGCTCATATGCTCATTTTCACTACTTGAATAGATCAAAATATCATCAATACAAATGATCACAAACATATCGAGGTAGTGTCTAAACACTCTATTCATTAGGTCCATAAATTCCGCTTGGGCATTTGTCAACCCAAATGAAATAACCATAAATTCATAGTGACCATACTGGGTCCTAAAGGGCGTCTTAGGAATGTCAACTCCTCTCACCCTTATTTCATGGGAACCCCAAGGAAGATCTATTTTGGAGAAATAGTTAGCTCCTTGAAGATGATCAAACAAGTCATCAATTCTTGAAAGGGGATATCTATTATTTATGGTCACTTTATTCATTTGATGATAGTCAATACACATTCTAAGAGACCCATCCTTCTTTCATTCAAACAATACCGAAGCACCCCATGGAGAGATACTCGGTTGAATAAAACCCTTGTCTAACAAATCCCTTAGTGTCTCCTTCAACTCATTCAACTCGGACGGAGCCATTCTATAAGGAGGAGTGGAGATAGGTTGCATATCCGGTAAAAGATCAATGCCAAAGTTTATTTCCCGCTCGG
Source organism: Solanum tuberosum (assembly GCF_000226075.1). Taxonomy (NCBI): domain Eukaryota; kingdom Viridiplantae; phylum Streptophyta; class Magnoliopsida; order Solanales; family Solanaceae; genus Solanum; species Solanum tuberosum. The sequence goes on from NW_006239001.1 coordinate 1,151,690, forward strand.
GAGAAATACTGGGCAAATCATCGGGAAAAACTTTTGAAAACTCATTCACTACCGAAACTAACTCTAGAGAAGGGGTTTCAGACTCAACATTCATAACCCTAACAAGATGGTAAATACACCCTTTAGAGATCATTTTCCTAGCTTTGAGGCAAGAGACAAATTGACCTTTAGGGATAGAATTTCCCTCTTCCACTCTAAAATGGACTCATTTTGAAATTGAAACTTTACTACCCGAGTCCTACAATTAATAGAGTCATAACATGCATGCAACCAATCCATACCCATAATCACATCAAAATCTAACATGACTAACTCTACCAAATCCACCAAGGTAAAATTATGGGACAAAGAAATAGGATAACTCCTATAGACTCTTTTTGCCACTACCAAGTCACGAACTGGGTTAGAAACCAAAAAAGTGTCTATTAACACTTCGTGGAGTATTACAAACTTCATGGGCACAAAAGGTGTCACAAAGGACAAAGTGGCATCGGGATCTAACAATGCATATACATCAATGGAAAAGACTTGTCACATACCATTCACCACATCCGGAGAGTTCTCTTGGTGACCTCGAGATTGAAGAGCATAGAAATGGTTTTTCTTGGGAGCATCAGAATTTGAACAGCTGGGAGGTACTTGCTTGCCCTCTCTTCCTTGATTCTTAAGAATGGGATAATCTCTCTTCATATGACTGCTCTTCCCACAACTATAGCAACCATCTATGACAACTAGGCACTTACCATCATGTTTCTTACCGCACATGAAACAAATAGGCCTTACCATAGAAGATCCACCACTATTGCCTCCTTGAGTCTTAGGGTTGTATACCCTACATTTATTGACCCTTGGAGAACTAGAGGAGCCTTGGTAAGAGAACCTTCACTTGAACCTTGGTTGCCCTTGACCCTCAGATTTACCATTGGAAGAATTCCCATCACCGGCCCTTGCTCTTTTTACTTCCCGATTCACTTTCTTGAGCTTTTGTTCCTAAATTTGTTCGGGATGGACCTTGAGATGTGAAATATTCATACTTGTAATGAGCATTGTCAAACGACATTCATTGACTACCAAGTCGGATACCCCTATCACAAATTTGTTCATATTGGCCCTCGAATCCGCAACTAAGGTTGGAGCATACTTGGACAATTGAGTAAATTTAAGGGCATACTCTTTCACACTCAAACCCCCTTGTCAAATATTTATGAACTCTTGCATTTTTGTTCCCTCAACTCTAGGGGAAAGAATCTATCAAGAAAGACAGACTTACACAATTCCCAATCTACCGGGCCCGCTACTATGGGTCTCTCACACTTCCATTGCTCATACCATACTTGAGCTACATCCTTCAATTGGTAGACAGCTAATTCCGCCTTCTCTTATGGAGACACTCCCATAACATGAAACATATTATGAACTTCATCAATAAACCCTTGTGGATCCTCTTCCACTTTGGAGCCATGGAATTTGAGAGGATTCATTCTAGTGAAATCCCTTATCCTTGAAGCGGTCGTACTCACATTGGGGTTCACATGAGTCCTAGTATCCCTATTGACTTGGGTCGTAACAGCTTGGGTCAATATTTGGAGAGCCGACCTTACTTTCACATTTGTCATAGCACCCACATGAATAGGAGCTTGAGGAATTTGAGGATCTTGGGGAGGAACGCCTTCATTCACATTCGCTTGCTCCATCATTCTTGTATTCATATCTTATAGACACAAGAGAAGGGTTAGGAAAATACTTCATAGAGTTAAAACTATAAGGCACGACTAAAGAGTAATGAAAGAAGTGAAATTTCCTAAACATGTTATATCCTCTTATTCATAAATGTGGCGCACTTCACACTCATGAACAAGACTCTAGTAGACGTGGTTTACGAGACATTATCCTAAAATCATTCTAAACCTCGTGCTCTGATACGACGTTTGTCACGACCCAGGGGTACCCCCTAGATGTAACACGGCGTACTCGACCCCGAAGGGGTCTCAAACAAGCCCTTAGCATATCATGACATAAGATAAAGAGAAATGATGAAGAATTAAAACTTTTGACAATCAAAGTCTTTTCATAAAATAAAATAGAAGTCTAGACATTGTCTCATTAACCGTCTAATACAATCGAGTATCAATAAGGGTCACAACCCTTTACAACATAGTCTCAAAAAAATGTAAGAAGAAACTAGAAATGACCAACTCTTATCCTCGAACCATGAGGACTTACCAAAAGCGTGGAGAATAGTCGATCCAATTTTTTCTCAAGAAGGAAGCAAACCTCAACAACCGGACCCTACACTTATAGAAAAAGTGTAGAAAATATGGGTTGGTACAAAATTGAATGAAGTATGGAAGCCATGCATAAAAATCCTTAAAACATGCAAAAAGGAACAATTTAGTTGAAATCATGCATTTTATCAACTTTAAGAGTCATCATGCACATTAGTGTAAATACATAAGTCAAACCATTTCATAAGCAACCCTAAGCCATATTTATGCAATGCGTAGACAAGATCCCATAATCCTATCTAATTCTAAGTACTTCTTTTAGGCCACCATAATCATGCATATAATACCTTTACCTCATCCATAACCAATACTCATAGACAAGTAAACATTCATGTTCATAGCTGGTAGCAAATAAAGTAACTCTTAGTAACAATCCATATCATACATGCATAAATTCATATATCTTCATAGCATAAGAAAACCACACCATAACTCCTTTCAAAGTCTACTTGTGCAATGTTTAAGTGAAGTCCTATAACCCCATTCACACTAAGTAGAGCTCATTGAGAAGTCATAAGTATAGTTCATGTTCATGTTCATGTCATAGTTCATATTCTTGTCATGTAGGGAAATAGCCTTAACCGACATAGACCATGTGAGCTACATGGAATTTGGTGTACTTCCCCATACCGAAAAGAGGTGTCCTACTTGCATAAGGTAGAATTAGTTTCGTTAGATTAGGTTGATCCACTAGGTAATGACCTATGTGGGCACATAGTTACGGGCTAGGGAGATTTCTACTAGAAACCCAGACAAACTGAGGTAAAAGGCTTCCATCTCATGAGATAACTGTTTTAGGAACTCGGACTGACTGGCGTAAAAAGAACCCATTGGGAAGCTGGACTAACTGGCGTAAAAGCTTCCATCTCATATTCATATGCACTCGGTGCTAAGCATAATTCCCTTTAATATTCATGTTAAGTCTTAACTTATGTTCATGTTCATGAAAGAATGCTCTAGCACTCAAACCAACATGGTATCATGATAGCTCATAGATTCAATAGGTGAGAATAGCCTTTCAACCTTTACAATCATTAATATATGAGTAAACCTTTCACATCATGTTCATAGTGTGTTAATGAGAATAGCCTTTCAATCAGAACAACAACATTATCATAGTCATAGACATTTCATGCATAGTCATGTGTAAGGGTATGGGGAGAATAATCTTTCAATAATACCTCAGTTACACCATAGTCATAGGATTGTCATTCTCTAAATTAATCATAAGCTCATACACAATTCTCTTAAACATGTACAATACCTCATAATTTTCCCTTCAAGGCCCATGAATCACATTCAACCCAAACATCTAGAATTACCACCTTAGATAGGGAGAATATCATGATTCAACAAACTCAACCAATATAGACATAATCTATTCACTTGTTTCTATAATCAATCAATCCTACTTAATAAAGTCACAATTTAGTTTTTGGTGGGATTTCATCATAAATCAACAATTCATCATCAATTCACATAATCCATCATAAATCAATCATTGAAAACGTTTTAGAAAGAAACTCATGACTTAGATTAAAACCCTAACTTTTGGGGAAATTGAAAGCTTTGAAATCAAGTTTTGAAGGGACTCTATGGGTGAAAGCTACCCATAGATGAAAATCCACCATACCTTGATAAAGAATCTTCAAAGAATTTGAGGAAGAAGCCTTGGATTCTCCAAACCCTAGCTCCAATTCTACGCTTCTTATTCTTTGAGTTTTAGAGAGAGAAATATTGTGAGGAAGATGAACTTTTGGTTTGATTTGGGTGTTTGTGAAAAATGACTTAGTTAAGGGAATTTTGACTTTAAAAAAACTTATATATTGACCCAAAACGACCTCACTTTAATTGGACTTAAAAAGAAAAAGACTTATTTACCCTTCATTAAATGACCACGCCCAGGCACCACGAGGGGCCCCACGAGCCGTGGTCCCAGTCGTGAAGTTTGGGCAGTAGCTAGGCACTTGGTGCCATAAGATCACAAGCCCAAGGCATTTCCACAAGGGGCTCCACAAGCTGTGGTCAAGACCACTAGCCGTGGTCCCTCTCGTGGTCCTTGAGGCAGTAGTTATGCTTCTTGGGGACTTATACTCACTTGCCCAAGGCATCTTCAGGAGGGCCCATGAGCCGTGGTCCCTCTCGTGGACCTTGAGGCAGTAGCTAGGCCACTTGGTGGCTACTCCTCTTTGGCCAAGGCAACTCCACGAGGCCTCCTATGAGCCGCAGTCAAGACAACTGGCCATGGTGATGGCCGTGGAGTTGGGGCAGCCTTGGCCTTTGGTCTTCGCTTGGCCCCTTTTCCTTGGTACTTGCCCTATCGCCTTGACTCTTGTAGCCCTCATTTCAACCCTAGATGGTCTACTAATACATGGGGGGTTATTTTATGATTTTTAACCCTTACGTTTTGCTCTAGTTTAGCCTATTAGTTTCTGGAGTGTTACAAGAAATCTCTCCTCACACTCATCTAACCACTGGAAACTCACACTCTGTTGAGTCAATCTAGTCAAAAGAGATGCAATAGTGGAGAAGCTCTTCACAAATATGTAGTAATAACCTGCAAGTCCAACTAAACTATGGATCTCAGTAACCGATGTAGGTCTAGTCCAATCCCTTACTACATCAATCTTGGTTGGATTTACCTGAATACCCTTTTGGACACCACGTGCTCCAAAAATGCAATAGAATTGAGCCAAAAATCATACTTTGAGAACTTGTCATAAAGATTCTCTTCCATCAACCTCTGAAGTATAATCCACAAATGCCGATTGTGATCTGCCTCGATCTTAAAGTAGATCAAGATGTCAGTAATAAACACTATCACAAAGGAAACCAAATAAGGTCGAAACACCCTATTCATCAACTCCATGTACGCTTCAAGGGCATTAGTCAAACCGAAAGATATCACAAGAAACTTACAGTGCCCATAATGAGTCCTAAAAGTTGTCTTAGGGATATCCGATGCCCTAATCTTCCACTGATGATAACCGGACCTCAAATCAATCTTAGAAAACAAAGAGGCACCCTGAATATCAAAAAAATCATCAATACGAGGAATATTGTACTTATTCTTCACTCTCACTTTGTTCAGCTGCCAATAATCAATACACATTGTCACGACCCAGGGGTACCCCTAGATTTAACACAATGTACTTGACCCCGAAGGTGTATCATACAAGCCCTTAGCATAATCATGAACATAAGTACATAGAAATGATGAGGAAATTAAAACTTTTACAATCGAAGTCTTTTCATAAAAGGATAAAAGGAATATAAGAGTCTGAACCTTGTCTCAAAGAAACCATCTAATACAATCAAATACAATCTTAGGGACATAGCCCTTTACAATATAGTGTTGAATATAGAAAGTACAATGGAAACTAGTAAAGAGTAGCATCTTGTCCTCGAACCATGAGGACTCACCAAGCTTATGGAATAGTCAACCCAAGCTTCACTTGAAAGGAGAAACAGGTCTCAACGACCAGAACGTACACTTATAAGAAAATGTAGAGAATATGGGTTAGCACAAATAATGTACTAAGTATGGAAGCCATGCATAAAATCCTTAAAACATGCATAAAAGGGATATTTAGTTGAAAACATGCCTTTATCAAGTTTTAAAGCTATCATGCACATTTAGAGTAATTACATAGTCAAACAATACCATAATCCACCCTAGGTTACCATAGTCATACATAACTTACCTTTATTTTATCTATAGCCAACACTCATAGTCAAGGAGACATTTATGTTCATAGCTCATAATAAGGAAAGTCACTCTTAACATCAATTCGTATCATGCATACATAGATTCATACATCTTTATGTCACAAGGAAACCACACCATAACCCCTTTATTAGTCTACTTGTGCAATGTACAAGTGAATTCCCATACCCCCACTCATACTAAGTAAAGCCCATTAAGAAGTCATAGATGTAGCTCATATTCATGTTCATGTTCATATTCATGGTTCATATTCATGATTCATGTTCATGATTCATATTTATGTTAAGCATGCAATAACTCATAAGGCATCATGTCATCAAGCACATACCACAATCACTATCAAGCAATGCATAAGTGAAGTCCCATACCCCACCCACACTAAGTAAAATCCCTTAAGTAATCATAGCACATAACTCATGTTATTGTTTATAGTTTATATTATTGTTCTTGTCATGTCATGGATCACGTTTTTGTCCTGTAGGGAAAAATTGCCTTAACCGACCTAGACCATGTGAGCTACATGGAATCTGGTGTCATGCCCCACACCATAAAGAGGTTTCCTACTTGCCTAAGGTAGAACTAAAATGTTTAGCATTTAGGTGGATCCGCTAGCTAAAGACCTATGTCGGCACATAGTTATGGGATAAGGATATTGCTACTAGAAACCCGCACTAACTAAGGTAAAAGGTTTCCATCTCATGAGATAACTTGAATTGGGAAGCCAAATGTGCTAATGTAAAAGCTTCCATCTCATATTCATATTCACTCGGTGCTAAGCTTAATTCCCTTTAATAATCATGTTAAGTCTATACTTTATATTCATGTTCATAGAAGAATCCCTAGCACTCAAACCATCATAGTATCATGGTAGCTCATGGATTAATTAGGTGATAATGTACTTTTAACCTTAGAATCATTAATAAGTGAATAAATCTTTCACATCATGTTCATAGTGTTTCATGAGAATAGCCTTTCAATCAATACAACAACATTATCATAATTATAGACCTTTCATGCATAGTTAAGTGTATAGGGAAGAAGGATCTTGCATCAATACCACCAATACACAATAGTCATAGGATCATCACTACATAAGTGAATTCATGAGTTCATAAACAATCCTCATCAACATATACAAACCCTAATAATTGCCCCTCAACGCTATGAATAAAGATCAACCCTCACTTCTCTAATTACAACATTAGATAGGGTAATTTCATGATTCAAACACTTAATAAACGTAAAAATAGTCAATTGTCAAGCTTCCATGATCAATCAAGCCACACCGTAGTTCACAATTTAGAACAAGGGGAGAATCATGGGTCCAAGGGATATTTTCAGCAAAATCAAAAAATTCTCCATTAATCCAATCATAAATCATCATAATCAATCATATTAAATGATAATTTAATATTTGAAAACGTTTTGGAGAAAGACCCATGACATAGATTGAAACCCTAGGTTTTTGGGGGATTTGGAAGTCTTAAAACATAATTTGAAGGGGATCCTTGGGTGATAGCTACCCAAGGATGAAAAGAATCCATACCTTATCTTGATTTCCACAAGAAATTGGAGAATAAAGGCTGTTTCTTGAACCCCTAGCTTGGCATTGTTCTTGCTCTTCAATGGAGTCTTAGAGAGATAATTTTTGGAGAGGAGAGTTGGTTTCTAATTTTTGGTCTTGTTAGTTATGAAGTGTTAAGTGGAGTTTAATGACTTAGAAGTACTTATATAGGTCTAAAATAATGAATGAAAATGACCCCACACTAATATAATAACTTTTGGAATTGTTGGTTTTGGGCCGAGTATTTAGTTTTGCAGGAGGGGACCTACGCCCACCACCCACGGACCGTTGGTGGGCTCACGCCCCATCCTGCAGGTCTGTGGTTTGTGTCTGTAGCCCCTCCTCTAGGACAACTCAAGCCACCCACTCACGAGACCCCACCCACGGGGAGTGAGTGGGTCTACAAGTCGTGCTGCTAAGTCGTAGAATGGTACTGAAGCTTGGAGATTTGGGGGAGGTCTAGCCTCTACTCATGACCCCCACCTACGTGGCGTGAGTCCACCCATGGTTTGTGGGTGCGCCTTTCGTGGTTCATGCTGGTTTTTGACAAATTTTTAGCAGTCTCTTGGTCCTTCTTTGGGGGGCCATGCCTTTCTGTTTAGGGAGTAAAACATTAGTACTAACTTAGGGAGGTCATTTTACCACTCTAATATTTATGTTTAATCCCATTTAGGCTACTACACTACGTGTTAGGCTCTAGCTTAGGTGATTAGATTTCTGGGGTGTTCCATTATCTCCCACTTGAGAACATTCGTCCTCGAATGATGATCTAGATACCAAACTAAGTTAGAAACACTTGACTAGAAGCCCATCATGCATGAAATATCAAAATGTGCAAAACTTACAAATGCACTAATATCCCCATGCAGTATTCAAAAGGAGGACACATCAACTCCATCTCAAGACATGGTAAATGCAATACAAGGAAGTAGGAACTACATCTACAAACCAATATGAATGAAACTCATCAAATCACATAAACATGGGAGGAACTACCTTCTCCAAATCAAAGCAACCTCAACAAAACAATAGGGAGCCAACATGTCATTCATCAAAATATAACTAAGCATGTGCATTATAAACATAACTAAACATGTTCGTCAAATTGTCTCATGAAGTCAAATATGCAATCATCGACTAAAGTGCAAATCAACATGAGGAACATATAAATCAGGAACACTCAATCTATGCTAAACATGAATTCTCACAAGTACATGCACAACATTAAAGAGATCATGGAAAACTCATACAATACACATGACTTCCAAAAAACTAAAACTCAAGAGGAACTACTTACCTCAAGTTTGAATAGGAGTAGAAGGAAAAAGATGAGGATAGCGGGACTTCATATCGTCCTCGGTCTCCCAAATAGCACACTCAACTAAGTGATTTCTCCATAGAGCCTTAACGGAAGCTAATTCCTTGTTTCTCAACCTTTTCACTTGCCGGTCCAAAATTTCCACCGGGACTTCCTCATAAGATAGACTCTCATCAACTCCTAAACCCTTTAAAGGAATGATGGACGCTGGATCACCAATGAACTTATTAAGTATGGTAACATGAAACACCAAGTGAACTGAAGCCAACTCATTTGGTAAGTCCAATACATATGCACCTTTCCCAACACGTTTTAAGACTTGGTATGGGCCCACATACCGGGGACTAAGTTTCCCCTTTCTTACCAAACCTCATCACACCTTTCATATGTGAGATTTTCAAGTAGACCCAATCACCAATATTAAATTCTAGATCCCTCCTTCTAATATCGGCATAAGACTTTTGCCGACTTTGGGCCATCTTCAACCTCTCTCTAATGAGTCGAACTTTTTCAATGGACCCATAAACTAGTTCGGGACCAATTAGAGAAAATTCACCTACTTCAAACCAACCAACTACATATCTACACCTCCTACCATATAGTTCTTCAAACGGAGCCACGGCAATGCTTGAGTGGTAAATATTGTTGTAGGCAAACTCTATCAATGGGAGATGGTCATCCCAATTACCCTTGAAATCTATCACACATGCCCTCAACATGTCCTCTAAGATTTGAATGGTGCGCTCCGCTTGACCATCTGTTTGAGGGTGGAAAGCGCTACTAAACTTAACATTGGTACCAATCCCTTGTTAGAATGCCCTCCAAAATTGTGAAGTAAATTGAGTACCCCCGATCCGAAATAATAGACAAAGGAACCCCATGCAACTTCACAATACCCTTCATATACATTTTGGCATAGTCTTCTGCCGAAAAAATAAACCTTGACGGGGACAAAGTGGGCTGATTTAGTCAGCCTATCAACAATGACCCAAATAGAATCATGTTGCCTTCGAGTACGAGGCAAACCCACAAGAAAGTCCATATTCACCTCCTCCCACTTCTAGGTGGGAATGTCTATATTTTGCGACAAACCTCCTGGTTTTAGGGGTTCGGCCTTAACTTGTTGACAATTCGGACATTTGGCCACAAAATCAGCTATGTCCTTTTTCATACCATTCCACCAATAGACTTCCCGTAAATCACGGTACATCTTGGTGGTTCCCGGATGAATTTAATATCACGAACTATAAGCCTCTTCTAGTATCTTCTCCCTCAATAATCTTGGTGGCTCCCAGATGAATAGAATATCGCGAACCATGAGCCTCTTCTAAAATTCGCTCTCTTATGCCATCAACATTCGGAACACATAATCTACCTTAGTATCTAAGCACCCCATCTCCCCCTTGGGGGAAAGCCTCAACGGATTTGTTGAGAATCGATTCTTTCAACTCCATTAATATAAGATCAAGGCCCTATTTAGACTTCACATCAACCACAAAGGACAATTCGAAACTATGATGGACCATGACTCCACCCTTGGTGGAATCCACTAGTTCGACACCTAACCGGGCCAACCTATGCACATCGTGAACCAATTCCTTCTTCTCATCTTCTACATGAGCCACACTACCAATGGAAAATCTACTTAAGGCATCCGCAACTACATTAGCTTTCCCAGGGTGGTAAAGAACACTCATGTCATAATCCTTTAAAAGTTTTAACCACCTTCTTTGTCGGAGATTCAAGTCTTTTTGGCTAAACACATATTGATGATTCTTGTGGTCGGTGAAAACATCTACATGGACCCCATAAAGGTATTGTCTTCATATTTTCAAGGCAAACACCACTGCTGCCAATTCGAGATCATGAGTTGGATAATTCTTTTCATGGATCTTGAGTTGCCTTGAAGCATAGGCAATCACTTTACCATGTTGCATAAGGACACATCCCAAACCCACTCGAGAAGCATCACAATATACCACAAACCCATCGGTACCCTCCATTAAGGTCAACACCGGAGCAGAAATAAATCTATTTTTCAACTCTTGGAAGCTTTTCTCACAAGCCCCCGTCCACACAAACTTAGTTTTTTTTTAATTCAAGGTCGTCAATGGAGAAACAATGGAGGAAAAACCCTCAACAAACCTCCTATAATAACCGACCAAACCCAAAAAGCTACCAATACCGGTAGGACTTAGAGTTCTAGGCCAACCCTTGACCGCATCCGTCTTCTTAGCATCTACCTCAATACCCATGCTTGACTCAATATGACCAAGGAAGGCAACCGATCTTAGCAAAAACTCACATTTACTAAACTTAGCATATAATTGGTGGTCTTTAAGGACTTGCAATACGATCCTCAAATGATCCTTATGTTCACCTACACTCCTTGAATAGTTCAAAATATCATCGATAAAGACGATCACATACGAATCAAGATATTGCCTAAACACCCTATTCATTAGGTCCATGAATGCCACCGAGCATTTGTTAACCAAAAAGACATAACCACAAATTCATAGTGACCGTACCGTGTCCAAAAGGCCATCTTAGGAATGTCAACCCCTCTTACCCTTAGTTGATGGTAACTCGAACGAAGATATATTTTTGAGAAATAGTTAGCCCGTTGAAGTTGATCAAACAAATTGTCAATTCCAGGGAGAGGATACTTATTCTTTATATTAACCTTGTTCAATTAGCGGTAGTCTATACACATCCTAAGGGACCCATCCTTCTTCTTTACGAACAATACTGGAGCACCCCATGGAGAGATGCTTGGTTGAATAAAACCCTTTTCTAACAAGTCCTTGAGTTGCTCCTTCAACTCTTTCAATTCGGTCGGAGCCATCCGATAAGAGGGAATGGATATGGGTTGTGTATTCGGCAAAAGATCAATGTAAAAGTCTATCTCCCGTTCGGGAGGAATGCCGGGCAAGTCATCAGGGCAGACTACTGGAAACTCACTCACCACGGGGACCAACTCTAAAGAAGGAGTCTCGTAGTCAACATCCATAACCCTAACAATGTGGTAAATGCACCCCTTGGAGATCATTTTTCTAGTTTTTAGACAGGAAAAAAAATTACCTCTAGGGATAGAATTCCCCCCTTCCATTCTAAAGTAGGCTCATTTGGAAATTGAAACTTAACCACCCGGGTTCTACAATTAATAGATGGAAAACATGCATGCAACCAATCCATCCCCAAAAGGACATCAAAGTCCAAAATGTGTAATTTTATCAAATCAACCAAAGTGACTTTATGAGAAATATAAATAGGACAACTCCTATATACTCTTTTTGCCACTACCGAGTCCCCAACCGGGGTAGACACCGAAAAAGGCTCTAATAGCACTTCGGGGAGTAGTTCAAATTGCATAGCCCCAAAAGCTGTAACAAATGACAAAGTGGCACCGGGGTCTAACAATGCATAAACATCAATAGAAAAGACTTGTAACATACTGGTTACAATATCCGGGGAGCTCTCTTGGTCACCTCGGGATTGAAGAGCATAAAAGCGGTTCTTCTTGGGAGCATCGGAATTTGAACCACTAGGAAGGGCTTGCTTGCCCTCTCTTCCTTGAACCTTTAGCATGGGATAATATCTCACCATATGACCACCCTTCCCATAATGAAAGCAACCATCCATTCCCACAAGACACTTGCCCTCATGTTTCTTGCCACACTTGGCATAAGTAGGCCTTGACATAGAATATCCACCACTATTGCCTCCTTGAGGCTTAGGATTAAACACCCTATCCCTTTTAACCCTTGGATCACTAGAGGAGCCTTGGTTGGAGAACCGTCTCTTGAACCTTGGTCGCCCTTGACCCTCATAATTACCCTTTGAAGAATTCCCATCATTGGTCCTAGGCCTTTTCACATCCCTATTTTTTCTTGGAGTTTCTCATCCTTCATTTGCTTAGCATACACTATAAGACGGGATATATCCATGTTATCATGAAGCATAGTCGAATGGCATTCTTTTCTCACCAAACTAGACACACCCATTACAAATCTACTCATCTCATCTCTAGGCTCCACCACCAATGATGGAGCATACATGGACAATTCGGTAAACTTTAGAGAATATTCTTCAACACCTATTCCTCCTTGATGAAGGTTGATAAATTCCTCCACCTTGGCCTCCCTCTTCTCATGGGGAAAGAACCTATGAAGGAATGCTTTCTTGAACATTTCCCAACCTATGGGACCCGCTCCTTTCGCCCTATTTCTCTTCCATTGAGTATGCCATACTTGGGCCACACCCTTCAATTAATATCCGGCTAGCTCCGCTTTCTCTCTAAAAGTCACGCCCATAGCATAAATTATCTTGTAGATCTCTTCCAGGAACTCTTGAGGGTCTTGACCCACTTTAGACCTAAAGAACTTACAAGGGTTCATCCTCGTGAAGTGTCACAATCTTGAAGCAACGGTGCTTTCATTAGGGTTCACATGAGCTCTAGCATCCCTATTGATTTGAGCCGTTAAAGCATGAGTCAATGTTTAGAGAGTCGATCCTATTTCCACTTTTGTCATAGACCCCTTCATCATTAGGGGGTTGAGGAACTAGAGGCTCTTGAGGACCTTGGGGAGGAACTCCCTCATTCATGATCTCCTCTTTCATCCTTCTTGTCGTAGTACTTCTTGTATTTATATCCTATATACATAAGTAAAGGGTTAGGAAAATGACTTCATACAGTTAAAACTCCAATGCACGACTAAAGAGTAATGAAAGAAGTGAAAATTCCTAAGCATCTTATAGCCTCTCATTCATAAGTGTGGCGCGCTTCAAACTCATGAACAAGACTCTACTAGACGTGGTTCATGAGACATCGTCCTAGAATCATTCTAAACGTTGTGCTCTAATTACCAAGTTTGTCACGACCCAGGGGTACCCTCTACATGTAACACGACGTACTTGAACCCGAAGGGGTCTCATACAAGCCCTTAGCATATTTATGAGCATAAGTACATAGAAATGATGTAGAAATTAAAACTTTTACAATCAACGTCTTTTTATAAAAGGAATATAAGAGTCTAGACCTTATCTCAAAGAAACCATCTAATACAATCGAATACAATATTAAGGATATAGCCCTTTACAGTATAGTCTTGAATATAGAAGTACAATGGAAACTAGAAAAGAGTAACATCCTGTCCTCAAACCATGAGGACTCACCAAGCTTAGGAAATAGTCAACCCAAGCTTCACTTGAAAGGAGAAATACGTCTCAACGACCATAACCTACACTAATAAGAAAATGTAGAGAATATGGGTTAGCATAAATAATGTACTAAGTTTGAAAGACATGCATAAAATCCTTAAAACATGCACAAAAGGGACATTTAGTTGAAAATATGCCTTTATCAATTTTAAAAGCCATCATGCATATTTAGAGTAATTACATAGTCAAACCATACCATTAACCACCCTAGGTTACCATACTCATACATAACTTAACTTGACCTTATCCATAGCCAACACACATAGACAAGGAGCTATTCATGTTCATAGTTCATAATAAGGAAAGTCACTATTAACATCTATTCATGTCATGCATACTTAGGTTCCGACATCTTCATGTCACAAGGAAACAACACAATAACCCATTTATAAGTCTAGTTGTGGAATGTTGATTTCACGTATTAGGATACGTCATCCAATACTAACTGCCAACGATCTTTAGTCAGTAATATAACCCAGCTAAATGATTTGGGGTCGAATCCCACAGGGAGTGGTACGTGTTTGAGATTCAAGAGCAAAGAACAAATATGTTCAATTCAATCATAGGAATAGATATATACGAATAAAAACATAATTCAAATGAAGAGGTGACATAAGTGTAAAATAACAGGTGGGTTTTCATTGTAATTATCAACTACAACATCAGCAAATAACACGAATTAACAATTAAATGAGATGGGTTCTTGGGATGTGATTGGATTATAGAATAAGGTAGACAAATGGGTAATTGCAATTGTTAGTGAATAGTTCTAAATTAGTGAATAAGCTAGACTTTAGTGGGTATAGACTTTCTCTCGAACAATTTACCCCGAATCAAGTTGGTTTCTCTCAAACACCAACAAACAGAAATTAAGAACAGCCTACGCTTTAGTCCATTCACTCTCTCGAGCTGAATGTGTAGAAAAGGGTTTAGGATTCACACTCTCGAGCTGAACTAACGGCAACCCAATACCCATGGACCATCAATTCAGTAATCTTGGTTTTCAAACCTCTCTTTCGAGCAAGCCAAGAACACGAAGGTAGAGTTACATTTGCAACTACAACCCTTTAAATTAAACCACAATTACTGAATGAAATCAGTTCTAAACAACATTTAAACTATCAAATAGCAATACTCATAAGGTAAATCAACCCATAATCACATAATCACACCCGAAGAATTGGGGTTTAGCTAGACATCATATAAAGATAAAAAATCATTACCAAATTGTGTTCCCATCAACCGAGTAAGATTAATTTTATGTTTACAAAGGTCCAAATTGAAGTATCTCAAAGACCCACTTCCAATTTTTCAAAAATGAAAAACTTCAACTCTTCAAAGCTAAGGAAAAGTTTTTCAAAATACCGAGAGTTCAAAATAAAAAATTACTCTAATGAATGTTCAGAAAAAAATTTGATACTAAACATAATGTTTGAAAATGTATTTATAGTCGCGAAAAATTTGCTGCAAAGGACCATTCGGCGCACTAAGTCGGGATCGCCGAACAACTCGACGATCCGTCCTTTGGTAAATTCCATCACCTTTTTTCTTTGGCCTTTCGCATCTTCAAGTTTCGTAACTTTGGGCAATCCAACACTGCATCGCAGAACTTTTTGGCGACACGCCGACTACTCCTTTTTCTCGCTGACTTGACTTTCTCCTTCAGGGCTTGGCACACTGGAACTTTAGGGGAGGTAATAGCCATTCGGCGACTCACCCAATGGATTAGGAGATCAACATGCCTTCTTTTCTTCTTTCTTTCAGCAGCCTTGTTCATTTTTGTTCATTAGTGTCCATGCTTTGTTCCTCAATCCAAATACCTGGAAATCAAGGATTTTACATCAGTTATTTGCACAGTATACGCTTTTGAGGACACTAAATATATCCTAATAAAGCCCTAAATGAGTCCAAATCGTGGACTCATCAAAACCTCTAACTTAAACTTTTGCTTGTCCTCAAGAAAAACACAAGTTCAGCAGTTCAAAAAGGATGTCTCAAACAACACCCCCAACTTAAACTTTTGCTTGTCCTCAAGTAAAACTCAAGATCAGCAGTTCAAAAAGGATGCCTCGAATAGTGCTACATAAGACTCAACATGAATGCACACAACACGACTCAACTTACTCATGCAATGATCAATTGTGCACTCAATGATTCAAGCTGTGACTCACCATTATCAAAGATGCTCTAGTTCACAATACTTGCTTCAAATGCAAGTTCAAGCTCAACAAAGGTACTCAAATGCCCTCACACAAAGAATGATTCCATATTCACACACAATGGTTCAACAACTTATAGCTCCGGAATCATAATCAACACTCACGCTAAAAAAGATAACCACAATGCATAACTTCACCCATAGGTTTACCCTTATTTTCCAACCAATAATTGTTTCAACTCCCTCAAGATCAAAAAGGTCTTTTCAAGTCTTGTAACGGGGCTGAGTGAAAAGGTATGATCATTTAGGCTCAATGATTGTAATCGTCATGAAATGTGGTATGACCAATTCTATCTTTCCTTTTCTTCATGATTCTCATTAATTCTCAAATGTCACCCCATTATTCATCTTCCATGGACTGTTGGGTACCCCATTTTCTTTGTACTTTCACAACTTTATTCCACAACTTTTTTCATTCTTTCTCTATTTCATTCTTTTCTTCTTTTCTCTCTTTTTTTTGTATGGAGGGGTTTCATCTTTATAAAAATCATGGGTAAAAGGGAACTTCTTTCAATTTCTTGATTTACCTTCACTTTTCACCACACTCCCTACTTAGGCCAACTTAGGCTTTTTGCATAAGTTGGCTATTCAAAGAAACCACAAATCATGAAGAATATCGGTAATGGATAAAGAAAGGTCACAATTTCATCAAGTTTCTTCCAAGAAAAGGTTAAGGCTCAAAAGGTGTTCAAGCGAAGTTCACATACTCACAAGGTAGGCCTCAAAAAGAGGTATAATGTCAAATTGTTTCACACTCTTCAAAGTTGCCTAAGATCATCTCAAGACCTTGCATCACTTAGTCATCCAGAAAAACGGGGAAAATTCTAGGGGTCATTATACATGGTTCACGGTAAGCTAATAACACAAGGCATTGACACCAATATCAAACAAGACTCCACAATTTAGCTACTATGCAATGTTCATCACAAGAAACTCAATTTGATAATTGGCTAGTCACAATGAGATGCAAAAAGTTCATATATTGTCTATGTAACTTCATTTGGCCTCATCGTATCCGCACATTCATTTTTGTTCGATTATGAGCACTATTCAAGTAAAGGGTATTAATCAAGACTGATACTCAAATTTGCAAGAGAACAAACACATTCAAACACAAACAAGAGGTGGCACAATTTTTTTTGTAACCAAAAATCATTTACAATTAAAATAAGGATCCACAAGCTCAATCATCCAAAAAAACAGTGCGAAACACAATTTATAGCTCAAAAACCCAAATATATAGATAGAACAATATTCACAAAAGGTAGGGCTCACCCCACCACAAAACAAAAGCTATTTCTCCTCAAATGCAAGCAATAAAATATCTAAAAGTCAAATAAAAATAAGACAGAGAGGAAGGTAAAAAGGGATCTTATCTAAAGAGTCGCTCCGTCTGTCGGGGCATCAGTGCCTGTTTAGTGCTGTGAACCTGGGCCTCAGCACCCTGAGTCACATCAACAACACCACTAGCTCCACTCGGGCCTGCCATAAACATCTCAGCTAGTGATTTCTGGGTCACCGACTGTACAATCGTCTCCTCTGGATCTAGCAGGTCTCCATATATGCTCTCCTCCCTCACATCAATTTGCTCCTCATCGGTCTCTACCTCCGACTCATTAGCTACTATGTCATCCCTCTTTACATCTCCGGTGGTAGTCGGAGGAATCTCAAATGTAGCAGGAGCATCCTTTGCCTCACCTGCCTCAAATAAGGAGGTGAAGTCTGTAGACTTGAGATAGTCCATATCCTTTCTCAGATTTTCCACTTCGGCTCTTAAAGCCGTCACCTTAGAAGTCTCCTCGTGTCTGCTCTCACAAGCCATGACTCTCGCAGTCAAATCATCAACAGAATCCCAGAGGGGTGGTTAGTGCAGTTGAAATGGTAGCCTCAATAATCCATGGTACATCAACCTCCAAACTAGTAGCCCTCATATCAGCTGATTGTGCTATGTGCCCCATCATCAGGATCATAGCCTCAGTAATCTTGGTGGGCTGGGGGAAGGTGGAAGCACCCGGAGCCTATGAAGAAGAGGTAGGAGCAGATAAACCTGAATGCCCAGAGGCCGGAGTAGGAAAATATACCTCTGCAGGTTTCAAATCAATGTCCTCCTCCCGGGATGTATCCACCGGAGCTGTTCTCCTCCTGTCGGCCTCCTCTGGTGTGTACTTGGCCTCAATACGCCGGATGTTAGTGGAAGAAGAAGAGGTAACCTCAATATCTCTCGTATCATCCGAGGGCATTCCAAAACGCTGGCATAACTCTATGATCAAGACCGAGAGTGATAGGGAAGTCTGCCTCTGCTTGGCCGTCCTGGCTATCTCCTGCTCAATAAGGAGTCCCAGGTTGATGCTCATATGGGATAAGTTAGACCCAATGTAGGTCACCTTAGGGTGGCACAGGATGGACTTATTTTGGGACCCCTGCCTCGATCAACCTCGGGGTGGTATCGGAAATCAATGGAGTAAGCCATCCCTTCAAGTCATCCAAGGACTGAGTAGTAGGCAATCCGTCATATGCTACTGTATCTTCTAGACCCCTGCCAAGTACGTTGTTAATGTACTCGCTACTAAACCCGACTTCCTTACCTCGGACCATGATCGACTTAACCAGTCTTAACTCACTAGCCTTCTTCTTACTCTTAGGTACCAGATCACCATATGCTAAGTAAAATTCTTGGACCCATGCATGAATGTAGCAGCCTCGGCGCCTGGTGAACTGCTCAAATCAGTGAAAGTGGAGGGTATACCTCACCCCGGAGTATTGCCCTCAAGGCCCTTTGTAGATAACAATTTCTCCTCAAGGATAGTCCGCAATCCATAAGCTTTTAGTCTGTTGAGAAGTCTAGGAGGAGGGATTACTGGTGGCACTAGAGCTACAGGAGGTGTCGGAGCTGGCACTGAATCTACTAGGGTGAAAGCTGAAGAGACTCTAGCTGATTCAAGATGAGATCTAGCACGAATCTCTATCCGCCAGGACTGTGATGAGTCCACATATTGGACTCATTTAGGGCTATATTTTGATAGAATTAGTGTCCTCAAATGCATATTTTGTCTCAATATCTGATGAAAACCCTTAAATTTCAGGTATTTGAAGTTAGAGGGAAAGCATGGACAGTACATAGCAAAAAGGAATGAAAAGGCTGAAAAGAACGAAGAAATGAAGGCCTGAGGATCTATGTGTCCACTTGTCGAGTCACCAAAGGGTTTTACTTCGCCTTTTGTTCCGGTGTGCTGAGCCTTGAAGGAAAAAATCAAGTCGGTGGAAAAAGGAGCAGTTGGTGCATCGCCGAGAAGTTCCTCGAAGTAGTACCATGTCGCCCAATGACCTAGAATATGACGATGCCGAAGGCTGGTCCAAGACGGCGATGAACTATACCAAAAGGTGAATCGCCGAGTTGATCGGCGATTCTGACTAACGACGCCGAATGATCCGCTGCAGCACAAATCTGTGAAAACTATAAATCTACTTAGAGTTGTAGTTTTAAGTGTGGAACAATTTAATTATAATTTTTATATAGAATAGTACTTTTGATATTTTTGCTCTATGTTTGAGAGGGTTTTGAAGACATGAAGATCCAAAGAGTTTCATCTTCAAGATTTGGATTTGGATCTCTTGGATTCTTCAATTTTGGCCTATATCATGACTTAAATCTTCATACCCAGTTGAATGCGAGCTCAATTTGGTATAAATTTCTATCTCTTATACATGTGTGGCTAAAAACCCCAATTCTTGGGGTGTGATTTAGCGACTATGGGTTAAGATAATTGTTTGGTCTTGCTTGCTGATAGTTTAATCGTATTTTAATTGTCATTTCGTTTAGTAGTTATGGATGAATTAGTGAATTTGTAGTTGCAAATACAAGTGTATAGATGCGTTTTTGGCTTGCTCGAGAGAGAGTTTGTAAAGCAAAAACTACTAAATTGATGGCAGGTGGGAGAGAGTCGACATGAGGTTCAACTCGAGAGAGTGAATCCTAGTCTCATTCCCACACACTTAGCTCGAGAGAGTGAGTGAGTTAAGGCATAGGCTAGTCTTCATGCGGCAAGTGGGTGTCCGAGAGGAACGCATTTGAAACAGGATAGGTTGCTCGAGAGAGAGCCTATCCCCGTTAAAGTTTAGCCTAGTCACAATTATTCTTTGAATCTATTATTTACAGCATATACCCAATAATCTAGCTTAACCCGTATTCCCATCACATCCAAAGGATCCCCTCTCATTACTTAGAAATCCTCATTTATTTTGTTATTTTTGCTTACTAGTGACAAAACCCCCATTGTTAATTGACACTCCTGTGTCCCCCTTTAATTTACAATGTTTTTAATCATTAATATCTTTAGCTACGACTAGTTAGAACTAATTTTATTTTTCTACTAATTTTCAAAACTACTCTCTTGGGAACGATCCCAACCCTTGGTTGGGTAACTAAACTATTGTACAATCATATACAGTTGCATGGGAAGTTTTGTCTTGATTACGCAAACATCAGATTGTAAGGGCTGGTCATCCTGACGCTCAGATAATGCAACCCGGGAGTCAACAGAAACTCTTTCCCAATTAGAGGTGTTATCCGGAATTTCAGATGCGGGCCTCTTGCCTTTACCCTTGTTTCCCGTTGGAGGCTTTGTTCTTCCCTTTTTAGGAGGATTTACTCCTCCTTCATTGATGTTTTGCGGGGTGGCATGTCGATGTTTGTCCTTGCCATAATGCAGGTGTGATTTTAGGAATTTCAAAATTGAGGGAAAGTGAAAGAGTTTTAACTTTTGAACCTTTGGCCTCAAAAACCATCCAGTTCTCTCCTATTCGATGACATAACTTTTGCTCGCCGACCCATTCAGTGATACGCTGAGTGGGCAGTTACATCACCAAGTTTTACACGACCTCCAGTTGATGTGCGGGTCCAAACTGCTGACTAGGTTGAGATCGCCGACTGGTCGGTGATTCTCCAAGTTGCTCCTGGCTCGCCGACCTCTTTGGCGTGTCGCCGACTGGACTTTTAGCTCGCCAATCTTTGCCTTTCTAACACATCCTATACTTTAACCTACACAATCAACACACCATTATTTCTAAAACAAAAATAAAGTGATAAAACCTTGGGTTGCCTCCCAAGAAGCGCCTTAGTTAACATCGTGGCATGATGCAAGTCCCTACTTGAGTTGCATTAGTAGGGTTTGCCTCATTTTTGTAAGGTAACCCTCTTCTGGCTCTGGGTAGAGACAAGAGAGCACTTGGTCCATTTGGGACTCTAGTAGCTGAATGAACATGGAATGAGAGGTTCCCATCTGATTTAGCATCAAGACATTCTCTCTTATCTCTCCCAACACTCTGTCATGTTCTTTGACTTTGTGTAAGATGAGTGAGAGGGCCTCTTCAATTTTCCCACCCTCTTGCTTCTTTATCTTTCGATGCTCGTGAGGTGGGATGTACTTGTTCTTTCTTTTGGACAGTACTTCCAGTTCCTTGACCTTTTTGGCCAAGATATCCAGCTGACCCAACAATGTGGCCAAGTGTTGATCCTTTTATGTCTCCTTGTTGGTCTTGGCCACACAATCAAAGGGTTTGGGCTGCTGTTTCATAGGATTGTCCAATAAAACAACCCGAAGAGAGTTGGTCAACCACTATTCTATTTTTGGGGCCAAGACCCCTGTAGAAGCATTCCAGAAACATCTTATCTGGAATTCCATGAGTTGGCCACTGTTGTAATAGGTCCTTAAATCTTTGCCACAACTCATAAATGGCCTCACCGTCCAATTGCTTGAAGGTTAGGATGTCATCACCGTGACTCATCAATCTCAAGGGAGGATGATCCATTTGGTCCATGTTGCTAACAGATAAGCTTAATTTTCTTGCTCAACAAACAACACGAAAACCAAAACTGAAAGTTAGTAGATTCAACTACAACTAACAAGAACAAAATTCAATTTAAATAAAGATTCTCAACTAACACCACTCCCCAGCAGCGGCGCCATTTTGATTTCACATATCAAGACACTTCATCCAATACTAAGTGACAATGATAGTTAGTCAGTAATATAACCCAACTAAATGAGTTGGGGTCAATTCCACAGGGAGTGGTACGTGTTTGAGAATCAAGAGCAAAGTACGAATATGTTCAAGTCAATCATAGGAATAGATATTTACGAATAAAAACATAATTTAAATTAAGAGGTGACACAAGTTTCAAATAATAGAGCGGTTTTGATTATAATTATCAACTACAACAACAACAAATAACACGAATTAACAAGTAATGAAATGGGTTTTTGGGATGTGATTGGATTATAGGTAAGGTAGACAAATGGGTAATTAAAATTGTTAATAAATGGCTGTAAATCAGTGAATAAGCTAGACTTTAGTGGGGATAAACTTTCTCTCTAACAATTTAATCCGAATCAAGTTGGTTTCTCTCGAACACCAACAAGCAAAAATTAAGAACAACCTACGCAAAGTCCATTCACTATCTCGAGCTAAATGTGTGGAAAAGGGTTTAGGATTCACTCTCTCGAGCTGAACCCATGAGAACCCAATACCAACAGACCATCAATTCAGTAATCTAAGTTTTGAAACCCCTCTCTCGAGAAAGTCAAAAACACGAAAGTAGAGTTTCATTTGAAACTACAACCCTTTCAAATAAACCATAGTTACTGAATGAAATCACTTCTAAACAACATTTAAACTGTCAAATAGCAATACCCATAAGCTAAATCAACCCATAATCACACAATCACACCCCAAGAATTGGGGTTTTAGCTAGGCATCATTAAAAGATAAATATCGTTACCAAATTATGTTTCCATCAACTGGTTATGATTAATATCGTCTTTACAAAGGTCCAAATTGAAGAATCTCAAAGACGCACTTCCAATTTCTCAAAAATGGAAAACTTCAATTCTTCAAGGCTAAGGAAAAGTTTGCCTCAATACCCAGAGTTCAAATTCAAAAATTACTCTAATAAATGTTCAGAATAATTTGATACTAAACATAATATTTGAAAATGTATTTATAGTCACCAAAAATATGTTGTGAAGGACCACTAAGTGTATTAAGTTGGGATCGCCGATAAGCTCGGCAATCTGCCCTTTGGTAAATTCCATCGCCTTTTTTCTATGGCCTTCAGCATCTTCATGTTCTGCAACCTTGGGCGATCCAACACTACATAGCAGAATCATTCGGCAACACGCTGACTGCTCCTTTCTATCAGTGACTTGACTTTGTCCTTCAGGGCTTGGCACACTGGAACTCTAGGTGAGGTAATAGCCATTTGGCAACTCGCCCAATAGATTAAGCGATCAACATGCCTTCTTTTTTTCATTCTTTCAGCTGCCTTGTTCCTTGTTGCTCATTAGTATCCATGCTTTGTTCCTCAATCCAAATACCTGGAAATCAAGGATTTTAGATTAGTTATTGGCACAAATTTAGCATTTGAGGACACTAAATCTATCCTAATAAACCCCTAAATGAGTCCAAATCGTGGACTCATCAAATGTATAAGTGAAGTCCCATACCCGCACTCATACTAAGAAAAGCCCATTAAGAAGTCATAGATATAGCTCATATTCATGTTCATGTTCATATTCATGGTTCATATTCATGATTCATGATCATGGTTAATATTCATGTAAATCATGCATTAACTCATAAAGCATCATGTCATCAAGCACATACCACAATCACTCTCAAAGCTTACTTGTGCAATACATAAGTGAAGTCCCATACCCCCACTCATACTAAATAAAACCTCTTAAGTAATCATAGAACATAACTCATGTTCTTATTCATAGTTCATATTCTTGTTCGTTTCATGTAGGTAAATATAGCCTTAACCGACATAGACCATGTGAGCTACATGGAATCCGGTGTCATGCCCCACACCGAAAAGAGGTGTCCTACTTGCCTAAGGCAGAACTAACATGTTTACCATTTAGGTGGATCCACTAGCTAAAGACCTATGTTGGCCCATAGTTATAGGATAAGGAGATTGCTACTAGAAACCTGACTAAATGAGGTAAAATATTTCCATCTCATGAGATAACTTGAATTGGGAAGCTGGACTTGCTACCATAAAATATTCCATCTCATATTCATATCCACTCGGTGCTAAGCTTAATTCCCTTTAATAATTATGTTAAGTCTTTACTTTATATTCACGTTCATGGAAGAATGTGTAGCACTCAAACCATCTTAGTATCATGGTAGTTCATGGATTCATTAGGTGAGAATGTCCTTTCAACCTTATCGTTAATAAGTGAGTAAGCCTTTCACATCATGTTCATAGTATTTTATGAGAATAGCCTTCCAATCAACCCAACAACATTATCATAATTATAGACCTTTCATGCATAGTCAAGTGTAAGGGTATAGGGAAGAATGATCTTGCTTCAATACCACCAATACACAATAGTCATAGGATCATCACTACATAAGTGAATTCATGAGTTCATATACAATCCTCATCAACATATACAAACCCTAATAATTGCCCTTCAAGGATATGAATCAAGATCAACCCTAACTTCTAGTATTAAAACATTAGATAGGGGAATTTCATGATTCAACAACTTAATAAATTTAAACATAATAAATTGTCAAGCTTCCATGATCAATCAAGCCACACCTTAGTTCACAATTTAGAAGAAGGGGGAAATCATGGGTCCAAGGGTGATTTTCATCAAAATCCTACAATACTCAATTAATCCAATCATAAATCATCATAATCAATCATAATAAACCATAATTTAACAACTGAAAACGTTTTGAAGAAAGACCAATGACATAGATTGAAACCCTATGTTTTTGGGGGATTTGGAAGTCTTAAAACATATTTTAAAGGGGCACCTTGGGTGATAGATACCCAATGATGAAAAGCATCCATACCTTAGCTTGATTTCAACAAGAAATTGGAGAAGAAAGGATGTTTCTTGAACTTGTTGTTGCTCTTCAATAGAGTCTTAGAGAGAGAATTTTTGGAGAGGAGAGTTGGTTTCTAATTTTTTGTCTTGTTAGCTATGAAGTGTTAAGTGGAGTTTAATGACTTAGAAGTACTTATATAGGTCTAAAATAATGAATCAAACAGACCCCACACTAATATACTAACTCTTGGAATTATTGGTTTTGGCTTAGCCTTGGCCGAGTATTTAACAACTTTTGTAGGAGGGGACCTACATCTACCAGACCACCACCCACAGACCGTAGGTGGGCTGACGCCCCATCCTGTAGGTCCTTGGTTTGGGTATGCAACCCCTTCTCTAGGCCAACTCAATCCACCCACTCATGAGACCCCACCCACTGGGCGGGAGGTCTAGCCTTGACTCAGCACCCCAAACTACAGGGCGTGAGTCCACCCACGGCTCGTGTGTGCCCTTTTCTTGGGTGATGCTTGTTTTTGACAGCTTTTGAGCAGTCCCTTGGTCCTCCTCAAGGAGGGTCCTTATGAGGCCATGCCTTACCGTTTAGGGACTAAAACATTAGTACTAACTTAGGGAGGTCATTTTAGGACTGTAATCTTTATGTTTAATCCCATTTAGGCTACTAGACTAGGTCATTGGATTTTTGGGGTGTTACACACATCCTCATGGATCAATCCTTATTCCTTAAAAATAATATATGAGTAACCCATGGAGAAACACTAGGATGGATAAACCCCTTACTCAACAAATCATGTAGTTAATCCTTCAATTTCTACAACTTAGTTGGAGCCATACGTTAAGGAGTAATAGAGATGGGGTTGGTGCCTTGCTCCAAGTCAATAACAAAATCAATATCCCTATCCAGAGGAACACATGTAGGATCAGTAGGAAACACATCCGAAAATGGTAGAATTATGGGTACATAATCAATGGAAGATGGCTCGACACTAGTATCCCATATGAAAGCTAAATAGGACAAGCACCCTTTATCAACCAATCTATGTGATCTAGTGAATAAGATATCCTTGCTAGGGTAAGAACCACTAGCACCCATCCACTCATATTTCGAGACACCCGTCATTGCTAAGATCACAATCAAGAATAAAATGATGTGGAGAAAGCCAATCCATACTTAGATAATATCAAAGTCTATCATTCCCTAAATGATCAAATCTACCCAAGTATCATAACTGACCAAAGAAACAAGACATGATCGATACACTCAATCAACTACTAAGGATTCACGCACTGTTGTAAAGGAACATACATATAATCACACATCATATCAAGCACAACAACAAAATAGGCAGATATATATGAGGAAGTAAACCTCAAATCAAATTATACAAATGCAAGTTGATTAAAAATTGGGACGATACCTCTGACACAACATCAGAAGTCTCGGCCTCAGGCCTCCCTAGACGAGCATAACACATACCCTCACACACACATGTGCAGTATTAGTAGAACCTCTACCTCCACCCTGTGGAGCTGGAGAAACCTCTACCAGAAGTCTAGCCAAATTACTGGACTGAACTCTGCTTTGACGCCTAGCTGGAGGCACCAAATCTCTAGATGGAGCTGCTGAATAAGAACGTTGGGGGTACTAAATGAGTCTAAAGAGGACAATGTCGAATTATATGATCTGGATCCCCACAGATAAGGAAAAATCTCTGCATCGACAACTATTGTTATGAACCAAACGAACTACCATGACCACCTCGGCAAGAACCATATTGTCATCGGGCTAACTACCAATCTCAGTTGCTGGTATAGAAGCATGAACTAGCCCACGATGTTGGAAGGAACTACAAATGCTAAGAAAACCTTTGCCTCTAGATGAGGGACATTAAAAACTGACCAGAAAAACAAGCCTTCTTAGGCTCTCTAAACTCCTCCAAAACCATCAACTTCGTCTCCTTGGCGATGCTCACAGTGGATTCGAAGGAAGCCCCCTCTCTCGCTGCCGTGAATACATAAGACCTGATGGAGAAAGTCAACCCTCTTACAAATTAATAAACTCTCTATGCCTCATTCGGAAAAATAGACTTAGCATGCCTAGAAAGCTCACAAAAACGAGCCTTATATCCGGTCACATATAAACTACCCCTGAGTCAAGCTCTCAAATCATAGTTGACTCTCCTCCCTCACAGTCCAAGGAATGAGTCGATGTTGGAAGGCATTTGAGAACACATCCAACTCAATCGAGGAAGATCCAAATGGTCGAGACCTCACAAAAGTCCTCAATCACTCTTTGGCGCGTCCACGAAGTTGGAGTGCAACAAAACCAAACACCAATAATATCCATCATACCCACTGCCTCAAGTATTTCATGGCACAAAGTCAAGAACTCATGAAGATCGGTGTCGGAACAACTGGTGGTTGACCCACCTGACCCTGAATACCTAGAACCCCGTTGTTGATCGACGGTCTACGCCCCTACCTTAGTCTGAGAACCTTGTGGCCTACATTTCACACCACCCTGAGAAAAGTTCTCCAGTACATCTAACATCCTCAAAAAAATCTCTTGAAAAATGGAGCTCCAAAATCAGGTGGAACCTGGTCCTCAACAATCTAAACATGTCGCTCAGGAGAAGCCTCTCTAGATCTACCTCCGGCTAGTGCCGCTACATGGGCATGACCCCTAACCTGTGAAACTCCACCAGCACAACCTATAGCTCAGGCCTTACCTCTACCCCTAATTGAGGTCTCAACAACAGCCTTGGGGACTGCCTCTCCTCTACCATTGGAAATAGAAGCTATAATCCTCTGAATCTTCCAAAAGAATACACGACAACTCAGCACTAGTGAAGGTAACCACGCACGATAAGAAAGGATGAATAAAAGAAAACTTTCTAAAAATCTTTGTAGCCTCTTGAAGATAAGTACATATGTCTTTGTACCGATCCTCAGGACTCTAACTAGACTTATTGTGTACACACACGTAAGACCTATGAAACTGGGGCTCTGATACCATTTGTCACGACCCAAAAACAAATGTGATGGCACTTGTTTATTTTCACCAATACAAGTCATCCTCAACCCAATAAAATAAAAAAAATACAAAAAACAGTAAGACAAGAACAAGAGGAAGCACAAAAGTTATTTTTCTATTAAACCCCCAAAATATGGTTTGACATGTAAAAGCCACTAAATACATAAAGTGTAGAATTAATAAATAAGTACAAGTCTCACTCTTTATTTCTCAAAAAGAACAAAGTATAAAGAAAAGGAAAAAGAGGGCCCGCCAAAGTGACAAGCAACTACCTCTTCAAATCCTTGACTAGCCTCGAAATTGGAAGAATGAGAAAGATATCACATGGGTTCAGGCTCAGAACCTACACAAGTGTGCATGAAAGGGGTGAGTACCACAATACGGTACCAAGTAAACAACCTAATAAACAAGGCTTCTAGCTAGAAATAAAATACCTCTTACACTCCAATCAAACCTCCTCAAACTAAAAGCTACATGGAAATCACCCCAACCTAACTGTTCTACAATACATGGCTCACAAGGCCAAATATTCACAGTTCAATAGTCAAAAATAAAATATCAAACGAATCAAGTAAGTCAATCTCAAATTCAAGTAGATCAATTATACTCAACAAGTACATCAATCACGATTAACAAGCAAATCACACATAAGTATAAAATGCATCAAGTCACAATGATCAACCTTTCACTGAAACCATTTTGCATTGGCACGATATCACTACCCGGACCATTTCCTATAAGCTTTATATCAATCACAAGTTAGAACCATATCCCATCGACTTTACAAACTTGCCGGAAATGACCTTGACGTAGTAGCACTCGCCAATAAATACCTCAGCATCATATATCATCATATGTCTCATCACAATGATCAATAATCAATGCACACAAGCAATATCACACCATAAGGAAAATATAACAAGTCGTACAATTCATGTCCACAATCATGCTTTCAAGCATTTCATCAATCAATCAACAAGGGTCACAATAAGGCAATCCACATCTACATGTTCATCGCATATGATCTTTCATTTCAACCTCCTTTTTATTCATTTAGATACATCAACTGGACAATTCAACCCTTTACCTCATTCCCATTACTCCCAACAAACAAGCTTTGAAGGAAGCACATTGATTCTACTAGAATAGAAAGTTTAGGAGATCACTTGCCTTTAATCAATCAAAAATCACTCCAATAGTTGATTCTTCCCCTTCCAAATCACTTATAAAGACACACAATCTATAACAACCAACTATTTAGAATCACTCGTGGGAAACAACAATCTCACATT
This sequence comes from Solanum tuberosum, assembly GCF_000226075.1. Classification (NCBI taxonomy): domain Eukaryota; kingdom Viridiplantae; phylum Streptophyta; class Magnoliopsida; order Solanales; family Solanaceae; genus Solanum; species Solanum tuberosum. The sequence goes on from NW_006239001.1 coordinate 1,181,215, forward strand.
AATTATATAGAGAAATAAGTCAATAAAATCAAAACCAAATTTCAAATATAAGGTTGGAATTCGGAAAACAATATTTGAAATGATTTTTGAGGCTTAAGGAACACATTAGTGAAGACAAATTTAGAAAAAGGATCAAAACCACTTACAAAATCACCATTTTAGATCAAAACTCAATTTCTTGCAAACCCTTGCCATTTTCCTAATCAAATCCCATATGATGATGTTAGAATACATAAATAACAAAAGAAAAATGAAGGTTTAGGATCAATAAAGCTAACCCAAATGATTTAGCACATAAAACCTTTCACAAATCGCCTCCAAGGGTTCCCCAAGCTCAAAAATGGCAGGCAAAAACCCTCTTAGTTGTTACTTAAGCAAACCAGGTTCATCTTAAGCGAAACCCGCAACCAGATTCAAACCTTCCTATGGAAATCGGGTTTTGAATTTATTGACCCATCTTTTTAAGTATTTGTTGTGCACATTGTTGTTTTTGGAAATTCATAGTGAATACTTGATTGGTTTAGATTGTGTGGCTTTGCACGTGGTATAGAAGGGGAAAACACAAGATTTGGGTTGATTAATTGATTGCATTAAGGCAAGTGATCTCTTAAGCTTTGTAGTCTAGTAAAATTATCCATGTCTCTTCATTGTATGTGTGTTGGGGGTAACGGGAGATGAGGTGAAGGAATTATTGTTTTCACTTGATTTATCTTAATGAATAAAATGGCAACATTATAAAAATGATGATTTTTGAATTACCTGGTTGTGGGCCTTATGTGATTGATTGATGAAATGTCTTGATGGCTTGTAGGTAGATTTGAGTTGTTTGAATGGTTGGATCTATCATGTGGTGTAAAATTGCCTATGAGCATTTGACTATTGAACATTGTGATGAGACATGTGATATACGCATATGGGAAATGTTTCTGGATAGTTATATGATATAAAGCTGAATGGAAAATGATTATGTCTTGTGATATTAAGTTGATAGATAATGGTTCAGGCTAGTGATATAACATAGAGTCGATGATATATGGTTCCGACTAGTGATTTGATTTAAATAAGATGGGAAATTGTTCTTGCTAGTGCTATTAAGTTGATGGGAAATTGTTCCGGTTAGTAATATGATGTAAAGCTGATGGGAAATGATTTCGGTTAATGATATGAAGTAAAGGTGATGGGAAATTATTTCGGCTAGTGATATGACATAAATCCAATGTGAAATCATTAAGGGGAGAGTTGATTATTGAGGGTTGATACATTTTGAGTCTTATGATTGATCTACTTGTCAATCATGATTGATGTACTTGATATTTGCGATTCATATACTTGATACTTGTGATTGAACTACTTGATACTTGAGATTGACTTATTGATACTTTGAATTGACTTACTTGGTACGAACTAGTTGTTGAATTATGACTATTGGATTGCAAATATTAGGCTTGGCGAGGCAGGTAATGTAGAACTATTAGGTTGGGTGATGAGTCCAAGATTTGGACTTATTTGAGGCTTTGTTTCGATAGGTTTACTGTCCTCAAATGCCTAATATATGCTATAAACTGATGTTAAATCTTTAATTTTCAGGTATTTGAATTAAGGAGCAAAGCAAGGACACTAGCAGGAAAAAAGGAACAAAACAAGCTAAAAAAGTGGAGAAAGGCGAGCCTTGTGATCACCAAGACCACTGGGCGACTCACTGAGTGGCTCTTCAGTCCGACTAAAGTTCCAGTGTGCTAGCCCTGAGGGAAGAAACAATGTCAGAGACAGAAAAGGGGAAGTCGGCGAATCGCCGATCAGCTACGCGATGATAGGATGGATCTACAAAAGTTACAGGACTTGAGGATGCTGAGAACCAGTTGTCACGACGGGGACATATGCCCCGGAGGTGACACGGCGTACTTGACCCCGAAGGGGTCTCATACAAGCCTCATAGAATTCTTGAACATATGAAAATAGAGAAGAATTAAAACTTTTCTTTACAATCGAAAACATCTTTTATTAAAACAAGCGGAAGACTTTCTAAACTATGTCTCAAACCATCTAATACTTTGAATACAAAATTGGGACTTTGCCCATACAAAATCTCTAAACATAATGTAAAAGACATAAAGGGAACATAGTGGATTTTGTCCTCAAAACTATGAGGACTCACCAAGTCTTCATATCAAAGCTCCTTAGAAACCAATCCTTCAAGCATAGAACATCAATATCTACCAAACCCTACACTTTGGTATAAAAAAAAGGAAATATGGGTTAGCACAATTAAGTACTAAGTATGGAAGCCATGCAGAAACCATGCTTAAAATAAACATTTTCTTTCAAAGTCATGCTTTTATGCCGTTTGATAAACCTTCATGAACATAAGTATAAGAGGCATAATATTCAAACATAACCAACATACAAGTCATTTCATCAAATTAGAACATAATCAACATATAGAACATTTCTTCACATTAGAGCATAATCAACATATAAACCATTACCTTCACATTAAGCCTTCATCTCAAGTAACGCTCAAGCTATACCTTGTGCAATGTAAGGATAGCGTCCCATACAACCATCCACATTAAGGTACCACCTTAAGGTCACCAAAAGTGAACTTACCATTCAACTTTTCCATCTTTACACAATACTCATACATAAGAGGCATAAACATTACATAAGTCATCTCATCACATAAGGACCATCATCAAAGACAACCCTAAGTCATACTTGTGCAATGTGCAAGTAGCATCTCATACTACTACTTACACTAAGAAATCCTTTGAAGTCACCATAGGAAAAACACATTCACATACAATAGGTCATGACTAGGAAGTAACTCATAATACAATCCAAGTAAAGCATGCATCATCTCATTTAAGCATTTAAGTCAACATTCTTCATTAGCTTCATTACATTATGAGCAGATTCATTCATTAGGCATTAAACCATCATTCTCATAAACATCATCATAAGAGCCCATTCATTTCATTATCTTTATAAAGGAACACACCGTGATCCCTTTCAAAGCCTACTTGTGTAATGCATAGATGGCATCCATACCAGCACCCACACTAAGTAGTGCATCCTTGAGAAGACATAGTTTATTAACATTATTGTGGGGGTAAGCTTTAACCGACATAGACCATGTGAGCAATTCATGGAATCCCACTGTCACCATCACCGAATAAAGGGATTCCTATTTGCCTAAGGTAGGACAATTGCTTTTAGCTTAATTTGATCCGCTAGCTAGACCTATGTGGGCACATAGTTTAAGGGATAGGGAGATTGCTACTAGATATCCCGCCTGAACTCACATATGAGCATCCATCTCAAGAGATTGTTACGAGATACCCCGCCTCAACTCAGTATGAGCATCCATCTCAACCAATATCCACTCGGTGCTTAGTATTATTCCCCACAGAGTATTGGACATTCATTATTATGGGATAAGAGATTATTACTAGATACCCCGCCTCAACTCACGTGAGGGTATCCATCCCAAATCCAACATTCATTCATGTATTGGAAAGATCATAGATTCAAATATGAGAATAGCCTTGCACCTAAGAATCCCATTATTGTGAGAAAGTACTTTCACAACAAGTCATTATCATTCATTAGAGTACAGTTGAGAATAGCCTTTCAATTAACCCATCATCATTAACATTATCTTAGAAAACATCATTCATTCTTCATTCATAGTATGTGTGTATGTGAGATTAGCCTTTCACATAATCATCATCATTCATACAATTGCCTTCTAAACATGATCATAATACATTCATTTAGATCACACACACATATTCCATATCATAATCATACATAGTAATTAAACACCTGCACCTTTCAAGTGGATCAATAGCTCAAGCACTATTCTACTTCAACATGTAATTTGGTCATAACTTGCCCTTTAAAGTGCATGATCACAAATCCTCAACTCACCAACAATTCACCATAATTAAGGCATAGATAATGATACAATTCTATAACCCAAAGCAATTTAGACATATTCCATTCATAAACGTTCATAATCATCAAACCCACTTCCTAAGGGCACAATTTATTTGAGATAATTCATAGGTTCATACATTATTTTCAACATAAATCATCAATTAAACACTAATACAATCATAATATGTCATTAGAAACCATTTGAAAATGTTTGATGAAAGAACCTATGAGATTGAGTAAAACCCTAGGTTTTTTATACTTGAAATTACCTTTGGAATTGGCTCCTTGAATGAAAAGTTAGACATGGATGAAAACTACCATACCTTGCTATTGAATCCCCATGAAATTTGAGGAAGAAACACCTTGAATCCACAAACCCTAGCTTCAATGGCTCCATTCTTCTTCCTTGAGTTTAGAGAGAGAAATATTTGAGAGAAGATGGGTATTCTTTTAATTCTATTTGGTGTGAATTAATTGAAGGGATTCAAGTCTAAAAGGGTTATATAGTTGCTAGGAAAGGAATAGAATAATGAGGACTCAACTTTGGAAAAAAACTGAGGACCCTTAAAGTTCAAACATATAAATCCACACCTTACCCGACTTACCTCGCCCTTTGACCCTCATGTCTCACCAGGGGCACTAGGTGACTCGCCAAGGGCACTAGGAGACTCGCCAAGTGCACCTTTGGCTGCCCATTTTTCCAGTAGGCTCACAAAAAGGGAAGTTCACTAGGCGATCTAAGGGGTTAATGGGCGATTCACCAACCTGATCTGTGAGCTACGACTTGGCTCGCCCTTTATTCCAGAACCTAGGACAAAGGGACAGCCCACTAGGCGATCACAAGGGCACAAGGGCGCTTTGGCAAGTCACTTGGGTGGTCAAGTAGTCCCATCGTCAAAAGGTCCATCAAAGAACAAGGTTTCTTTCACTCTATCTTGCTAACATAGGGCCTTTCTTGCACCCTAGGCTTCTTCCTTTCTCAATTAAGGTCTAAAAAATCCTAGAGATCAACTTAAGGTCACATTAATCCACACGATGAGGCTCTAGTTTCACTTTTTTGTTTTACGGGTCGTTACATTATCCCGCACTTAGAAACATTCATCCTCGAATGACACTTTAAACACATTAAGGGGTTAACGACTCAAGACTAGCAGCCCATCATGCATGCAACATTATAAACAATGAACAAAACTAGGAGGAAACATCAACTCCACAACAACATGCTCAATGCAACACAAGAACTAGGAACTAAATCTACAAACTCATTATGCAACATAACTTCAACCTTTATCATTACATTGGAGGAATTACCTTCTCTAACTCATATCATGTTCATCATAACATTATTAAGCACATTATGGAATTTCTTCATATAAGCACATTAGGCATGTTCAACAATTATCCTCATAAAACATATATACAACTCATACTAAATGCAAATCAACAAGAGGAACATAATTCATAAAAACACATCTTCTCATTTAACCATAAACTCATCAAGAATATGCATATCATAAGGAGGCCATGGAAACACATATTCACACATGACTCCGAAACATGAAATTAACAAGCTACAAGGAACTCTCCACAACCTTACTATTCCAGATACTATCCCCCAATTAGGGGAAAACCCGAACTAGGGCTTATTATGAACCTAACATAGGAACCTTAACAAGACATTCATAACTTGAAAGAAACGATTAACATACCGGTGCTTCTAAACTAGGAAGGTGAATTAAGCAACTCTTGCTCACAAACAACCTTACCAACACCACTCAAGATCTCTTAAACTTTGCTTCTTTCCATTCTAAGGTTGGAGCAAAGCATTACTAAAATTTCATACCATCACACAAGATGATTCTAACCCAAGGTGAACTACACTTCTACCCTTCTTAGATAAGTCTACTCAATCAACCCATCAAGACATTTCTAAAACACTTCATTCATCAAGTCTTTCAACATACCTCAAAACTCATCATAACTAAGCCGGGTTCTACCATCATGTAAGCATAACCATAAAGCAACCCCTTCATACTAAAGACAACATCACAATCTATCACCTCAAATCAAACAAGTCACATATCCATAATTGGTATCACAACCAACGTTCCTCCCTCGCACCTTCTAGCATATTTCTTCCAAGTGGTCATACTCTAAAGACCATCACATAAGTAATAAGGTAAAGACATTATAGAGTTAAACCCTATCGCAGGACTTGAAAAATGAAGAAGTGAGACTTTCCTAACATCCAATTGCCTCCTATTCATAAATGTGGCACGCTTCGCCCTATGAACAAGACTCTACAAGATGTGGTTTGAGACATCCTATGACCTTCCCAAAATCTAGTGCTCTGATACCATGTTTGTCACGACGCGGACCTATGCCCCGGAAGCGACATGGCGTACTCGACCTCGAAGGGGTCTCAAACAAGCCTCATAGCATTCTTGAACATAAGAACATAGGAAAATAGAGAAGAATTAAATTTTTTCTTTACAATCAAAAACATATTTCATTAAAACAAGCGGAAAACTTTCTAAACTATGTCTCAAACCATCTAATAGTTTGAATACAACATTGGGACTTAGCCCATACAAAAGCTCTAAACATAACGTAAAAGACATAAAGGGAACATAGTGGATTTTTTCCTCAAAACTATGAGGACTCACCAAGTCTTCATCTCAAAGCTCCTTAGAAACCAATCCTTCAAGCATGGAACATCAATATCTCCCAAACCCTACACTTTGGTAAAAAAAAGGGAAATATGGGTTAGCACAATTAAGTACTAAGTATGGAAGCCATGCAAAAATCATGCTTAAAATAAACATTTTCTTTGAAAGTCATGCTTTTATGCCATTTGATAAAACTTCATGAACATAAGTATAAGAGGCATAATATTCAAACATAACCAATATACAAGTCATTTCATCAAATTAGAACATAATCAACATATAGGCCATTTCGTCATATTAGAGTATAATCAACATATAAACCATTACCTTCACATTAAGCCTTCACCTCAAGTAACCCTCAAGCTATACCTTGTGCAACGTATGGATATCGTCCCATACGACCATCCACAGTAAAGTACCACCTTAAGGTCACAAAAAGTGAACTTACCATTCAACTTTTCCATCTTTACACAATAATCATACATAAGAGACATAAACATTACATAAGTCATATCATCACATAAGGACCATCATCACCTAAGACAACCCTAAGTCATACTTGTGCAATGTGAAAGTAGCATCCCATACTACTACTCACGCTAAGTACTCCTTTGAAGTCACCATAGGCAAAGCACATTCATAAACAATAGTTCATGACCAGGAAGTAACCCATAATACAATACAAGTAAAGCATGCATCATCTCATTTAAGCATATAAATCAATATTCTTCATTACATTAAGAACACATTCATTCATTAGGTGTTAAACCAACATTCTCATAAACATCATCATAAGAGCCCATTCATTTCATTATCATTATAAAGGAACACACCATGACCCCTCTCAAAGCCTACTTGTGCAATGCATAGATGGTGTCCCATACCACCACCCACACTAAGTAGTGCATCCTTGAAAAGCCATAGTTCATTAACATTATTGTGGGGGTAATCCTTAACCAACATAGACCATGTGAGTAATTCATGGAATACTAGTGTCACCCTCACCGGATACAGAGATTCATACTTGCCTAAGGTAGGACCATTGCTTTTAGCTTACGTAGATCCACTAGCTAGAACTAGGTGGGCACATAGTTTAATGGATAGGGAGATTGCTACTAGATAGCCCACCTCAACTCACGTATGAGCATCCATCTCAAGAGATTATTACTAGACACCCCACCTCAACTCACGTATGAGTATCCATCTCAACCAATATCCACTCGGTGCTTAGCATTATTCCCCATAGGGTATTTCACATTAATTACTTTCATTCATTATTATGGGATAAGAGATTGTTACTACACACCCCACGTCAACTCACGTGAGGCCATCCATCCCAAACCAAACATTCATTCATTTATTGGAAAGCTCGTAGATTCAAATATGAGAATAGCCTTTCACCTAAGAATCCCATTATTGTGAGAAAGTCCTTTCACAACAAGTCATTATCATTCATCAGAGTACAATTGAGAATAGCCTTTCAATTAACCCATAATCATTAACATCATATTAGAAAACTTCATTCATAGTATGGGTGTATGTGAGAATAGCCTTTCACATAATCATCATCATTCATACAATTGCCTTCTAAACATGATCATAATACATTCATTTAGATCACACACAAACATATTCCACATCATAATCATGCATAGTAATTAAACACCTTCACCTTTCAAGTAGATCAATAGGTCAAGCACAATTCTACTTCAACATGTAATTTGGTCATAACTTGACCTTTAAAGGCCATGATTAGAAATCCTCAACTCACCAACAATTCACCATAATTAAGGCCTAGACAATGATGCAATTCAATAACCCAAAGAAATTTAGACATATTCCATTCAACTTTCATAATCATCAAACCCACTTCATAAGGGGACAATTTAGGAATTGAGAGAATTCAAGGGTTCATAGAGTATTTTCATCATAAATAATCAATTAAACACTAATACAATCATAATTTGTCATTAGAAACCATTTGAAATCGTTTGATGAAAGAACCCATGAGATTGAGTAAACCATAGGTTTTTGATACTTGAAATCACCTTTGGAATTGGCTCCGTGAATGAAAAGTTAGACAAGGATGAAGACTACCATACCTTGCTATTGAATCCCCACAAAATTTGAGGAAGAAACACCTTGAATCCATAAACCTTAGCTTCAATGGTTCCATTCTTCTTCCTTGAGTTTAGAGAGAAAAATATTTGAGAGAAGATGGGTCTTCTTTTAATTCTATTTGGAGTCACTTAATTGAAGGGATTCAAGTCTAAAAGGGTTATATAGTTTCTAGGAAAGGAATAGAATAAGAAGGACTAAACTTTGGAAAAGACTAAGGATCCACAAAGTTAAAACTTAAAAATTCACACCTTACCTGACTTACCTTGCCCTTTGACCCTCATGGCTCGCCAAGGGCACTAGACGACTCACCAAGTGCACCCTTGGCTCGCCCATTTTTCCAGTAGGCTCACAAAAATGGTAGTTCACTAGGTGATCTAAGGGGATAATGGGTGATTCTCCAACCTTATTGGCGAGCTACGACTTAGCTCGCCCATAGTTCCAGAACCTAGGATAACGGGACAGCCCACTAGGCAATCACAAGGGCGCATCACCAAGTCACTTGGGCGGTCAGGTAGTCCCATCGCCAAAATGTCCATCAAAGAACAAGGTTTCTTTCACTCTATCTTGCTAACTTAGGACCTTGCTTGCACCCTAGGCTTTCTCCTTGCTCAATTAAGGTCTAAAACAGCCTAGACATCAACTTAAGGTCACACTAAGCCACACGATGAGGCCCTAGTTTCACTTATTCATTTTACGGGTCATTACACCAATGCATAATGGCAATAAAAGAGAGAAAATGGAGGTTCGTTGAACCACTTAGCGAATCTGAGGTACCTCGCCTAATGGCCTTTCGTGGATAATTTTTGCAACTATCAATTGAATTTTGAACTGTAAATTTACAAGTTAGCTACCATCTAGAAGAGTTTTCTTTGAAGTTTGAGTGTTTCCTAGAAGGCTTGTAGGCTTTTTCAGGCTCAATTCAGAGATTTTAGTAGTGGGTTACTAATTTTCTTCAATTTGGAACATTGTAAAGGCTTGAATACTCCTACCCAGTTGATGGCTAATCGATTTGGTAACTGTTTTTTCTTATCTTTTTACATGTTTGGCTAAGACCACAATTCTTGGGGTGTGATCATGTGATTATAGTTTGAATTAGCTTATGGGTATTGTTAATTACTAGTTTAAATGCTATATTGAAGTGGGTTTAATCATTAGCTGAGGTTTAATTTATGAATTGTAGTTGCAAATGTAGTTCTAATTTTGTGTTCTTCGCTTGCTCGAGAGAGAAGTTTTGGGACTATGGCTTGTGGTTAATTGTTTGTAGGTATTGGTTTGATATGGGTTCAGTCGAAAGAGTGAATACCAAATCAAATCCTACCTATCTAGCTTGAGAAAGTAGATGAATTAAGGTGTGGGTTGTTCTTAGTTGCTATGTTTGTTGATGTTCGAAAGAAATCGCTTGAAGCGGGATAATTATTCTAGAGAATGCTATTTAAACACATAGTCTAGCCTACCCATTGATATTTATCTATCTAGTAGTAGTTAAAATTACCAATATAATGAAATTTGCCTATAATCTAAGATGATGACACTCAGAGACAACATCCAAGGTTTTAAACGCTTGGAAGGTGAGCCAATCCATGAGATGTGGCTGAGGTTTAAGAAGTTGGTGCTGCAATTCCCAACTCATGGACTTTCAAATGAGGTGTTGCTGCAAAACTTCTTTAGGGGCCTCGACTCAGTGAACAAAGGACTTGCTGATTAACTTGTATAATACAACAACCCTATGAAGTAGCGTGTCAACTCCTTAATTGCATGACCAAGATCAATAGGGCATGGTACACTTGTGAAGACCAAGTCTCTCCTCTCACTTTTAGAATGACAAAAGAGCAGAAAAAAAAATGATCAAGAGAGAGACCAAAACATGGCCAAAATGATGACCCAACTGGATATCATGGCTAAAAATGTCATAGGTGTTGGTACAAAGAATGTTAATGTTGTGGGTGTTGGTGGAGTAAACCCCAAGACTTAAATTTTCATACCCATTTGAATGCAAGATCATTTATGTATAAATTTCTATCTCTTGATGTGTGGCTAAAAACCTCAATTCTTGGGGTGTGATTTAGCGAATATGGGTTAAGATTATTATGGGATCTTGCTTGCTGATATATTAGATGTAGTTTAATGGTGATGTCGTCTAGTAGTTTTGGATGAATTTAAAAAAATTGTAGTTGCAAATACCAGTTTATTTATGTGTTTTCGGCTTTCGAGAGAGAGAGAAGTCGCGAAACCAAGACTACTAGATTGATGGCCTAAGGGTTGGGTCGACATGAGGTTCAACTTGAGAAAGTGAACCCTAGTCCCATATCTGAACACTCAGCTCGAGAGAGTGAGTGGGGTAAGGCGTAGGCTGGTCTTCATGCGGTAAGTGGGTGTCCGAGAGGAACCCATTTGAAACGGGTTAAGTTGCTCTAGAGAGAATTTATTCCCACGTATTGCCTAGCCTAATCACTATTATTCTATAAATTTTCTATCGAAAGCATGTACCCAATAAATTAAATTAACCTGTATTCTATCACATCCCAAGAATCCCTTCTCATTACTTAGATTTCTTTGTTCATTTCGCTGTTTTTACTTACTAGTGACAAAACCCCCATTGTTAATTGCCACTCTTGTGTCCCTCTTTAATTTACAATGTTTTTATTCGTTAATATCTTTAGCTATGAATAGTTAGAACTAATTTTATTTTTCTATTAGTTCTCAAAACCAATCCATTGGGACTCGACCGCAACCCTTGGTTGGGTTATTATACTATTGCACGATCATAGACACTTGCATCAGAAGTTGTGTCGTTGATTACGCAAATATCAATATGGCGCCGCTGCCGGGTCGTGGTGTTACTTGATAATTCTTAGATTAATAGAATATTTTATTCTTCTTAGACGTAGTCTACTTACCTAATTTTTAGTTTTCTTTGTTTGCAGTGTGAATATTTCAGAAAGCATGAGTGTTAATGGTAGCAACGGTAGCCAGGTAGGCCACCAAGACGACATCGGAAATCTCAACGATACCCAAGAGCCCAACATCAATGTCCCCCATCTCATGGGAGGTGTTAGAGCCATCTGTTTACCCCCAGCTAAGGTAAATGCAGTGTTCCACATAACGAGCACCATGTTGTAACTCTTTCAACTTAAGGGACTTTTCAGCGACTGGCTCATGAGGATCCTCAGGAGCATCTTCGAAACTTTGTAGATGTGTATGGACCATTCTAGTTCAAAAACATCTCTCAGGAATTAGTTCGGTTAAGGCTATTCCCTTTCTCATTGATGGGGGAGGCTTGCAAGTGGCTAGCCGAGTTACCACGTGAATCCATCACTTCTTGGGAGTAGTTGGTGACCGCATTTGAAGTGCGATTGTTTCCTCCGTCGAAGATGATGTCACTGCGGAATAGCATCCAGAGCTTTAAGCACCTAGAAGGAGAGCCTCTACACTAAACCTGGCTCCGGTTCAAAAAATTGGTGCGTCAATGCCCAACCCATGGTTTGCCTGATAACGTGCTACTTCAATACTTCTAGTGGAGCTTAGACTCAGTGAAAAAAGGTGTCGCTGACCAACTCTCGCCAGGAGGCTTAATGCAGGCCCAGCTTTTAGATGGTATGAAAACCATCAATAGATCATGGTACACTCGTGAGGACCAAGTCTCTCCTCTCACTTTCAAGCTATTCAAGGAGCAGATTGAATAAGATAATGAGAGTGACCAGAACATGGCCAAAATCATGACGCAACATGATATTTTATCCAAAAATGTCATGGGGCCCGGTGCCCGTGGTATCAATGTTGTGGGGGTCAGGGGTGCTAATCCTAATGATATGAAGTTTAAAGCCTTGTATAACAAAGAGGTAAATTTTCTAGCCAACAAAGGTGGTGGCTACCGCTCAAATTACCCAAGGCAGGGTGGTAACCAAGGTTGGGCTAGAGACGATGGTTGGAAGGAAAGGGATCGTGAATGGAGGGACCGTCATCAAAATTGAAAGGATGTGGAGAAGGATAGATACGTACCTCTCCATCAGAGCCAGAAGCCAAAGGATTCGGATGGTGGTAGGTTTGAGGATACGGTCTCACGCATCCTCACCAAAGTTGAAGGGTCAGAAAAAATGCTTGAAAGAAGATGTATCTACCCTTAGCCAGACCGTTACCTCTTATTCAGTTTCAATCAAGCAGTTAGAGACCAAGATGGGTCATATCTCGTCTCACCTAAATCTGAGACAGCCAGGGGGTTTCCTGAGTGATACCATGGCTAACCATAAGAGTAAGGTTTGAAGATGACTTCTGTTGTGCCACGACGATAATTACGACATTGTTTGGGAGGCAACCCAAAACCATTTATTGCTTTCTTTTTGCTTTAATGAAATAATGGTGTGTTGATTGTGAAGATGAAAGTGTTGAGAGTGAACAAAAAGTGCAGATTGGTGAGCAACAGGTCCAATTAGCGAATCGCTAATCAGTTCGGTGACTCAGAACTAGACCTCAATTACACTCAAGACCATCTTGCACTGAAGTCTATAAAACTTGGTGAACACATGAAATTATTGGAGAATCACCGACCATGTGGGCGATCACGATGGAAATGGCCATTTGGACCCCCCGTAAACTAGAGGTTCTGTAAATTCCGGCGAAGAAACTAAATAATCGGTGTTCCGCCGAGTGAGTAGGCAATCTTGACTAATATCGCCGAGTGGGCGAAAACCGGACGGTTTTTGCAAGCCAAGGGTTTAAAAGTTTCAACTTCATTCACTTTCCCTCACTTTTTATCTATTCAAACTCACACCTGCACTCTAGTTTATATAATTCTTACACTTTTGGAGTATTTTGGTTCATTGAGTTGTGCGCGGATTTGGATTACATTTCCGCCTAGCTTCTTGGTAGCATTTTAATAAGTACAATAGGTTAGATTCTTAATACCCATAATTATTCTGTCAGCATTGTACTCATTTGCAAACTATTTAATATTGTTAAAACCTGTTGAACCTCCCTGATTCGATAAAATTGGTCAAGTGTCGATTGTTATTCGGTAATCCTGCTTAAACTGTGAAATCTTGTTCTTCGATGTATCTAGTTGAGTTAATGAGTGATGGGTGGTATTAGTCTGTTATGGGTCTTGGTTAAATTTGTGCTATTTGTGCTTAAATTTTGTTTTTGGGGATTGGGGGGCCGATTTCGAAAAGTTGGGACAGAAGTAAGCACAATGGGTGATTCGGCGACCTGTTACGAGCTCGCCGAACCACTCCGCGGTTCTCCTAATTACCCTATCTCACCCTTGTTATCACGCTTTAATTGTTGTGGCGTCTGTCACTTTTGGCGAGAAGTATGTGGTCGCCAAGAGAACTGAACGAAAGTCTTCTTATTCGCCCTATGCCTACACCCCTTACTCCTTCTGCACTTTGACATTCAGTGGATTGTCTGTGGCTCGCCGAATGTATTGTCGGCACGCCAAATGGACTATGTAGTCTTTCTGAAGCTAAAAATCTTTGTTTTGGTTGTCAAATATGTTATAACATTTTCTCAAGACTTTACAGACATGACCAGACCAAAAGTTGCAGGAAGAAACATACCACCCAGACACATAAAAGCACAATAGTTTAGAAGAGTTGAAAGGAGAGACAATAGGATAGCCAGTTCAAGGAGGAGGATTCCCATCGACCCTAATGTCCCTTCATCGGATCGAGGGTTCATCAATGTGATACATGCCTTCAAAGCAACACATGATTTGGATAACATGGTTGAGGTAAACATCGTTATAGAAGCTGAAGCAGAGAGAAAAGAAAATGAGAACCTGAAGCAGACTAACAACACTCCGGGCACTGATGCACAGATAGATGGAGAAACTGCGTAGACATGACTCTTCTTTACCTCCCTCTCTATATTCCTTTAATTTATATTCTGGATATTTTGTTCATTGCATTTGAGGAAAAATTCCTTTATTTGTGGTGGGGTGAGGCTCACCTTTTGTGTGCTATTTGTGATTCGTGTTGTGTATAAATTTGGGTTGTTTGTTTATAAATTGTGTTTGCACTACTTTCTGTGGATGTTTGAGATTATGGCACCCTTTGTTTAAAAAAAAAGATTTTGATTTTGATCCGTTTGAAATTTTTTTGGCACTTCTCCTGTGTTGAATGTGGCTGTTCTTTTGCAAAATTTAAGTCTCTATTTTGATCAATACCGATGACTTGAATAGTGCTCTCAATCGAATGAACATAATGCACAGCTAGGACAAGGCCAAATGAAGTTGCATAGACAATATGTGAACTCTTTGCATCTCATTGTGATTAACCAATTATCAAATCGAGTCTCTTGTGATGATCATTGCATACTAGCCAAAGTGTGGAGTCTTATTGGACTATAGTGTTAATGTCTAGTGTGCTAAGCTTACTTTGAACCATGCATGATAGATCCTAGAATTTGCCCCGTTGGTCCGGTCAACTAAGTGATGCTATCTCTTGATACGATCTTAGGCAACTTCTAAGAGTGTGAGCCAATTTGACATATAGCCCTTTTGTAACCTACCCTATGAGCGTGTGATTCTCTTTTGAACACCCTTTCAGCCTTACCTTTCTTTGGAAGAAACTTGATGAAACCATAACTTTTCTTTATCTACTACCTATAATCCTCTTGAATTGTGGTTAGTTGAGAAGCCAACTTAGGCCAAAAGCCTAAGTTGGGGGTATGGTAAAAAGAAAAGGGGAAATCATGAAGTGAAAGGAAAGTCTCCTCTTACCCATGGTTTTAAGAAAAATAGAACCCCTCCATATATATATATAAAAAAATGAAAAAGAAAGTTGTGAAATAAAAGTACAAAAGAAATGGGGTTCCCAAACAATCCATGGAAAGTGAATAGTAGGATGACTTATGAGCACTAAAAACAATGATGAAGGAAAATAAAAGGAAGTGTTGTGAGCACCACATTTTATGAGGATGAAAGTCACTGAGCCCACATAACCATACCTTTGCACTCATCCCCATTACAAGCCTTGAAAAAACCTTTTGATCTTGAGTGAGCTGAAATAAATGTTGATCGGAAAATACGGGCAAACCTATGGGTGAAAGCATGCATTGTGTTCTTCCTTGTGAGAGTGAGCGTTGCATCTGATTTTGAAGCTTAAAATTGTGAACCATTGTGTGATTATGTAATCATCCTTTCTGTGAGGGCATTTGAACACTATAATAGAGCTTGGACTTGCATTTGAAGCAAGTATTGTGAGCAAGAGATTCTTTGATATAGGTGAGTCACAATATGAATCTTTGAGTGCACATTTGATCTTTGCATAAGTAAATTGAGTCTTGTTGTGTGCATTCATGATTGAGTCTTGTGTAGCACTGTTCGAGACACCCTTTTTGAACGACTGAACTTGAGTTTACTTGAGGAAAAGCAAAAGTTTAAGTTGGGATTGTTGATAAGTCCACAAATTGGACTAATTTAGGGCTATATTTTAATAGAAATTATGTCCTCAAATGCTTATTTTATCTCAATATCTGATGAAAACCCTTAACTTTCAAGTATTTGAAGTTTGAAGGAAAGCATGGACACTACTTCACAAAAAGGAACGAAAAAGGCTGGAAAGAACAAAGAAAATTAAGGCCTGAGGATCGTGGAGTCCACTAGGCGAGTCGCCGAAGGGTCTCACTTCACCTTTTGTTCCAGTGTGCTGAACCCTGAAGGAAAGGATCAAGTCGGTGGAAAAAGGGAGCAATCGGTGCATCACCGAGAAGTTTCGCGAGGCAATACCATGTCGCCCAATGACCCAGAGCACGAAGATGTTGAAGGATGGTTCAAGATGGCGATGAACTACACCAAGGGGCGAATCGGTGATTTGATAGGCTATTCCGACTAATATTGCCAAATGGTCCGTTGCAGCACAAATTTCTTTGAAAACTATAAATGCTTGTTAAGAGTTGTATCTTAGTATCAGATTTTTAGTGTGGAACAATTAATATAATTTTTTACTTTTTATTTTTGCACTGAGTTTTGAGAGGGGTTTGAAACTTGAAGAAGAAGAGGGTTTCATCTCCAAGGATTTGGACTTGGGTCTCTTGTTATCTTCATTCTTGGCTTGTAACAAGACTTAAATCTTCATACCCATTTGAATGCAAGCTCATTTAGGTATAAATTTCTATGTCTTGATGTGTGGCTAAAAACCCTAATTCTTGGGTTGTGATTTAGCGAATATGGGTTAAGATTGTTGTTGGGTCTTACTTGCTGATAGATTAGATATAGTTTAATGGTGATTTTGTCTAGTAGTTTTGTATGAATTTAACAAATTTATAGTTACAAGTAGAAGTTTATTTATGTGTTTTCGGCTTGCTCGAGAGAGAAGTCGCGAAACCAAGACTACTAGATTGATGGCCTAAGGAGTGGGTTGACATAAGGTTTAGCTCGAGAGAGTGAACCCTAGTGCCATATCCTAACACTCAGCTCGAGAGAGTGAGTGGGGTAAGGCGTAAGCTGGTCTTCTTGCGATAAGTGAGTGTCCGAGAGGAAGCCATTTGAAACGGGTTAAGTTGCTCTAGAGAGAATTTATTCCCATGTATAGCTTATCCTAATCACTATTATTCTATAAATTTTCTATTGAAAGCATGTACCCAATAATTTAAATTAACCCGTATTTTGGTCACATCCCAAGAATCCCTTCTCATTACTTAGATTTCTTTGTTAATTTCGTTGTTTTTACTTACTAGTGACAAAACCCCTATTGTTAATTCACATATTGTGTCCCCCTTTAATTTACAATGTTTTAAATCATTAATTTCTTTAGCTACGACTAGTTAACACTAATTTTATTTTTCTAATAATTCTCAAAACCACTCCCTTGGGATTCCACCCCAACCCTTGGTTGGGCTATTATACTATTTGATGATCATAGACACTTGCATCGGAAGTTGTGTCGTTGATTACGCAAACATCACAAATCAAGAAGGAAGGTATCGTGAAAACTACCCAAGACCCGGGTTGGAATATAGATGAGGGATGGAGAGACCGTGATAGAAAATGACGTGATCGTAACACCACTTTGAAGGAAAGAGATGGGGACAAAGACATGTACATACCTCCCCATGAGCGTCAAAAGCCCAAGGAATCTGAAGGTGGCCGTACAGAATATATGCTCTCAATATTCTAAACTAAGTTGAATGGTCAAATAAACTGTTGAAAGAGATGAAAGTGGATGTCTCAACTCTAAATCAGACAGTGACCTCTCACTCAGTCTCTATTAAGCAGCTGGAGATCGAAATGGGTCAAATTTCTTCTCATTTAAATCCAAGACGACTAGGGGGGTTGACTAGTGACACAATGGAAAACCCTAAAAATGAAGCTTGATTTGGTATCTTCGTCATGCCATGACGGTAACTAAGGCGCTTCTTGGGAGGAAACACAAGTTATTAGTGATTTAATTTTAGATTTTGAATAACGGGTGTTGATTGTGCTGGTTAAAAGGTGAAAAGTGTGAGAAAATTGGTAGTTTGACAAGCAAAAGTCCAGTCGGTGACCTGCCGAATAGGTTGGTGAACCCCGACCTTAAGGGGAACTCTGTAAAACTCGGTGAGCTAAATATTTAATTGGCGACTCGCCAAACAGGTCGGCGAGCCTGACTTTGTCCGCCATTTGAACCCACAAATTTGCTGAAGGTCCTGTTAAACTCGGTGAGGCAAATACCACTCGGCGCATCGCCGAGTAGGTCGGCGAGCACGACTTACTCCACTGATGGTGCCGCAAACTGAAAGCTTTTAAAGGCCAAACGGTTTAAAATTTCGAAATCCTTCATCTTCTGTCATTTCTAACCCTCGCACCTTCTCACCCAAACTTTAAATCTTGCATATTTTATTGTTTTACCCGCATTTTTGAGTAAAATCGTGCTTGGAATTTGGGAACTTTGCCGCCTAGCTTTTCAAATTAGAAATTAGGCATAAAGGTTGGTTTTCCGAATCCCATACTTTAAGTTTGCGGTTGAACTGGAATACAATAGGTAAATTTGGTGTTGTTTTATGTTGGGTAATTGCTATAATCGTTTGTAATATGTTGGATTGCCCATATTTTGTGAAGATGTGTGCCTAAATGATTTAAAGTGATCGATTCCCCTGTCTTGTTTATTGAAATCGATTCTAAATTGTCGGGTTGCGGTTTATATGTGTTGGGTCTAGTAGGGTGAAGTCTAAGTAACCCTTAATTGTGCTAAATGAAATAATTTTCCCAATGATAGAGTGTTTGATGTCATTCTTAAGGGCAAAAGTGGTCAAATGGCCAATTTTGGCCAATTTGGGGGAAGTCCGAGTACCCTGAGGGCATGGGTCATATAGGTCTGCCTTTAAATGAATAATGTTGGTGTTTGAATTTGAATTCGGGGGATATGGGTTTGATTTTAAAGCTTAGGGTTGAAAATTGTCTCATTGGGCTATTTGTCGAGCTACGTCGAGCTCACTGAGTGTTTTGACATTTTGCCGAAGTTCTCCTCAGATCTCCCTTAATTTCAAATTGTAGTTGAGTCTATATTGTAACTTTCAGCCAGATGCCTGAACTCGCCGAGTTCACTCGCTGACTTGCCAAAAGGTCTTCTTGATCTCCCTTTCTGCACCCTTAACCCTTAAAATACACTGTAACTAGCTTGCCGATTGGTGTTGGTGATTCGCCGAATGGCCCTGAACATCGTAGACCTGTCTTGATTCTGGAAAAAAATTGCGCTTGTACTTTTGGCGAGCCCGATCTGGCTTTCCTAAGTGAATTGGCGACTCGCCAACTAGTTCGGCGAGTCTTTCTACACTTTTCTTTGACTTTTTTTTACACTTTTCTATGTGTTTTGCAGATATAGCTAGACCAAAAGTTTCAGGAAGAGACATGCCACCCCGCAAGCGGGCAATGAGAGTCATTATAAATGAGAATGCAGTTTCATCCAAGGCAAAGGCATCCAAACTCCATACAAAGGGAGGAAAAGGCAAAGGAAAGGGCAAGGCGCCCGTGGTACAGTCACCGGAGGTCAGCTCCGACAGTGAGGGAGTCTATGAGACTCACCACACCTCATCAGACAATGTGGGAGATTACCAGGATTCTAAGTCTTCCATCTCTGAGTTTGAGGATGACCGACTTCTACATGCCCAAAGAGCAGAGCTTCGCTCGAAGGGTATGTATGATCCGTCTAGGATTCGGATCCCTCAGACTCCTTCTCCTCGCCCAGCTTCATCTCAGACTGTTGTAACACCCCTCAAAATGAAGTAGGATAAAGTAGAGCCTCACGTGGGTCTTATGAATTAATAACTTGTTAAAATAATGAAGAATAGCCTTTTTAGTAAGTTTTAGAGAGTTTGGAAGTCAAACGTCAAGGGACGACCAAGATGTTCGAAAACTAGCCTTTTACGTGTTGGTGTGTTCTAGTATGTCATCCATATTTTTATGTGTTGTTTGGAATCTAAAATCAGTGGAGGAGACCCTAGTTTCTTAATAAATGTAATTAGGGTAAAAACGTTTGGATACGACTCCTCGAGACCACCCTAAGAGTCCTCGAGGAGGACCCCAACCCTTGGCCAAACAAGCTACCAAGGCAGCTTGAAGTTACTCATGGAGGGAGCATGTCCGCGTCGCGGACTTTCTCCACCAAGGGCCAAAAGTTTGGTCCGCATTGCGGACATGTCGCGGACTCCTCTGCCTCGAAATTTAATTTCCAGAAACTTGTGGAACACCTCCGCGTCGCGAACTTGTTTCCGAACGACATCTGCGAAAATGAAACTAAAGTTTGACTTGTTTAAAAAGGTCCAACTAAGTGAGGGGTAGTTTGGTTACTTCAGGGAATTATTATAAATGGTTATTCTACCTATTTTAGGGTTAAAACCCCAAGACCTAGACTTAGACCTCATTCTCCAAATTGAACCTTCCCTGTCAAACAAATTCTCTCTCTAGAACTCCATGGAAAACATTGGTGAAGCTTCAAGCTAGGGGATGGGTTCTTACTGATTTCTCTTCAAATTCCTAGGAAATTAATCATAAAGGTATGGGGATTTTATCTTTGATTCTCCTTTTAATCAAAGAGCCAAATCAAAGTGATTTCAAAGTTTTTCAAAAACTCTAAAAAACCCCAATTTCAATTCCAAGCTTGGGTTCTTGCATGAAAGTACTTCAAATGTTGTTTTATGTTAATATTGATGATTTTAAGGTCAAAAACTCCATGAACCCTTGCATATCTTGAAACCATAATTTTGGGTCTAAAGTGGGTCTATTGATTATGAGCTAATAATGTGATATTAATGTGTAGATTGTTATGCGCTATTGATTTGTGTATTGTTCTATATTGAATTATGAGGAATTGATGGTCAATTGTGTTATATTGGATGTTGGCCTTGAATGGGCAATTGTGACATAAGGTTTATGATGATAATGAAGTTGTGAATAGATTATTTGACTCTAGTATTATATATATATGTTTACCTCTTCTCACACCTAGTGAAGAATGAATGAAAGAATGTGAGAATGAATGAAAAGAATGGTAGTTAATGCTAATGAATGAAAGGTGGGTTTATTGTAAGGATAGTCTCATAAGGTACTACTTCTAAATGAATGGGGTTCCAAGATGAAAGGTTTTCTCATCTTTGAATCCAAGAGCTTCCTTAATGAATGTTGGGATAGGATGGGTGCTACTTCGTGAGTTGAGATGAGAGTACAAAGTAGCAATCTTTATCCCTAAATGAATGAATGTTTGGCTAGGATGGGTGCTCCTTCGTGAGTTTAGATGAGAGTACTTAGTAGCAATACTTATCCCTAAATGAAATAAATGTCCAAACCCCGTGGGGGAGTAATGTCTAGCACCGAGAGGATATGAAGATGGGTGGATACTCCTTCGTTAGTAGAGATGTGAGTATTTAGTAGCAACCCTTAAGATGGGTGCTCCTTCGTGAGTTGAGATGAGAGTACTTAGTAGCAATCCGTATCCTTAATTGAATGAATGAAATGAATGTCCTAACTCCGTGGGGGAGTAATGTCTAGCACCGAGAGGATATGAAGATGGGTGGATACTCCTTCGTTAGTAGAGATGTGAGTATTTAGTAGCAACCCTTAAGATGGGTGCTCCTTCGTGAGTTGAGATGAGAGTACTTAGAAGCAATCCTTCTATCCCTTAACTAGGTGCCTACATAGGACTAGCTAGAGGTCTCTACCACATAAAGGCTAAAAGAATGACAC
>NW_006239001.1:1203175-1214871 GCF_000226075.1 Solanum tuberosum
AATGAATGAGTCTCTTTAGGATAATTAATGAAGGTGTTGGTCTTTGAGCATGCTAATGTGAAAGTTAGTCATAATGAATTGAATGTAAGTGCTTATGTTGAATTGAATGTATGTGATGATCCTATGTCATTAGTGAATGAAGTTGATTAAATGCATTAAGTTGAATCAACGATTATGTTGAGATGTGAAGGGAGCTTGTCTTGTGTATCCCTAAGGATCACTTGGGTGTGGTAAGGAGAGGTAGTATGGGTTGCTGCACCATTCTTACTTATGTGAGTCTTGGGATGACATTTGATGAGTGTTCTAGCTTTATGAAGTGACTTGTTGGCTTATGTTCTTATATGTCTTATGTGATTAATTGGTGAAGGTTGAGGTATGCATGGTAAGTGCACTTTGTGTGACCTTAAGCTGGTGCTTTAGTGTGGGTGATGGTATGGGACGTTGCCCATACATTGCACAAAGGTATTGCTTAAGGGTTACTTAAGGTAGAGGTCCAAGGCAAGAAGGTAAAGGTAAATGGGTTATGTATGTTTATGAGGTATTGTGAAGCATATGACTTTTTATTGTTGGGTGTGACTTGCAGGGTTCAATATAGGGATAGAAAAGGAATTGGCAAGGTCCGATCGGAAATAGGATAAATAATGGAAAAAGTCCCTCTCCGATAATAGGACTTGAAGGCTTTAGCTATGCGAGCCTGCCACTACGCTCCTTTGTTACAGAATTAATGGTCAGAAACTTGCCTTACTTAATCTCTTTCGAGATAAAGGTTCTTACAGAGGTGAAGGCACCCATCTCACAGAAAATAGTTATAAAGCTCGCGCTCCACTAAGTGTATAGATTGAGATCCAGTAGAAGTGGGAGTGCCGCAAGGCTCTTGAGTTAAATGATGCTCAGGATTGAGGAAGTGGTCTTATTGGCATTCGGAATGGAGTCTGTCCCGAAGGAATCTCATCTCTCTTCCAATAGAACAGGAAGTATAAAGTCAGTAGCTTGTCCTTCTCGTGCTCTTCCAATCGCATGAGATGCAGCAACCCATTACGTTCAATCAGCCCCTGGCTTCTGTTGAATGAATAGAGGGTTCAGGTGAAGCAGGGGAGTATATTGCTCTCTTTCCCCTTCCTTGATTGCTGGGATTCTTTGATCTGGTAAACCCAGAAAGTAAAATCTCAGTTTGAAAACCCAATACTTGCAACTTAAGCAGAGGCATCTTCCTGGCTTAGAAAAGATCCGCTAGAGATTCCCTCTGACTCCTAGTCGAGATCTTCTCTTTCTCCTATCCCGGTAGACGGGCGAGCATCTCCGAACCTTAAGAACCTAAGGTTGATGTTAATTAGATTTTATCAAAATGGCATGAAAGAATAACTTCCACACAAATGTCCTTTTTAGCATGTTTTGCATATTCTCTTACTTAGTATGTATGTTGTACTAACCCCTTTCTTCTATTTTGCTACAAGTGTAGGTTGTGGTAATTAGGAGGAGATTGTTGTTTGGAGTTGCTTCGATTCCTTCACTCGTCCAAGTCTTTGGTATGTCCTCAAGATTCCAGGCTTATGTTTAGAAGTTTCTTAGTCATTGTATTTGACATTTTAGTTTCATTTCATTTGTAAAGGGCCGTGTTCCTTTGTACGTTTTAAGTTCTTGTCTAAGATTGTCTAAAGAGACTTAGTAGTTCCGCTTGGGTATTGATGTTTTCAAATGTTGATGACTCTTGAAATCCTATGGTTTTATTGAATAAAAGTTTTAAAATCTTAGTGATTTTTATGATCTATGCGATGAATGAATGCTAAGGCTTGTATAAGACCTCCAACAGGTCGAATACGCATGTAACGGCTAAGGGGTGCTCTCGGGTCGTTACAAACTTGGTATCAAAGCATAAGGTTTTAAAGATTACTTTTAGGATCAAAGTCTCAAAATCCATGTCTAGTAGAGTCTTGTTCATCGGTGTGATTCGCAACACATCTATGAGCGAGAGGCTATAAGACGATAGAAGTTTCAGTTTCTTCATTACTCTTGTGTCGTGCCATAGAGCTTAACTACATGTGATATTTCTCTTTATTCCCTTGTCCAATGGTCTACTAGATGTGATTACTTGGAAGGGGTGATGTTTCAAGGATTGAGGGAGCAAAAAGGTGAGTTTTGATGCTTATTATGGTTTATGACTAGATGAAATTATGTGAAAGTAGTTTTGGAAGATTGTGTTGTGATGCCAATTATGGCTATGTGTGACTTATGAGATTTGAAGTATCATATTGGGAAGTTGCTTTTTGTGGTTAATGCTTGGTAGTTGCCCTTGTGATAGATTGAAGTCCTTGTGTAGGCTTGCTCCTAAGAGGGGAAGATGGTGTTACTACCTAGCAAGGTAATTGTGAGAGGATAAAAAATTTATGAGTAGTGGTGCTTAGGTGGTACCAAATGATTTTGAGTGAGTAAACTCATTTCTTGGGGGATAGAGGTAAGACCCTCAATAGTGTAGAATCATTTTAAGAAATGAGTTTGAAGGTTTAGTCTTGACTTGCTCCGACCTTAGAATTTAAGGGTATGAGGTGGTGAAGAGTTGATTTGGCTCACCCCAAGTGGGGGATAATGTGCTCCTAGATGGGTTCACCCTAAGTGAGGGATGATGAGTTGAGTAGTAAGGTTGTTGATATTCTTATCTTTTCCTTCTATTCTTATTCAAGCTTGAAACCAAGAGTTCCTAGTAGCTTGTTCATGTTTTGGAGTCTTGCATATGATTATGAGTTGCATGATCTCCTTATGTTATTCACGTCCTAGAGGATGTTATGTTATGCATCCTCTTAATGACATTATGATTAATTGATAAGGTTAGTAGTTGATATATATTTCTCATGATTATTGTGCAATTAGTATGATTTGCTTAATTGCATCATGAGTTGAAATGTTGATCATGCCTATGTGTGCTTTGAATGTTATTGCATATTTGGCTTTATGATGAAATGATGAGTTTGTCCCAAAAACAAATTGGAGAAGGTAGTTCCTCCATGTTGGAAATGAAAATGATGAAGTGTGCATCATGAGTATGGAGAAGGTAGTTCCTCCTTATATGATATGAAATGATGAGCTTTTGTTTATGATAAGTTGCTTAAATTGATTTATGAGATGCCTAGTTGAGCATGCCTTGATGTGATATTGATGTTGCATGATTATGCTTTGGAGAGAAATTGTATGGTGAGCCTATAAATGTTGTAATAAGCATGATATGCTAGGGAGAAGGAAGTTCCTCCAAAGAAATGAGAAATGGTAAAGCTTTGTGCATATTGAGTGGTAGATGGTATTCCTACTTCGTCGAATTGCATGAAAGTCTTGTTGTAATGCTTTTTATGTAGAGTTGATGTTTCCTCCTTAATGTGTGCTGTAGTAATGATATTACATGCTTGTTGTGGGCTGCTAGTCCTAGAGTCTTTACTCTATGATGTCTGAAGTGTCATTCGAGAGCAAATGTTCCCAAGTGGGGGATATTGTAACAACCCTCAAAATGAAGTAGGATAAAGTAGAGCCTCACATGGGTTTTATGCATTAATAAATTGTTAAAATAATGAAGAATAGACTTTTTAGTCAGTTTAAGAGAGTTTGGAAGTCAAACGTCAAGGAACTACCAAGACGTTCGGAAACTAGTATTTTACGTGTTGGTGTGTTCTAGTATGTTGTTCATGTTTTTATGTCTTGTTTGGAGTCTAAAAGCAGTGGAGGTGACCCTAGTGTCTTAATAAATGTATTTAGGGTCAAAACGTTCGGGTACGACTCCCCGGGACCACCCTAAGGGTCCCCGAGGAGGACCGCAACCCTTGGCCAAACAAGCTGCCAAGGCAGCTTGAAGTTACTCATGGAGGGAGCATGTCCGCGTCGCGGACTAGCTCCACCAAGGGCCAAAAAGTTTGGTCTGCATCGCGGATATGTCGCGGACTCCTCTGCCTCGAAATTTAATTCCAGAAACTTGTGGGAACACCTCCGCGTCGCGAACTTGTTTCCAGATGAAATCTGCGAAAATAAAACCCAAGTTTGACTTGTTTGAAAAGGGCAAACCAAGTGAGGGGTAGTTTGGGTACTTTGGGGAATTATTATAAATGGTTATTCTACCTATTTTAAGGTTAAATCCCCAAGACCTAGACTTAGAACTCATTCTCCAAATTGAACCTTCCCTCTCAAATAAATTCTCTCTCTAGAACTCCATGGAAGACAATGGTGAAGCTTCAAGCTAGGGGATGGGTTCCTACTGATTTCTCTTCAATTCCTAGGAAATTAATCATAAAGGTAAGGGGATTTTATCTTTGATTCTCCTTTCAATCAAAGAGCCAAATCAAAGTGATTTCAATGTTTTTCAAAAACACTAAAAACCCCCAAATTCAATTATAAGCTTGGGTTCTTGCATGAAAGTATTTCAAATGATGTTTTATGTTAATATTGATGGTTCTAAGGTAAAAAAATCCATGAACCCTTGCATATTTTGAAACCCTAATTTTGGGTCTAAAGTGGGTCTATTGATTATGAACTAATAATGTGATATTAATGTGTAGATTGTTATGGGGTTCCTAGATGAAAGATTTTCTCATATTTGAATCCAAGAACTTTATTAATGAATGTTGGGCTAGGATTGGTACTGCTTCGTGAGTTGAGATGAGAGTACAAAGTAGCAATCCTTATCCCTAAATGAATGAATGTTTGGATAGGATGGGTGCTCCTTCGTGAGTTGAGATGAGAGTACTTAGTACCAACACTTATCCCTAAATGAAATGAATGTCCAAACCCCGTGGGGGAGTAATGTCTAGCACCGAGAGGATATGAAGATGGGTGGATACTCCTTCGTTAGTTGAGATATGAGTATTTAGTAGCAACCCTTAAGATGGGTGCTCCTTCGTGAGTTGAGATGATAGTACCTAGAAGCAATCCTTCTATCCCTTAACAATGTGCCCTCATAGGACTAGCTAGTGGTCTCTACCACGTAAAAGGCTAAATGAATGACCCTACCTTAGGCAAGTAAGGATCCCTCATCCGGTAAGGGTATTACCGAGGATTCCATGTCAAGCTCCATGGTCTATGTCGATTAAGGCTCTTCCCCCACATTAATGAATGAATGAACTAGGGTCTCTTAATGGTGTACTACTTAGGATAGGTGGTGGAAAGGGACATCATCTAGACATTTCACAAGTAGACATTTAAGGGAGATCTTGGTGTGTCTTAGTAATGATAATGAATGAATGAGTCTTATATGGATAATTAATGAAAGTGTTGGTCTTTGAGCATGCTAATGTGAAAGTTAGTCATAATGAATTGAATGTAAGTGCTTATGTTGAATTGAAGGTATGTGATGATCCTATGTCATTAGTGAATGAAGTTGTCTAAATGAATTAAGTTGAATCAACGATTATGTTGAGATGTCAAGGGAGCTTGTCTTGTGTAGCCTTAAGGATCACTTGGGTCTGGTATGGAGAGGTAGTATGGGCTGATTCACCATGTCTTACTTATGTGAGTCTTGGGATGACATTTGATGAGTGTTCTAGCTTTATGAAGTGACTTGTTGGCTTATGTGCTTATATGTCTTATGTGATTATTTGGTGAAGGTTGAGGTATGCATGGTAAGTGCACTTTTTGTGACCTTAAGGTGGTGCTTTAGTGTGGGTGATGGTATGGGACGTTGCCCATACATTGCACAAAGGTATTGCTTAAGGGTTACTTAAGGTGGAGGTCCAAGGGAAAAAGGTAAAGGTAAATGGGTTATGTATGTTTATGACGTATTGTGAAGCATATGACTTTGTATTGTTGGTTGTGACTTGTAGGGTGCCTATTCTGTTGATGTTCATGAGATTTTATCAAAATGGCATGAAAGCATAACTTCCACACAAATGTCCTTTTTAGCATGTTTTGCATAATCTCATACTTAGTACGTATGTTGTACTAACCCCTTTCTTCTATTTTACTACAAGTGTAGGTTGTGGTAATTAGGAGGAGATTGAGCTTTAGAGTTGCTTGGATTCCTTCACTTTACCAAGTCTTTGGTATGTCCTTAAGATTCGAGGACTATGTTTAGAAGTTTCTTAGTCATTGTAATAGACATTTTAGTTTCATTTTATTTGTAAAGGCTGTGTCCCTTAGTACGTTTTAAGTTCTTGTCTAAGATTGGCTAAAGAGACTTAGTAGTTCCGCTTGCGTATTGATGTTTTCAAATGTTGATGACTCTTGAAGTCTTATGGTTTTATTGAATAAAAGTTTTAAATTCTTAGTGATTTTTATGATCTATGCGATGAATGAAGGTTAAGGCTTGTATAGGACCTCCGACAGGTCGAATACGCATTTAACGACTCGGGGGTGCTCTCGGGTCGTTACAGCTGTGGTTCCAAGGCCACTTGTACAGGGTTCTCCTCCCCGATCTCTGAAAACACTAATGGCCGAGCGACTGGGGACTATCATTGAGGAGAGTAGATTGTCCACAGATTTTTTGGTGGATAAGTATACGGAGATATGGAGCACCCTCAAGTCCCACAAATTCTAGATTTTCACTAAACCCCGAGGTCCCTACATTCCTAATTGGGTCTGGGAGTTCTACTCGGCCTACAAAGACTTGGTACCACAAGGTAAGAGGAAGGCCAGTACCTTCAAACTAGTGGATTATGTTGTTGTCCGGGGGAAGAAAGTGAAATGTTATAGTGAGGATATAAACACCGTCTTGGGATATACTTATAACTTCGCGGATGACTACCAGAGTATGATCAAGACAACGGCGTTGGAGGAATTAAAAATTTGGCTGGCTCCTCTTCTCTATGACAGTACCCCTAGGTGGATTTGGGCCGGAGTGACAATAGAGATGAAGGATCACAATGTTGCGGCGAGGAAATGGCCATGAGGGCCAAGCAGCGTCAGACATCACAACTAGTTTAAATGCTCTATTGAAGTGGGTTTAATCATTAGCCGAGGTTTAATTTATGTATTGTAGTTGCAAATGATCTAATTTTGTGTTCTTAGATTTCTTGAGAGAGAAGTTTTAGGACTAAGGCTTGTGGTTAATGGTTTGTAGGTATTGGGTTTATATGTGTTCAGCTCGAGAGTGAATCCTGAATCCAAACCTACCCATCTAGCTTGAGAAAGTTGATGAATTAAGATGTGGGTTGTTCTTAATTGCTATATTTGTTGATGTTCGGAAGAAATCGCTTGAAGCGGGATAGTTGTTCGAGAGAAGGCTATTTTACTCATATTCTAGCCTACCTACTGATATTTAGCTAAGTATTAGTAGTTACAGTTACCCATATCGTGAAATTTGCGTATAATCAATCACATCCTGAGAATTCCACTCCGTATTGTTATTTCAGTTCTGTGTGACTGCTTTGTAGCTAATAATTGCAACAAAATCCCCCATCTGACATTTGTGTCACCCCTTTTAATTTGTTTCATGTCTTTTTTTTCGATAATATATATTCCCATAGCTAGTTAGATCAGATTTATACTTCTTAATTGAAGTTGAACACGTACCGCTCCCTGTGGGTTCAACCCCAACACATTTGTTGGGTTTTACACTGCTTAAAGATCGTTTGCACCTTGAATTGGATGAGGTGTGTTTGAAACGTTAATCACTGGGCTGATTTCTATGCAGGTTGTAGTTGGAGGAGGTTCAGTTTGGATAAAATGAGTATTCGACTTCTAGTCAGGTTGGCTTGTTTATTAGGTTCCTTGTTGGGTACGGTGTTGTTGGTACTCACTCCTTGCTTCTACACTTGTGTAGGTTCCGATCCTGATACTGTGTGATCGTCCTTCTTCTCCTAGTTTCTCAGGACTGGCAAAACACTATTGAGATGTAGCTCCTTGTCATCTCGATGGGGCTCTTTTCGTTTATGTGATGCTTTGTTCAATTTGAGAATAAAAGAAATTGAGACTACGTAATTATTTCAATTCCACACTTTATATAGAGGCTTGTTTTCGTGACAATCAGGTTTTGGGGTGTTAATAGAATGAATACGTTTTATCCTTTCGCATTTCTTTCATTAAGTTGGGTTGAAAATTATTTTTCTTGGTGGGAATAGACAATTGTTATCATATCCATTTTTATGTCGTGACAAATGGTATTAGAGCCCCAAGTTCATAGGTCTCACTTGTGTACAAGCCAAGTCTAATAACAGTCTTGAGGATCCGGGAATCCGCCAGAGAGTGGTATAGGACCTTTGTGATGTCTAGACATGTTGGATCTCCTACGGCATTGTAGGATGTTTATTCAAGAGCTTTCTAGGACCGTTTTATTCCTTGGAGCGTGAGAGAAGAGAGTCAACTAAGGTTGGAGGACCATAGATAGGGTAGTTTGCCGGTCAGTGAGTATGAGGTCAATTTTTTTGAGCTTTTCAGGCACACCATGGCTATAGTTCTTAATGAGGCGGAGATAGTTCTCAGGTTCATGAGAGGGTTGACTTTCTCTACCAGGTCTTATATGTTCAGAGCAACTAGAGAGGGGGATTACCTCTAGTCCATTCTGAGCACCGCCAAGGAGGTGGAGTCGATGGTCTGAGAATAGTTTACAGAACCTAAGAGAGCTCGTTCTTCTAGCAAATTTTCTGGTGCCTCATCGGAGGCAAGGGTTCACACGGAGGAAGTAGCTCTTTTCTGTGCCGGGGTCTGGTTCATGCATCAATGCCAACATCTGAGAGTAGGCCAACTATAACGTCCCGGAAATTCTATGACCTAAAAATAGTTTAAATGATGTTTCTAAACCAAAAGTAATGCAATTGACTTGGTTTGGAAGAGTAAAAGTTTAAACGTCAAGAAACGACCACGACGTCCGGAAACTAGAGAAGAATGTGTTCTAGTGTGTCCTTAGGTTTTAGGCAGGTTTGTGAGTGTCGTATGATGGTATAATCTCGTAAAAACGGTTTCAATTAGGTAAATATATGTTTAGGGTCCAAATGTCCAGGTACGACCCCCTCAAGGACCACCCTAGGGATCCTTAAGGAGGACCCAAAAGCTGTCAAAACTGCAGCAAACGACGAGACCAAGACTCACGGCCAGTAGACTGGTCTACAGACCGAAAGTCATGGTTGTGAGCCCATACTTAGTCATGGGAGACTTCGCCCCTTAAAGGAGAGCCTCAGTACCAGATGATGGATGACCAGTAGGGTCCGTAACTCCACCAACGGTCCGTAGGTGAAGGGTCGTTAGTCCTGGTAGTTTTTAAGTTTTAGTTTTTAGTTTAGAGGTCTTAGTTTTAGTTAGTTAAATCATTAAGGGTTAATAGGGGTGGTTAGTTAACTAATTACCATTCTAAACTTAACTATAAGAGCCTAACCCTAAGACTTTAACTCACACAACTATACTCACAAGTCAAACTCATTCTTCTCAAAACTCTCTCAACTAAGAACCCCATTGAAGAAGAAGACCAAGGTTCATCTAGGGTAGCAAGGTTTCGATTTTTCTTCTCAAGGAATTAACTAAGGTATGGTTGCTTATCACTCTTGGGATTCCTTCCGCCAAGAGGCCCCTTTCAATATGAATTTCAAAACCTCTAATTTCTAGGTTTTCAATCCAAAAACGTGGGTCTTCTTTATAAAGTGAAATTGAGGTAATAATATGACTTTGATTTATGTTATATGAAAAATTATGGATGAATTTTTGTTTTATAGGTGGTTTTTTGAGGAATTCCCATGAGACCCATGTTTCTCCTTCTTTTTCTAATTCTAACCCTAGTTTGTGTTGGATATTAATTGAAGGCTATGAATTGAATGTGATGTTATGTAATTCATGTTTGTATGATGATTCTACCCTAGGTTATGTATAATTTCTATGAACTTATGGTTGAGTCTATGAATGAAGCATTGAAGGCTATGAAGGGAATATGTCAATTGCTTATATTGATGTTGATTATGTTATTACTTCATGAATTACCTTGCATTATGCATTGGTTATGAATTGTAGGGTAATTGAAGTATGAATGTCCATCAAAGGCAAGAAGGTATGAAGGTTGGTTCTTCTTTGAACTCAAGTATGAAAGGTGAATTACTTAGAGTGTAATTATGCGATACCTAATGTGTTGTTGATGATCTTGTTTCTTCATCCTTCACCCTCTACACTTGAATTAGCTATGAAGTATGTATGTATGTTATGGTATGATTGCTTTATGATTGAAAGGTAGTTCTCATGATTATAGTTTAATGTAAAGTGAAAGGTTTACTCATTTGCTAAGTGTGTCTAAATTGAAAGGATTGTTTCTCACTTATGAACACATATGAGCTATTATGGTAAGATGTTTACATATGAGTCTAGTAAAGGCCAATGTGAACTTATGTGATGACTAAAGATGATTACTAAAAGGGAATTAGATGCTTAGGACCGAAAGGGCATGTAAATGAGATGGGGGTCTCACGTTTAGTAAGTCCGGCTACCCCACATGGGTTTCCTCATTTTTATCAAGTCCGGATTACCCACGATATGTGTTGTCTCTACATGGGTTTCCTCACGTTTATCAAGTCCGGATTACCCACGATATGTGTTGTCTCATGAGATGGAAACCCCCACGTTTAGTAAGTTACGGGTTTCTAGAAGCAATCTCCTTGACCCTTAACTATGTGCCCACATAGGACTCTAGCTTAGTGGATCCACCTAGCTATGTACGAATGGTTACACCTTAGGAAACTGTTAACCCTCTCTTTTCGGTGTGGGATTAGAACACCGGATCCCATATAGCTCTCATGGTCTATGTCGGTTGTTGCAAAATTCCCCTAATGTAAATGTAAATGAAGGCATGAAAGGTGTGAACTCGTAGTAGGGCTTTCTTAAGGGTTTCTACATAGTGTAAGGGAGGGTTATGGGATTTCTCTTGCACATTGCACTTGTGGGAACCTAAGAGATGTTGTGGGATCCAAAGAGATGGTTGTAGTAGTGTTCTCTTATGATTATGACTTATGTATGTTGAATCTATGCTATGTATGATCATTATGAATATGGTAAGTTATGATGAAATATGATCTTATGAATGTATGCATGAAGTAGGTTGCTTCATGTGATACTTGGCTTTGAATAGTGTTATGGTGTTCTATTCTTTGCATTGCACTAGTATTGCTTGGGTTGTCTACATGTTGGGATGATATTATGTTGGATTGGACTATGATGCTTACTTTGTGTGCATATTGGATTTACTTGGTAAAAATCATGTTTAGACTAAAATGTCCTTTTATGCATAGTAGCCATACTTAGTAAGTGTGTTGTACTAACCCATATTTTCTCCTTTTTCCCCAAACATTTAGGTTCGGGCCGTTGAGGATTCAAGATTACTTCTCAAGACACTTGGAGTTGCTTCCCCAAGTTGGTGAGTCCTCATGTCCAAGGACGAGACCAATTGATCTAGCTTCTATGTTTAGTTCTGTGCTTATTTTGAAACACATTGTTGTACTTTCTATTTTCAAGACTTCTTATTGATGTAAGGGCTAAGTCCCATTTTCGATACTTCTATGTCTAGATGGTGCATTGTGACAAAGTTAGATTCTATTTTTCATATATGAAGTGAAGTTGAACTTCCAAACTAAAAGTTTTAAATTTTCCACAAATTTTATACTATGATAAATGCTATGACGAATGTTAAGGGTTTGTATAAGACCTCTTCGAGGTTGAACATTTCGGTAACGACTAGGGGGTGCTCTCGGGTCGTTACAACATTATAAAGAAAAGCTTTAAAACATGGATATCAACTCTGTGTATTTAGAAATACAATA
>NW_006239001.1:1223887-1224695 GCF_000226075.1 Solanum tuberosum
CCCTTTTCCCCAAACTTTTAGGTTCGGGCCGTTGAGGATTCAAGCTTACTTCTCAAGACACTTGGAGTTGCTTCCCCAAGTTGGTGAGTCCTCAAGTCCGAGGACAAGACCCTATGATCTAGCTTCTATGTTTAGTTCTTTGCTTATGTTGACAGACATTATTGTACTTTCCTATTTCAAGACTTCTTATTGATGTAAGGGCTAACTCCCATTTTCGATACTTCTATGTCTAGATGGTGCATTGTGACGAAGTTAGATTCTATTTTCATATATGAAGTGAAGTTGAACTTCCAAACTAAAAGTTTTAAATTTTCCACAAATTTTATACTATGATAAATGCTATGACGAATGTTAAGGGTTTGTATAAGACCTCTTTGAGGTTGAATACGCCGGTAACGACAAGGGGTGCTCTCGGGTCGTTACAAATTTGGTATCAGATCATATATTTGAGAATAATGTAGGATTCATGTCACAAGATACCACGTCAACTAGAGTCTTGTTCATGGGTGTGAAGCGCACCAAACTTCTGAATGAGAGGCTACAAGATGCTTAGGAACTTTCACTCTTTTGTTATTCCATAGTCGTGCCTAAGAGTCTTAACTTTATTTAGTCCTTCACTTCTAATCCTTCTCTTGTGCTTATAGGAAATGCATACAAGAAGGAACAATGCAAGGAGGGCCGGTGAGGAGAACGTGAATGTGGCGGTTCCCCGTCAAGCTCCTCAAAACCCTTAATTTCCTATTGAAGAAGGGGCTATGTCTAATGTTGAGATAAGGTCGGCTATTCATAATTTGACTCAAGTGTTGGC
>NW_006239001.1:1225620-1229284 GCF_000226075.1 Solanum tuberosum
TCAAGCTCCTCAAAACCCTCAAGTTCATATAGAAGAAGGGGCTATGTCCAATGTTGAGATAAGGTTGGCTATTCATAATTTGACTCATGTGTTGGCCACTCAAGTTGCTAGGGATACTAGGGTGCATGTGAACCCCAATGCTAGCACTACCGCTTCTAGGATAAGGGATTTCACAAGGATGAATCCCCCTACTTTCTTTGGCTCCAAAGTGGAAGAGGATCCACAAGGATTCATTGATGATGTTTTTAAGGTTCTAGAGGCTATGGATGTGTCTTCCCAAGAAAAGGCGGAGTTAGCCGCCTATCAACTCAAAGATGTGCCACAAGTATGGTATGAACAATGGAAGGAGGGGAGACATATTAGAGAGGGTACGATAAGTTGGGCTACATTCAAGACAGCTTTTCTTAATAGGTTTTCCCCTTGGAACTAAGGGAGAAGAAAATGCAAGAATTCATCAACCTCCGTCAAGGGGGTATGAGTGTGAAGGAGTATGGCCTCAAGTTCACTCAATTGTCTAAGCATGCTCCTACATTGGTGTCGGACTCTAGAGCTACAATGAACAAATTTGTTATGGGGTTATCCGATCTTGTGGTGAATAAATGTATGTCGGTTATGCTAATCCCAAGCTTGGACATATCTCGTCTTATGGTTCATGCCGATTAAATTGAGGAGTAAAAGCTTAAGCGAGTTGGTACAAAATTAAAGAGGTCAAGGGCCGATGGCGGAAATTCTTCTAAGGTTGGGTTTGAAATCCAAGATAAGCCAAAGTTCAAAAAGAGGTTTTCCAACCAAGGTCCTCCTAAAACTCCAAGGGTCAACAAAGGTAAAGTGTCTACCCCCAAGCCTCAAGAAGCAAGGGGTGGTGGTCTTTATGTTGAGAAGCCTATCTGTACAAAGTATGGTCGAAAACATGAAGGCAAGTGCCTAGTAGGCACGGGTAATTGCTATGGTTGTGGTAAGAGCGGCCACATGAGGAGGGACTGCCCTATGCTAAAGGCTCAAGGAAGGGAAAATGCTCAAGCGCAAGCAAGTGGCCCAAATCCCGATGCTTCTAAAAAGAATCGCTTCTATGCTCTCCAATTCCGAGGTGATCAAGAGAGCTCTCCGGATGTTGTGAACGGTATTTTACAAGTATTTTCAATAAATGTGTATGCATTATTGGATCCCGGTGCCAATTTGTCTTTTGTACCTCTTTAGTGGCTATAAAGTTTGATATATTTCCCGATGTCTTAGATAAACCCTTTTCGGTTTCTACCCCGGTGGTGATTCCATAGTTGCTAAAAGAGTTTATAGGGGGTTATCCCATATCATTTCCCAATAGAGTCACTTTAGTTGATTTGGTGGAACTTGATATGTTAGACTTTGATGTTATATTGAGGATGGATTGGCTTCATGTTTGTTTTGCGTCCATAGATTGTAGGACCCAAATTGTGAAGTTTCAATTTCCTAATGAACCCATTTTAGAATGGAAGGGAGGAAATTATGTTCCTAGGGGAAGGATCATTTCATGTCTAAAAGTATGTAAGTTGATTTCTAAGGGTTGTCTCTATCATATTGTGAGGGTCAAGTATTTTGAGTCCAAGATACCTTCTTTAGAGTCGGTCCCCGTAGTGAAGGATTTTCTGGAAGTCTTTCCCGATGACTTACCCGAGATTACTCCCAAACGGGAAATAGATTTCGACATAGATTTATTGCCGGATACACAACCCATTTCAATCCCTCCTTACCGGATGGCCCCGGCGGAGTTGTAGGAATTAAAAGCTCAACTCAAAGATTTGTTGGATAAGGGTTTCATCCACCCTAGTATATCTCCTTTGGGTGCACCGATGTTATTTGTGAAGAAGAAGGATGGTTCTCTTCGTATGTGTATTGATTACTGACAATTAAATAAGGTGACCATCAAGAATAAGTATCCACTCCCTAGGATTGATGACTTATTTGATCAACTTCAAGAAGCAAGTTACTTTTCAAAAATTGATTTTAGGTCAGTTTATCACCGACTTAGAGTGAGGGTTGTTGATGTTTCGAAAACAACCTTCTGAACAAGATATGGTCATTTTGAGTTCTTAGTGATGTCTTTTGGTCTTACAAATACCCCGGCGGCTTTCATGGACTTTATGAATCGTGTGTTTAGAAATTATGTAGACTCATTTGTTATTGTCTTTATTGATGACATCTTGATAGACTCTAAAAGTGAGGATGATCACATCAATCATTTAAGGATAGTATTGCAAGTACTCAAAGATGACCAACTCTATGCTAAGTTTAGCAGGAGCGAGTTTTGGCTAAGATCGGTTGCTTTCCTTGATCACATTGTTTCTAGTGAGGGTATAGAAGTTGATCCAAAGAAAACCGATGCAGTCAAAAGTTGGCCTAGAACTTTGAGTCGTTTCGACATCCAAAGCTTTTTGGGTTTGGCCGGTGACTACCGGAAGTTTGTTGAGGGATTTTCATTTATTGCATCTCAAGTAACGGCCTTAACTAAAAAGAAGACCAAGTTCGAATGGTCGGAACCCTGTGAAAAGAGCTTCCAATTGTTGAAAGATAAACTCACCTCCGCTCCGGTTTTGACCTTACCGGAGGGTACCGAAGGGTTTGTAGTATATTGTGACGATTCCCGAATGGGTTTGAGTTGTGTTCTCATGCAGCATGGTAAGGTTATAGCTTATGCCTCGAGACAACTCAAGGTGGATTAGAAGAATTATCCAACTCATGACCTTGAGCTAGCGGCTGTAGTCTTTGCTTTAATGATTTGGAGACAGTATCTCTATGGGGTACATGTGGATGTGTTTACCGCCACAAGAGTCTTCAACATGTTTTTAGCCAAAAGGAATTGAATCTCTGACAAAGGAGGTGGTTAGAACTCTTGAAAGTTTATGATATGAGTATCTTTACCACCCAGGAAGAGCAAATGTGGTTGCGGATGCTTTGAGTCGTGTATCTATGGGTAGCGTGTCACATGAGGAAGAACAAAAAGGGAGTTAGCCCGTGATGTACATAGGCTAGCCCGTTTGGGTGTCCGAGTTGAAGATTCCCCAAAATGAGGTGTCATGATCTGTCATAATTCTGAGTCATCGGTTGTTGTTGACGTGAAGGATAAGCAACATCTTGACCCTATTTTGATGGAACTAAAAGAGTTGGTTCTCAACAAAGCAATAGAAACTTTCTCTTAAGGAGAAGATGGGGTGTTTAGGCACCAAGGGAGGTTAGGTGTGCCAGATGTGGATGGCCTAAGAGATATAATCTTAGAGGAGGCCCATGGGTCCCGATACTCCATCCATTCGGGAGCCACCAAAATGTATCGTGACTTACGTTAGATTTATTGGTGGAACGGAATGAAAAGAGACATAGCAAAATTTGTGGCTAGGTGCTCAAATTGCCAACAAGTCAAAGCCGAGCACCAAGGACCGGGAGGTCTAACTCAAGAAATTGATACCCCTACTTGGAAGTGGGAAGAGATCAATATGGACTTCGTGGTAGGTTTGCCTCGAACCCGTAGGCAGCATGACTCCATTTGGGTTATTGTGGATATATTTACTAAATCAGCCCATTTCCTTCCCGTCAAGGTTTCTTATTCGGCGGAAGATTATGCTAAGTTGTACATTAAGGATATTGTGAAGTTGCATGGGGCCCCGTTGTCGATTATTTCGGATAGAGGTGCCCA
>NW_006239001.1:1229359-1231182 GCF_000226075.1 Solanum tuberosum
GGGCTTGGTACTCAAGTGAAACTTAGTAACGTATTTCATCCTCAAACGGATGGTCAAGTGGAACGCACCATCCAAGCCCTAGAGTATATGTTGAGAGCGTGTGTCATTGACTTCAAAGGTAATTGGGATGACCACCTACCTTTGATAGAATTTTCCTACAACAATAGCTACCACTCGAGTATTGCTATGGCACCCTTTGAAGCACTTTGTGGTAGAAGGTGTCGATCTCTGGTTGGGTTGCTTGAAGTGGGTGAATTTGCTCTTCTTGGTCCCAACGTAGTCTATGAGGCTACGAAAAAAGTTCGATTTAAAAGGGATAGGTTGAAAATGGCTCATAGTCGGCAAAAGTCTTATGTCGACAATAGAATGAGGGATCTTGAATTTGAAGTAGGTGATTCGGTCTACTTGAAGATCTCACCCATGAAAAGGGTGATGAGGTTTGGTAAGAAGGAGAAACTTAGCTCCCGGTATGTTGGGCCTTATGAGATCTTGAAGCGTGTTGGAAAGGTCGCTTATGAGTTGAAATTTCCCATTGAATTGGCCACGGTTCACCCGGTGTTCCATATTTCTATGTTAAAGAAGTGCATAGGTTACCCGGTGTCCATTCTCCCTCTAGAAGGTTTAGGGGTGAATGAGAACCTTTCTTATGAAAAGGTTCCGATCGAAATCTTAGATCGTCAAGTTAAGAAGTTGAGGAATAAATAGGTTGCCTCTGTAAAAGTCCTATGGAGAAACCACCTAGTTGAAGGTGCAACTTGGGAGGCCGAGGCCGACATGATGTCACGCTACCCTCATCTTTTTCCTCTTACTCCTAGCCAAAGTTGAGGTTAGTAGCCTCTCTTAATTTGGTATAAATTAAAAATCATGTGTGTTGATAGTTATGACATGATTTCCTTATATGTGCATATTTTTGTGAAAATTCATGCTTAAGTGGTATTTTGAGTTTTCATGAATTTTGTTTCTCATGGTTGAAATTGCACCCATAGATGTTGTGTGATGTTGTCTTCATGAGAGTTGTAATGAGCATGCTTGATGTTGTCTTGTTAAAGAAATGTCTTGTTGATTGCTTAATATATATGTTGATGCTCATTGAATATGGAGAAGGTAGTTCCTCCTATACTTATGTGAAGTAAAGAGTTTTGAGCATTGTGATGTTGTGGATTAAATTCCTATATGATATCGGGATAAGATGTTATTGATGTGACTGGTTGTGGTGCTTCTAGTTCGAGTCATTGTCTCCCTAGAAAGAAGTCCAAGAGACATTCGGGGACGAATTTTCCTAAGGGAGGGATATTGTAACACCCCGGAAATTCTATGACTTAAAAATAGTTAAAATGATGTTTCTTAAACATAAAGTAATGCAATTGACTTGGTTTGGAAGAGTAAAAGTTTAAACGTCAAGAAACTAGAGAAGAATGTGTTCTAGTGTGTCCTTAGGTTTTAGGAAGGTTTGTGAGTGTCGTATGATGGTATAATCTCGTAAAAAGGGTTAAAATTAGGTAAATATATGTTTAGGGTCCAAACGTCTGGGTACGACCCCCCAAAGGACCACCCTAGGGGTCCTTGAGGAGGATCCAAACTTGGACCCAAAAACTGTCAAAACTGCAGCAAACGACGAGACCAAGACTCACGACCAGTAGACAGGTCTATGGACCGTAAGTCATGGTCGTGAGCCCATACATAGTCGTGAGAGACTTGGCCCCTAAAAGGGGAGCCTCAGTACCGGATGACGGATGACCAGTACGGTCCGTAACTCCACCTACGGTCCGTAGGTGAAGGGTCGTCAGTCCTGGAAGTTCTTAAGATTTAGTTTTTAGTTTAGG
>NW_006239001.1:1231282-1232218 GCF_000226075.1 Solanum tuberosum
GAAGTTAGATTCTATTTTCATATATGAAGTGAAGTTGCACTTCCAAAGTAAAAGTTTTAAATTTTGCGAAAATTTTATTCTATGATACATGCTATGACGAATGCTAAAGGTTTGTATATGACCTCTTCAAGGTCGAATACGCCGGTAACGACCAGGGGGTGCTCTCGGGTCATTACACCAACACAAGGATCTTATAGTTCTGGCTGAGGTGGCCATGGTAGCTCATGTGGTTCGCAACAACAATTATATGTGCCGAGGTCATGTTGTAGGTTTGGGGATCTAGGTCATCATATTTGACATTGTTCTTTCCAAACTCTCTCAGGACTCCAGTATTCTTATTCAACTGATCCACCTAGATATTCAGCGCCTCTGGGCAGGGGTCGAGGCAGAGGTCAGTCCGGTAGAGGTGGTTGGATTACTGATAGGGGTTCTATAGTTTCATAAAGCGAAGGTTGGGGTACTACTCAAGTTGCAGTTGGATGAGAGT
Organism: Solanum tuberosum; assembly: GCF_000226075.1. NCBI lineage: Eukaryota > Viridiplantae > Streptophyta > Magnoliopsida > Solanales > Solanaceae > Solanum > Solanum tuberosum. The sequence continues at coordinate 1,231,770 of NW_006239001.1, forward strand.
GCTAGTGTTATTGTAGCGACCCAAAAAATAGATAGGTGAAACTAGAGCCTAACGTATGAATTTTTAAAGTTTAAGCATAAATTGGAGTTATGAAATTTTCCAAAATAAAAATTGGACTTTGCCTTAGTTTTATTTGGTAGGTCCATGTAGGCAAGGGGCGTTTTCGTAAATATTAATTTTAGTTAAATTAAAAAGTGGGTATATTTTAGATTATTTCTAATTTCTATATTTGGTATTAAAACATTTTAAAAGGTTTGTTTTAATTCATTCTTCAAAAAAAAAAAGGGGGGTACTCTCTATACCATTGAAGGCAAAGGTCAAGTTGGAGCTAGGGTTCGAATTGAAGGTTTCTTGCATCAAATTTTCGTGGGTTTTCTCAATACTAAGGTATGGTGGCTCTTTATCTAAAGCTAGTTTTCGCTTTAGAACCAATTTCAAAGGGTTTTCAA
>NW_006239001.1:1232607-1232834 GCF_000226075.1 Solanum tuberosum
TATGTGAAGGTATTCTTATGGTTATAAGGTGATCTTGTACAAAGTGTTATTGTAGTGTAATTGAAAGTATGTTCTCTTTAAACGTCCATATGTGACGATTGTTGTTGGTAGGTTGAATCCACCTTTCGTGGAAGTGTTATATCTTGTTCTTGTGTCTAAGTATGGGAGAAATGTTTTAGAGATGGAAATTGAACTAATGGTATATAGGAAATAACATATGCCCTTTG
>NW_006239001.1:1234427-1279152 GCF_000226075.1 Solanum tuberosum
CATACTTAGTACTTAATTGTGCTAATTCCATATTTCTCTATTTTTCTACAAGTGTAGGTTCCGGAAAGTGAGCGGGTTCCATAGTAAGCTTGGAACTATGTCGAGGACAAGAGTTTTCTATTCTAGTTTATGATAAGTTCTTGTAATAGACTTAATAGACTTCTTTTGATTGTAAAGGGCCGTGTCCCTAGTATGTTTTCACGTTTATGTCTAAGATGGCTAAGAGACTTAGTATTCCGCTTGTGTACTTTTGAATGATGTTTTTAAAAGTGACCTTTGAGTCTTATGGGATTTTATTTAAAGAGTTTTCAATTCCGCACTATTTTACATATCTAATGTGATGAATGCTAAGGGTTTGTATGAGACCTCCGAGAGGTCGAATACGCATGTTACGACTTGGGGGGTGCTCTCGGGTTGTGACAGTTATGCTTTTCTATAAAGGCTTTAGGTTGAAACTTTTGATGATGTGATCACAATTATCGTCCCAGTTTGCCATCGAATTGCGTCTATATAGTTTGATCTGAGGTCTACTTTCTCATATGCGTCTACATGTTTTGCTACTGGGTTTTATATGATGTTTGTTAGCATGCATGTGCCTATTTAAGTTTCTACACCAGTGGGTGAGTCCTTAGTGGTTGATAGCGTGCATTGATATAGTCTTGATTCTTTGGCCGAGTATGATACTTGGATAGACTTGATCATTCTAGGTATGGTAGACTTTGATATGATCTTGGGTATCGATATTCTCTCTCCGTAACATGCAATCGTTGATTGTTATACTACGACTGTAACCTTAGCGATGTTGGGTGTCCCAAGAGTCGATGGACGGGTGCTAGTTGGTCCTACCCTATCAATATTATCTCCTTCATTCGATCTCAGAGATTGGTTGATAGAGGGTGTTTGTCTTATTTGTCTTTCATTCGAGATACTACTACTAAGTTACCTCATATGGATTATGTTCCCCTAGTTCAAGAGTTTGTATATGTTTCTCCTACTAATCTTCCAGGTGTCCCATCTATATTCCTCCTTATCGTTTCGCTGCAATTGATTTGAAGAAATTGACGGTTTAGGTACATGACTTCTTGCATAATGGGGTTTATTTTCCCTAGTGTATCTCCATAGGTTGATCCTATTCTGTTTGAGAGGAAGAAGTATGGAACCATGGGGATATGTATTCATTATCAACAATTGAACAAGGTAACAGTGAAGAACAAGTATCCTCTTCCTCAGATTGATGACTTGTTTCATAAGCTTCACGGTGAATCTCAATTTTCTAAGATTTATTTGAGGTTCGGCTATCATCAACTGAAGCTTAGGGCATTGGATATCCCTAAGACAACTTTCAGTACCTGATATGGACAATATGAGTTTCTTGTGATGTCTTTTGGTTTGACGAATGCCCCTACAACTTTCAGGGAGTTGATGAACGGGGTGTTCCAACCTTATCTAGATTCTTTTGTGATATAGTTCATTGATGACCTTGGTGTGCTACAAGACTGAAGAGGATCATGATAGGCCTTTGAGGATTATGCTCCAGAGATTGAGGGAAGAGAAGGTATATGCAAAGTTTTCTAAGTGTGAGTTTTGTATTCATTTTGTTACATTTTTGGGACATGTAGTGTCCGAATCTAGGGGTATCGCTTTTGCAAACCATGTTCCACTTAACCGAACCCTGCCCATATGGCCAGTGTGGATTTTACAAACCATGTTCTTTTTAAGACACCATCGCTAAAGCGAACTAGGTTACGCTTAAGCGACTACTATAACACCATAACAATTATCCAAAGAAAAAAAATCCGAAGGATCCTCGGAATTCATTAAAAACCCCGTAAAGACAAACAACATATGCAAATCAATAATACTCAACGTTCCGAACACAATAAAACCGTCAAAATATCAATTTGAGGTCTCTTTCACCTGGAATCCATGAAAACCATAAGAAAGTAACTCAATACCTAAAAAGGCTAAAACAAGCTTGAGACCTCTCAAAATTTAACCAAGACTTCACCTAGGCTTTACATCATCCACCGAATTAATCTCTCAAAATTCTGAATCTAGCCTTCGAACCTGAATGTTGACTAAATTCTACCCAAAGGCTAAATTTCCACAAATTCACAACTTAGGATCTCAAATCCTTGAATTACTCAGAATTTGAAATCGACAACTCTCAAAGTTTAGATTCCACATTTCGGGACTGATGGAATTAACGAAATTCCATTTCGACACTCAAAATTTCAAAAGACTCCAAACTTACCCAATTCTCAACCTTTAACTCAAAGTTAAAAACCAACCTTCCAAACTTGATAAACAATGATTCAGGGTTGATGTTGGAAGTGCCAAAATGATAAATTTATGAAACTTTTCAAGAATTACCGATCGGGTCATTACATTCGTCAATTTTATCAGTTTTTGAATGTGGAATCTTGTCTAGAAAAGGTTTCGGTTTCAGATTTAGAGTCCTTTTGAGGATTCAAGGTTCTAAGTTAGAAATTATTGAGATTTTGACCTTTGGGTTGACTTTGGTCAACATTCAAAGTTCAGATGTTTGGATCAGAATTCTGAGAGTTTCGTTAGATTTGGGTGATAAATTTAAACCTAGGTGCTTGGTTGATTTTTGAGAGGTCTCGAACTTGTGTTAGCTTTTTAGGCATTATATTGGTTTCTTGTGATATTCACTGATGTCAAGTCAAGGAAACCTCAAATTCATGTTTCAACAGTTCCATTGAGTCCAGAGCATCGAGTAAAATTGATTTTCTTATATAGTTTGTGTTTATAGGGTTCTGAATAAATCTCGAGGGTCCTTTCATTGTTTTGAGTGTTGCATGATTTTCTGGTGCCTGAGTTCAGCGACCTCTACTTTTGCGATGGTTCCTTCAACTTAAGTGATCTTTGCTTATGTCATGGAATAATTGCTAAAGCGAAGGTTGTTCTTTAGCGGGGTTCGCTTAAGGAATCAAGGCTCGCTTTAGCAATGGTCACTTAAGCGGAGCCTGGTTCGCTAAAGCAAGTCCCCCAGTTCTTGTTGGGTTCACTTAAGCGACATTAGAGAGGGGGTTTATGTCTGAAAATTTCACGGTTTAAGCCCTATTTTCCAATTTTGAGCTTGGCATACCGTTGGGGACGATTTTTGATGAGATTTCTTGTGCTAAATGTTTTGGGAGGAGTTGGTCACCGCATTTAATGTGAGATTTGTCCCTCCCTCGAAGATGATGACTATTCGATATGGCATCCAAAGCTGTAAACGTCTGAATGGAGAGCCTCTACACGAAACTTGGCTCTGTTTTAAGAAATTGGTACTACAATGCCCAACCCATGGTCTGCCTGATATTGTGCTCCTTCATTACTTCTACCGGAGTCTAGACTAGGTAAACAAGGGTGTCACTGACCAACTCTCACCCGGATGCTTAATGCAACAGCCATACACAGTAGCAACCCAACTTTTGGATGACATGACAACCATTAACAGAGCATGGTACACTCGTGAGGATCAAGTCTCCCCTGTCACCATCCAACTATGTAAGGAACAGATTGAAAAGGACCATGAGAGAGACCAAAACATGGCTAAGATCATAACGCAGCTTGATATTTTATCCAAAAATGTCATGGAGGCTGGTGCCCTTGGTGTCAACGCTATGGGGGTCGGGGGTTCGAATCCTGATGAGATGAAGTTTGAAGTCATGTATGACGAGGAAGTAAATTTTCTAGCTAAGCAAGACGGGGGCTATCATTCAAACTACCCAAGGCAGGGAGGAAATCAAGGATGGGCCAGAGACGAAGGATGGAAAGATTGAGACCGTGAATGGAGGGACCGGAATCCAAATTGGAAGGATGGCAAAAAAGACAAACATTTGCCTCATCACGGGCGACAAAAACCCAAGGATTCAAAAGGTGGTAGATCCGAGGATATGCTCTCACGTATACTAAAAAAAGTTGAAGGGTTAGACAAAATGCTAAAATGCATGAAAGAAGATGTGTCTACCCTCACTCAAACTATCACCTCTCATTCAATCTCGATCAACCAGTTAGAGACCCAAATGGGTCATATATCATCTCATCTCAACCTAAGACAACATGGGGGTTTGCCTAGTGATACTACGATAACCCCAAAAGTGAGGTTTGAAGGTTGACTTGCGTCATGCCACGACGTTAACTAAGGCGCTGTTTGGGAGGCAACCCAAAACCCTTTATTGCTTTGTTTTGCTTTAAGGAAATATTGGTGTGTTTTTTGTATAGGTTAAAACGAGGGAGGTGATTGAAATAGGATATGGAGGCAAGCAACAGGTCCAGTTGGCGAATCGCTGAAAAGATTGGCAAACACAATTCTGTCTGTCGGCTAACACAAGGCATCGTTAGCCTAAACCTTATACAACTCGACGGTCTAGAGAAGTTAGTGGCGCATCGCCAACCATGTCGGCAAATACGATGTGGACCGCCGTTGGAATCTTCACAGGAGTTGCAGATCCTGTGACATTTTGTGAACTAACTAAACACATGGCGCTTCGCCGAATGAATGGGAGAACTTGACTCACATCGCTGAACGGGCGGGAACTGGATGGTTTTTGCAAGCCACGGGTTTAAAAGTCCTATTTCACTCATTTTCTCTCATTTCTTCGTCCTACCAAACTCACACTTGCACTCTAGTTTTATATTTCTTACACATTTGGAATATGGTGGTTCATTGATTTGTGCTCGGATTTAGATTGCATTGCTGCCTAGCACTTCATTAGCATCTATTCACCATCAAAGGTTGGTAGTCTGAACCTCACGTTTAAAACTATTAAAATTGTACTCATTTGCATAATGATGAAAATGTTAAACCTCTGCTGAGTGTTTGAGTTACTGGGATTACATATATATTCGATTATGATTTGGTACCTAGTGCATTATTTGATGAGTTCCCACTGAGCTATGCTTTGAGTTGAATTGTTACATGGTGGGAATAGAAGTTTCTATGTGTCTTCATTGAAATTGAGTTATATGCGCGTAGGCTACATTATCTGGGGTTGCTGGGTGAGATTCGAAAGGCTGGGGTGATAATGGACACGCTGAGCTGATAGGGGAGGTGAACCAATTCCACCGAACTGCTCCGCGGTTCGCCTAGGAGCTCCATTTTGCTCTTAACTACACATTTTATGTACTGATTGACCTGTGACTCTTAGCGGTCAGTTTGGTTCGCAAAATACCCTCGGTGACTCGCCGAAAGATCCTTTATTCACCCTTTGCTTGCGCCCTTGTATCATTTGTACATCAATTTCAACGATCAACCTAACAGCTTAGCTGAGAAATTCTACACTCAAAAACACCCTTTTTCGCTTAGTTGAATTATTATTTAACTTATCCTCGAAGTTTTTGCAGAAATGGTCAGACTAAAATTCGCAGGGAGAGATGATCCACCTAGGCACATAAGAGCACGAGAATTTAGACACGATGAAAAGATAGCAGAGCTAGCCAGACAAAGGAAGTACACCAAGGAAGCTAGGAAAAAGAGATGAATTCCCTTCGATCTTAATGTGCGCCCATGTGATAGAAGTTTAGTCAATGCAATGCATGCCTTCAGAGCAGCTCATGAGATAGATCAGATGATTGCAGCAAATTTTGCTGCAGAGGCTATGGCAAAAACAAACAATAGGGACCGAAATAACAATGCTCCAGGGACCATTGTTTTACTTCAGGAAGATGCATCGGGCACTGATATCTCGGCAGATAGGGAGACTCAATAGACAGGACCCTTCTTTATCCTTTTTCCTTGTCTTATCTTTCTTTAGCCTTGGATATTATTACTGTTCGCATTTGAGGACAAACACTTTTATTTGTGGTAGGGTGAGGCCCACACCTTTTGTGTTGACATTCATGTTTTGTTCTGTATATATATTTGGGTTGTTCTGTTTTAAATTGTTTTTACATTACTTTTTGTGGATGTTTGAGCTCAGGGCTCTCTTTTGTTCTTAACTGAAAATGATTTTGACCCTTCCAAAAAAATTTGAATTTTTTGCACAATTTTGCCACCCCTCGTGAGTTAAATATGGTTGTTCTTTTGCAAAAAATTGAGCCTCGATTTCGATCAATACCGATGACTCGAATAGTGCTCTCAATTGAACGAACATGAATGCACAGCTACGATGAGGCCAAATGAAGTTGCATAGACAATATGTGAACTCTTTGCATTTCGTTATGATTAGCCATTTATCAAATGGATTCTCTTATAATGATTGTTGCACACTAGCGAAAGTGCGTAGTCTGGTTTGACTTAAGTGTCGATGCCTTGTGTGATTAGCTTACTTTGAAACTTGCATGAATAAACCTTGAATTTTCCCTGTTAGTCTGATTGATTTAGAAAGGTGTCCTCTTGAGATGATCTTAGGCAACTTTAAAGAGTGTGAGCCAATTTGACATATACCTCTTTTGTGGTCTACCCGTGAACGTGTGAAACTTTTTTGAACACCCTTTGAGCCTTACCTTTATTTGGAAGAACCTTGGTGAACCCTAGATCTTACTTGACCCGCTACCTATAATCCTCTTGATTTGTGGTTTAGCGAATAGCCAACTTAGGCCAATAGCCTAAGTTGGGGGTGTGGTGAAAAGGAAAAGGAGAAATCAAGAAGTGAAAGAAAAGTCCCCCCTAACCATGGTATTGCATGAAAATGGAACCCCTTCAGAAAAAAAAAATATATAATAATTTTTACGAAGGAGATCGGGTTCCAAGAAATCCATGAAGGTGAATAAAAAGGTGACTTAGAAGGACTAGAAAAAGAATTGATGGAGGAAAAGAAGGGAATGCCTTGAGAATACCACATCTCACGAGAACAGAGTCACCTAGCCTAAATGACCATACCTTTGCATTCAGCCCCATTACAAGACTTAGAAACACCTTTTTGATCTTGAGTAAGCCGAATAGAAAATCGATTGGAAAATAAGGGCAAACCTATGGGTGAAAACATGCATTGTGTTTCTCTTAGAGTGTGAGTGTTGCATCTGATTCCTGATCTTGAATTGATTAACCTCTGTGTGAATATGGCATCATTCTTTGTGTGAGGGAATTTAGTTACTATTTGTTGAACTTGAACTTGCACAAGTAGCAAGTATTGCGAGCATGAGAATCTTTGGTAATGGTATGTCACAACTTGAATCTTTGAGTACACAGTTGATATGTGCATAAGTAATTTGAATCTTGTTGTGTATGTTAATGATTGAGTCTTGTGTAGCACTGTTTGAGACACCCCTTTTTAACGGCTGAACTTGAGTTTGCTTGAGGACAAGCAACCGTTTAAGTTGAGGGTGTTGATGAGTCCACAAATTGGACTCATTTAGGGCAAACCTATGGATGAAAAGATGCATTGTGCTCCTCTTTTTTAGTGTGAGCGTTGCATCTGATTCCTAATCTTGAATTGATTAACCTCTCTGTGTGAATATGGAATCATTCTTTGTGTGAGGGCATTTAGATACTATTTGTTGAACTTGAACTTGCACAAGTAGCAAGTATTGCGAGCATGAGAATCTTTGGTAATGGTGTGTCACAACTTGAATCTTACACAGTTGATCTGTGCATAAGTAATTTAAATCTTGTTATGTATGTTAATGATTGAGTCTTGTGTAGCACTATTTGAGACACCCTTTTTGAACGGCTGAACTTGAGTTTGCTTGACGACAAGCAACAGTTTAAGTTGAGGGTGTTTATGAGTCCACAAATTGGACTCATTTAGGGTAAACCTATGGGTGAAAACATGCATTGTGTTCCTCTTTTTGAGTGTGAGCATTGCATCTGATTCCTTATCTTGAATTGATTCACCTCTGTATGAATATGGAATCATTCTTTGTGTGAGGGCATTTAGACACTATTTGTTGAACTTGAACTTGCACAAATAGCAATTATTGCGAGCATGAGAATTTTTGGTAGTAGTGTGTCACAACTTGAATCTTTGAGTACACAGTTGATCTGTGCAAAAGTAATTTGAATCTTCTTGTGTATGTTCATGATTGAGTCTTGTGAAGCACTGTTTTAGACACCCTTTTTGAACGGCTGAACTTGAGTTTGCTTGAGGACAACCAACAGTTTAAGTCGGGGGTGTTGATAAGTCCACAAATTGGACTCATTTAGGGCTTTATTTTGATAAGAGTAGTGTCCTCGAATTCTTATTTTGTCTAAATATCTGATGAAAATTCTTAAGTTTCAGGTATTTGAAGTTTTAGTGATAAGATGGACATGTAGGTGCAAAAGTGAACAAAAAGGCTAAAAAGAACGACGAAGCTAAAACCCGAGCATCGTTCACCAAAGGAATTTACTCCGCCCTTTGTTCCATTACGCGAAGTCCGAAAGGAAGAGGATCAAAAAGGCGATGAAAAGAGCAGTCGGCGCTTCACCGAATAGTTTCACGAAGCAGTACTATACCACCCAATGGTCCAGAACGTGAAGGTGTTAAAGGCAAGCACGAAACGGTGATGAGACAGACCAAGGGTGAGTCACCGAAGTCATTCAGCGACATCGACTAACTTTGCCGAAAGATCCGCCAACACTATTTTCTGAAGTCTATAAATACTAAACTTGTTATTAATCTTATAAGTTCCGAACCATTATTATAATTTTCACAATAGAATAGTACTTTTTAGATATTTTTTCTCTCAATTTTAGAGAGGGTTTTGTGGGAGACTTGAAGAGAGACGGAATTCATTTTCCCCAAGTTGGAAGTGGGTCTTCTCCATTCTTCTTGCTTTGCTTACATCAAAGTTTAATTTCTTATACCCATTTGATTTTAGTATCATTTTAGGTGTATTTTGTTATTTCTTGATGTGTGGCTAAAAACCCCCATTCTTGGGGTGTGATTTAGCAAATATGTGTTGATATTGTTGTTGGGTCTTGCTTGCTGATAGGCTAGAAGTATTTTAATGGTGATTTCACCTAGTGGTTGTGGTTTAATTTAATGGGTTTGTAGTTGTAATTACAAAACCACCCATGTGTTTTCGGCTTGCCCGAGAGGGAGGTCGCGAAACCAAGACCACTAGACTGATGGCCTAAGGAGTGGGTCGACATGAGGTTCAGCCTGAGAGGGTGATCCCCAGTCCCATATCCTAACACTCATCTCGAGAGAGTTAGTGGGGTAAGACGTACGCTGGTCTTCATGCGGCAGATGTGTGTTCGAGAGGAACCCATTTGAAACGGGGTAAGTTGTCCGAGAGGGAACTTATTTCCATTTAAAGCTTATCCTAGTCACAATTATTTTGCAAATTTCCTATCGAAAGCATGTACCCAACGATTTATCTCAGCTTGTATTGCGGTCACACCCCCAAGAACTTCTCCCCATACTTGATTTTCTTGTTATTTGTTTGTTGTTTTTACTACTTGTGACAAAACCCCCATTTGATATTTGACACTTTCCGGTAACCATTTTAATTTACTATGTTCTTGTTCGCAAATACTAGTTAGAGCTAAATTTTATTTTTCTATCAATTCTCAAAACCACTCCCTTGGGACACCACCCCAACCTTTAGTTGGGTTACTATACTATTGACAATCATAGACACTCATACCGTAGGTTAGTGTCGTTGGTCACGTTAAGCATCATACTTGCCTACAAGTCACCATATGAAAAACTATATCTACATTCTCCATTATCCATCCTTATCCCATCTTAAGATTTTTGACTTCCTGTATTATGTTGTCTGTCATAAAATACCTGATAAATATTTATCTAGGGCTATTCATGCAGTTTCTATGGGATATTCATCCACTCCGAAGGGGTATGTCTTATATGATTTTCAAGCTCATATTTTTTTTGTGAACAGACATGTGGTGTTTCAAGAAGAATTGTTTCCATTCAAGCACATGCAAACCTCTTCAAACCCAATGTTCCCGGTCCTTAACCTACTACCACTAGTTGATGTCCACCCCTCATGTCCTTCTGAGTCAGTGTCACTTTCCAGTGAATCTGAAACCCTAGCTATTATTGATTTTCTACATTCGTTTGAAGATTTTGGCTTTGCAACTCAAGTTGAAATTCTGGGTTTATTATTCGTTCTACGTAAGTTCATGATTTCTTCATCTAATTGTGTGAATTGTGTTCTTGCGATTATGGGTAACTAAACTTCACAACTAGGGTTGTGGGATCCATGAGCGATTAACAAAGTATGAATAGTAACTAAGCAATTCTTGAATAGTGTTTTGCATGCATTGATAATTCTTTCGTTTAAAAGTCTTTTTAACGAGTGCACGCGTTAGAACTCGCCTTGTTGCTACTTGCCGGATCAAGGAGGTAATCAACAAGAAAATAATTATCAACATAGATTTAGTGTGATACTATCTAATAGGCTAGTGTCGATTGGTGCGAAGTAATAACTAAGCCAAACATCGATTATGATGTCTAATATGAGGTAAAGGTAAGAAAAGGAGTGCTATTATTAGGATTACTGAGTTATGAGCTTGTGGTGAACACGTATACCCTAGTTAATTTTCTCATCTTGATAACAACCGAAATTGACTTTTGTTTATTGATTACTTACTGAATTCTTACAATTTGCTGCACAAATCCCCCCTTTTTATTTCTTGTTTCTGGAAGTACTTTGGCTAATTGAATATAATTGTTGGTTAAAGTAAAGTCTAAACCATTTTCCTCGTGGGATCGACCCCAAACTACAAGTTGGGTTCTTTACTTGATAACGATTGCTTATACTTCTTTAGGGAGGTGTAATTTGAGCGTATCAACCCCTTCGGGGTCGAGTACGCAATGTTACGCCTAGGGGGGTACTCCAAGGTACGACACACTTGGTATCAGAGCATAAGCTTTTAGGATAATTTTAGGATGTCTCAAACTACAGCTAGTAGAGTTTTGTTCATTAATATGAAGCGCACCACATTTTATGAATAGGAGGCTATTGGATGTTAGGAAAACTTCGCAACTTCACTTTTTCATTCTCTAAGTGGTACCATAGATATATGAACTCTCTCTCGTATCCCTTATTCGATGGTCTTTAGGATGTGACTATTAGGAGGGTTTATGCTACTAGGAGTGAGGGAGAAAGGTTGGTCGAGATGACGATTATGGCATTGTGACTGGATAGATTTGAGATGATAAATTGTGATGATGTCTTTAGTGTGAATGATGCTTCATTGTTGCCTTTATGTTATGAAAGAGGTTTAGAAGAATTTGAGTAGTCCTACTCGCAAAGGGGAGATAGTGTGTCTTCCTAGTTAAGTGATTGTGAGGTATGCTTAGTTGATGGGAGAACCCGGCATAGTCATGATGAGTTTCGAAGTATGTTGATAGATTGGTGGAATAGTGGTGCTTAAGTGGTGCCTAGAGGTGTTGAGTGGGTGGACTCTTTTAAAAGACGATAGAAATGTAGTCCTCCACGATTTGGAATCATCTTGTGTGATGAGTGTGAAGTTTTAGTTATGACTTGCTCCGACCTTAGAATTGAAGGAAGAGATGTTTTAAAGAGTTTGTGTAGGCTTACCCCCAAGTGGGGGATAATGTGCTTAGATGGTAAGATCTTTGAGTGTCCTTGATGTTTATGAGTTTAGCTTGTTTGATAATCTCACCTTAAAAATGGTGCTTAATGAGAACCTCTCTAATTTCGAAGTACTGATTGGGATCTTAGACCAGCGAGTTAAGAATTAGAAAAGTAAGAAAGTGCTTCCATGAAAATGTTGAGGAGTTGTATCTTAGTAAGGGTTGTAGTTGAGGGTGCTTATTTGGGAGGCCAAGGGCCAATGAGAAGTCCCTATATCCTTATGTTCCCTTCTATTCCTCCTTTAGCTTAAGATGATAAGTTCTCCTTGACTCATTTTATGATTTCGGATTCTGGATGTTATATGTGTCCTATGATTCCCTTGTCCCTTAGAGTTACTTTTGGTAACCTTGGTAGGGCTTGGATGCATGGTTATTAGACCTCTATTGTTTTAGAGCCCGGTAAGGTTATAATGGGCCTTGGTGATGTTTGAGGTGTTAGAAAGGAGCAGTATTTGAGGTTTTAGTAATAAGGGGGCATACTCCCAAGGGGGAGATCATGTGCTTAGATAGCAATATTGAATGAGAGTCCCGATGTACTTATCCTTTTATTCTATTCCTATTCTAGCTTGAGGCCAAGAGTTCCTTTTTGGGCTTGAATTAGGTCTAGGAGTCATGAGTGTCTTAGAAATTTCCATGAACTCCTTATGATATGCATGTTCTTGATGGATTCTTGTTTGGTATAAAAATGAGTTTCCCATGAATTATACGTTCCTCATGTTGAAGTGCATTGAGTAGGAGTTGCCTATTGAACTTCATGAGAAGGTTATATGAGCATGTTTTAGATAGGAGTTGAGAATTCCTTCTTGAATGAAATGCTTTCTGAGAAATGATTGCATATGAACTTCGTTAAGTATGTTGAGCATGTTATGACTAGGAGAAGGTAGTTCCTCCTATGAACATGATATATGTTGCATATCATGCATAATGAGTTTGTAGATGTAGTTCCTACCTCCTTCTATTGCATTGATCATGTTAAATTGGAGTTGATGTTACCTCCTTTGAATAAGTGCTCATTGTGAATAGTGAATCTTGAGTTGTGCACTATTGATGTTTCGTGCATGATGGGCTTCTAATCTTGAGTCTTTAAATTCCGTAAAGTGTTTCAAGTGTCATTGGAGGACGAATAATCCTAAGGGGGAGATAATGTAACAACCCAGAAAACTGGTAAAACCAAGCTAGAGGCTAATGAAAATTAATAGGTGTAAGTAGAGCCTAAAATGGGAGATTTTGAGTTTAGTGTTTGGTTTTAGGTTGTATATTCACTTCCCGAGCTTAGGTTGAGGTGTCTAAGGGTTAAACGTCAAGGTACGGACCCCCAAAGACCAACCAAGGGTCCTTGGGGAGGACCCTAAAGTCTAAACCCCAAGGCTGCCTAAGATCACAAAATCTGCCAAAATTCCATGAACCACTGATGGCCAATCACGGCCAGTAGATTTAGTGACGCCCCATAGGTCATGGGTCGTGGTTCAAGGCCTGGTTGAGGAGCTTCAGGTCAAAACCACGGACCTTCAGCACGCCCAGAAGATCAATTGACGGACCGTAGGTCCATGGGGCGTGGATTGCCTCTTCAATCTGCCCAAAGTCGGCCAATAAGTGGGTTAGTTTAGAAATTCCTAATCTGATTATATGAATGTAAAATCGTTTTTATTCATTTTATTAGACTTATATAAGGTGTCTTAAACCATTAACTAACCTATTAACTTCATAATCCCCATGACCCCAAACCATAACTAAATTTACCACCAAAGTTTTCACAAATATTCCCTCTCTAGAACTCCATTGAAGATCAAGAAAGAATTCAGGTTAGAGCTTGAACAAGGGTGCTTTTCAATTCGATTTTCATGGATTTCTACACCTAAGGTGTGGGAGTTTTCATCCTTGTTTAAGCTCCATTCAAAGATCCCTCTCAAAATATGTTTTCAACTCTCCAATTTTCCCCCTAAAACCTAGAGTTCAATATATGTCATGGGTCTTTTTCCAAAACGATTTCAATTGTTTGATTATGATTTATTATGGTTGTTTATGATGAATTAAAATTGTATTGATGGAGTTTTGATGAAAATTCCCCTTGGACCCATGATATCCCCCACTTTACTAAATTGACTTCATGATGAGGGAATTGTTGAATATTGACCCTATTATGTGATTTATGGTTGTTCTTGGTGTAATTACATGATTTAAGTATAATTCTACATCTATCCTTGATTAACCTAATATCCTATGGTGAAATTGATATAGTCTAGGGTTATGTCATGAAAGAGGCAAATTGAGGGTTTAGATGTGACTTTCTAAGAGTGATGAACTTCTTTATGAATTGCCTTAGATTAGATCACCTAGACATGGATTGATTATGAGTAAGGCTTCTAGACATGAGCTAACTTGATTAGGGTTTATATGATGGATCATGGTTGTGTAGTATTGAGATTGAGTTTATATGTTTCTATATGACTATAATTGATCAAGAATGAGGCATGTGGTTACTTTACCTTTAGAATTAGGTATGCATGATGATCATGTGACGCATTTATTGAGAGTAAGGCTTAAAGTATGAGGATGAATCCTAAGGTTTAAAGAGTAAAAGCTAATATGAATAAGTTAAGAATGATACGGATTATAAAAGGAAGCCATTATGTAGGTTAAATTGGATATGGCATTGTTGTGAAAGGACTTCATCTACATGACCTCTAAAATAAGTATATGAGTCTATGCATGGGATGAATGTTGTACTTGAGTTATGACAATATCTATGTCTCATATGATGAATGCTAGATATGTTGAATTAACATGACCCTTGAATGCAATATATGTGAATTATGCATCATTGTGATATTATGTACATGCTTATGAACACTTTGAGAGTGGAGTGTCTATGATGATAATGTTGTCATTGTTGTGTCATTGTAAGGACAATTATACACACACTCCATGTATAAATAAGATTATGAGGTACTTGTGGTATCAATTGAAAGGCTAGTTCTCATATGCACCTTTACATATTACTATGCATGAAATGTACATGACCATGATGATCCACTTGTAAGGTGGAGGTGTTAGTTATTGTTTAAATTGTGGTATTGATGCAAGATCCTTCATTCTTACCCCTACATATGGCTATGTATGATATGTTAATACTATGTATGATATGTTATGATTATGTATGATATGTTATGAATATGATAGTATTGTTGTGTTAAATGAAAGGTCATTCTTATGAACACGCTATGAATACGATGTGAAAGGTTTACTCACATGTTGATGATTCTAAGTGATAGGACAATCTCACTTAAGGAATCTATGAGCTATTATGATGTTATGTTGGTTTGAGTGCCTAGTGCATTCTCTTATGACCATGAACTTGAGTAAAGACTTAATATGACTTTTAAAGGGAATTATTCTTAGCACCGAGTGGATAGGAGTATGAGATGGGTTCCTTAACACTAGTAGTTGGGTTACCAATACGGTGTCTCATGATATGGAAACCTCCACGTTAGTAGTCAAGGTTTCTAGTAGCAATCTCCGTATCCTATACTTATATGCCTACATAGATATATAGCAAGCGGATCCACCTTTAAGCTATTATGTACGTCCTACCTTAGGCAAGTAGGACACCTCTTTTTGGTGTAGGGGTAGAACACCGGATTCCATGTAGCTCACATGGTCTATGTCGGTTAAGGCTAAATCTCCCTAAATGATAAGAATATGAATTATGACAAGAACATGGGCATGTTCTATGGTTCCTCAAGAGGTTCTACTTAGCATGAATGGGGTATGGGACTTCATTCGTGCATTGCACAAATAGGCTTTGAGAGTGGGCATGATATGTCTCTTTTATGATTTGATGATTATGAGTTGAATGTATTCTTTGTATGAATTATAATTATGAATATGGACTATGCTTATGACTTCAAATGGGTTTACTTAGTGTGAGTGGGGGTATGGGACTTCACTTATGCATTGCACAAGTAGACTTATGAAGGGATTATGGTGTAGGTTATGTTATGTTATGATGAGTTATGAACTATGTATGAAAGGTATGTATGGATGTTAAGGTTTACTTCACTTGTTACAAGGTATGAACATGAATGTCTTCTTACTTATGTATGTCAGCTATGAATAAGGTAAAGTAAGATATGTATGTTGATGGTGACCTAAGAGTGGTACTTAGTGTAGATAGGATTATGGGATCCTACCTATGCATTGCACAAGTATAGCTTAGGGTTTCTTATGTGGTAGTTCTATTAAGATGAGATGATCTTGGTATGAGACTATGCGTAAGAAGTATGTCTTGTAAAGATTGGGATATGTACTATGCTTGTGTTGGAGACTATGTTTCTAATATGATGATATTTCTTATGCTATGATGAATTGTATGTGAGTTGCTTTATAAGATGCATTCTCCAACTATTTCAAAGATGATGTTCAAAATGGCATATAGCATGGTTTCAAATGAAATGTCCCTTTTATGCATGGTTTAATGGTTTTATTGCATGGCTTCCATACTTGGTACTTTTTGTGCTAACCCCTTCTTTCTACATTTTCTATAAGTGTAGGCTTTGGAGATATTGGATTCCATCCTCGTGGTTAGGTTCATAGGAGATCAAGAAGAAGAAGATTGGTGAGTCCTCATTGTATTCGAGGGCTTGACCATATGTCCTTTATGTCTTTATTTTATGTTTTAGTCGTTTGTAAGAGCCGTGTCCCTAAGGTGTATTCAAGAGTTTTATTCTAAGTACTTAGATGGTTTGAGACATAGTGTATAGACTCTATAATTTTTTTTATAAAAGAAAAGTTTTAAATTCTGCTCTATTTTCCTATGATCTTATTACTATGATTATGTTAAGGGCTTGTACAAGACCCCTTCGGGGCCGAGTACGCAATGTTACGCCTAGGGGGTACTCCCGGGTCGTGACAAACTTGGTATCAGACCATAAGATTTTGGATTAATTTTAGGATGTCTCAACCACATCTAGTAGAATCTTGTTCATTAATGTGAAGCGCACCACATTTTATGAATAGGAGGCTATTGGATGTTAGGAAAACTTCAGAACTTCACTTCTTCATTCTCTAAGTGGTACCATAGATCTATAAACTCTCTCTCTTATCCCTTATCCGATGGTCTTTAGGATGTGACTATTAGGAGGGTTTATGCTACCAGGAGTGAGGGAAAAAGGTTGGTCGAGATGACGATTATGGCATTGTGACTTGATAGATTTGAGATGATAGATTGTGATGATGTCTTTAGTGTGAATGATGCTTCATTGTTGCCTTTTTGTTATGAAAGAGCTTTAGAAGAATTTGAGTAGGCCTACTCCCAACGGGGAGATAGTGTGCCTACCTAGCTAGGTGATTGTGAGGTATGCTTAGTTGTTGGGAGTACTCGGCATAGTCATGATGAGTTTCAAAGTATGTTGATAGATTGGTGGAATACTAGTGCTTAAGTGGTGCCTAGAGGTGTTAAGTGGGTGGACTCTTTTAAAAGAGGATAGAAGTGTAGTCCTCCACGATTTGGAATCATCTTGTGTGATGAGTGTGATGCATATTCATGAAAACTAGTGTTTTGAAAGAAAATGAGTTTATGTGCATCGTTTCCCTCATGTTGAACTGCATTGAGTAGGAGTTGCCTATTGAACTTCATGAGAAGGTTATAAGAGCATTTTTTGTTAGGAGTTGAGAATTCCTCCTTGAATGAAATGCTTTTTGAGAGATGATTGCATATGAACTCCTTTAAGTATATTGAGCATGTTATGACTAGGAGAAGGAAGTTCCTCCGATGAACATGATATATGTTGCATATCATGCATAATGAGTTTGTAGATGTAGTTCCTACTTCCTTGTATTGCATTGATCATGTTGAATTGGAGTTGATGTTACCTCCTTTGAATAAGTGCTCATTGTGAATAGTGAATCTTGAGTTGTGCATTATTGATGTTTCGTGCATGATAGGCTGCTAGTCTTGAGTCTTTAAATTCCGTAAAGTGTTTCAAGTGTTATTCGAGGATGAATAATCCTAAGGGGGAGATAATGTAACAACCCAGAAAACTGGTAAGACCAAGCTAGAGGCTAATGAAAATTAATAGGTGTAACTAGAGCCTAAAATGGGAGATTTTGAGTTTAGTGATTGGTTTTAGGTTGTATATTCACTTCCCGAGCTTAGGTTGAGGTCTCTACGTTCATAGGAGATCAAGAATAAGAAGATTGGTGAGTGCTCATTGTATTCGAGGGCTTGACCATATGTCCTTTATGTCTTTCTTTTATGTTTTAGACTTTTGTAAAGGCCGTGTCCCTAAGGTGTGTTCAAGAGTTTTATTCTAAGTACATAGATGGTTTGAGACATAGTGCATAGACTCTATCATTTTTTATAAAAGACTTCGATTGTAAAGTAAAGTTTTATATTCCGCTCTATTTTCCTATGATCTTATGACAATGATTATGCTAAGGGCTTGTATGAGACCCATTCAGGGCTGAGTACACTATGTTACGCCTAGGGGGGGTACTCCCTGGTCGTGACACATTGCTGCGGATGGGGAGCATGCTGATTGGGTTCAGACTCCTTGCCTGGGTATTAGGAAGGCTACACTAAGCTTCGGTGAGAACTTCTTCTGGTTGTTGGTGGTTAACAGACTATCCCTGACTCAGGTGGACAATGTGGTTACATGGGACCGGGCCATGATGTTGGCAGCCATTATGGCAGCTTTGGAGATCGATGTCGCCCACATCCTGATTACGGAGATCAATGAGAGGGCCTTCAAGGCAACTACCACCCTGCCATTCCCGTGTTTGATTTTCCATCTTTAGAAGGATGCTTCTGTTCCCGTTTGGCATTGTTACCGGTTGCTCTATGCGACCAAGACTCTGGACATTGGCCTCATTCGGGATGATGCCAACCTTGCTTCACCTTGGAGAGAGCCACATGTTAATGTACCGCCTTTGGGTGATGATCATGCTGCGGATGTGGAGCAGATGCAGACTGATGATACTGCCTTTCCTACCCCTACAATGGATGCCCAGGCTCCACCATCTTCGGTCACTAGTCTGGCCCCTAGCTCTTCCGGAGCTACCCCATCTTCTGGGTCCACTCCCGTTCCTCTAGCTCAAGTTCTGAAGCTGGAGATACAAATGGCCTCACTGCTGCCACATATTAGGCCGTGGATGCAACGTTCTGTTAAGTAGTCTGAGGCCAAGAAGGAGAAGCTGATGGACCAAAAGATTCAGACCGTTCATAAGTGACTGAATGCATTCGAGTTGCGAGACTTAGAGAGGCCGACCCCGACTATTGATTTGGCTACCTGCCAGACAGATTTGGCCAGCCTTTATACTAATGTTGATACCGTCCTAGCACCTCCTGAGTCTGCACCAGAGACTACCCCTATAGAATAGGCTGATACAGTGGTGATGTCTGCCCTATTTGGCAATTCCATGCCACCACCGGACTCTTCTCCTGCTGCTGGGAAGCGCCCCCACTCCGACCACACTGCTGATACTGAGAAGGCTCCAAGATTGAGTAATAAGGAACGCCAACAGTTTGAGGAGGCCTCGAGGGCATCTATACTTGCTGAGGAGAGGAGACAGCATCGGGACCGTGAGATGAATATTGATCCATCTGGCTGTGTGAGCACTACTAAGGGTGCTTCGTTGTTTGATGAGAGCGGTACTGATGGCACTCCTAGAGTGGATCCAGCAGGCTTTGGAAAACCGGACCCACCCACTTCTTGAGAGATTTTCGGTGCACATACACCATAGGTTTGCTTAACCCTATGTTTTACTTTCAATTTTTGTGCATTGGGGACAATTGCACCTTATTTTGTTGTGGTGGGGTAAATGGATGTGAGTGATAGGGTGAAGTCTGAGTTACCCAATTCATAATCTTCTCTTGGGGTTTTCTTTCCTCCCAAGTGACTGTTTTACTTTCTGTTGAACCGACGTGTTTTAGGAATATATGTGTAGAAGTAAGTAGAAGAATGAAAGCATGATGGCATAAAAAGCATAAAAAGTTGATACCCGTCATACAAAAAAGTTTGAAATGTGCTAGATTTTTAGGCTTGATGAGTTAAATGTGCTGGATTCAATACGACATGAAAAGGAGTCAATTTGACCTCATGACTTAAGCTAAAACTTGAACTGGGTAATCTAATAATCTGATAATGAAACAATGTGCCAAGTGTGTGTGAGAAAAGTTTGAAGGTTCATACAGTGTGTGCCAATCTAGAACTTGCCCCATTGGTCCTGCTAAGATAATCTAGGCTAGAAGCTAGGAAATGATCATAGGCCCTTGTTCAAATAAGTCCACTAAAGCCTAAAATGATCCAACCAAATCAAATAAAAGTTCCCCTTGATCCAAATGTTTGAGCCTAAAATAGACCACTTCTTTCAATACACCTAACTCACTTTCCCTAAAATAATTGTTTTGGTCCTGGTCCCTCCTTGGACATGTGCACCTTTACTTAGGCCAAAAGCCTAAGTTGAGGGTGGCTAATTCAAAAAGTTATGTTGATCTTGGCCTTGGTCCGATATCGGATATTGTGCACCCCAGCTCTTGCAAAATACATAAGTTGAGGGTGGCTAGGAAAAAGGAAACCGAAAGAAAAATGGTATGAAAAGAGTTGTGTGGGAGATAGAAAAAGAAAAGAAAAGATAGAAAAAAGATGTGACTTTGTTCAAAAGATGAATGAAAAAAGTGCTGAAAGAAACATAGAAAATGAAGTAAAAGAAAAAAGAGGAAAAGTAGAAAAATACGAGCTATAAAGTCAAGAGTCACATCTATGTTGAAAAGAGCCGAGGGAAAGAAAAGAAAATAAAAGGATGTTAAGAATTGGTCGAGAAAAGAGGTAAAAAGTCAATGTAATGTCAAGGAGGTCACTAAAACGTACCCACATATATCCTACCTGACCCTGAACCTACGTTACAAAATAAGAAAGTCCTATGTTTATCCTAGTGACTAGTTTGGAGAGTCTATGCAGTGAAAATAAGGGCAGGCCTATGGTATTGAGCACTAACTGTACTTGAAGTCACTTCTGAGCGTGAGTGTTGAATGAATCCTAAAATTCAAAATTCATCTCTATTGTGTGAAAAAGGATTTCATTTGAAGTGAGGGCACTAGTTACATTGTCGGAATCTTGGTACCTTGGCGATTATGAAAAGTGTATGTTGTGATGTCTTTTAATCGATCTATGTCATGTCTTGATCTGCATGAGTTAGCTTGTTGAGTCTAGATGAAAAGGTTTGCACTAAATGAGTAAAGTGATTGAGATGGCCGTGTGATTGCTTGAGTTTATATGTTTGTGTCACGACCCAGGGGTACACCCTAGAAGTAACATGGCGTACTTGACCCCGAAGGGGTCTCATACAAGCCCTTATCATATCATAACATAAGATAATAGAAAAGTACAGGAATTTTAAAACTCTTTCCATACAATCGAAGTCTTTTATAAAGCAAGCGGAAGTCTTACTACACTTTGTCTCAAACCATCTAATACAACATTTGAATAAAACTCTTGGGACATAGACCATACAATAGTCTCAAAACTTGAAAATAAAAGACATAAAGGAAATAGTGGCTTTTGTCCTCGAAGCTATGAGGACTCACCAAATCTTCAACTCCTTTACTCCTTAGAAACCTAACCTCAAGATTCGAACTCAAATCTCTGAACCCTACATTTGATGAGAATGTAGGCAAAGTATGTGTTAGTACAAAATGTACTAAATATGTTAGCTAGCATAACATCATAAAAGCATAATATCAGAAGGGTTAGTCAACATAAGAAACAATCCAATACTTCATGAAACATCAGCTATAAGCATGAGAGACAATATCATAATCATAAGTAAAGTCTCCAACATAAGCATCATATAAGCATTATTCAACTCCTAGTCATTCATATCATAATAAGACCACTCTCAAGTAACCTCAAAGCATACTTGTGCAATGCATGAATAAGACCCCATATTCCCATCCAAGATAAGTATCCTTTTTGGTCATCTTAATCATATTCTATATGCACAATTAAGACCTAGGTTTTAACATTATAAGACCACTACACTCCTGAGTAACCTCAAAGCGTACTTGTGCAATGCATGAATGACATCCCATAATACCATTGACAGTAGGCATAACCTTGAAGTGACCATATTCATACTTACCACTCATTTGGTCTTATTCTTAGCTTACTTCATATAGACAAGGGAATTATCACCTCTAGTTAATTATGTCATGGAAGGCAACTATAGCAACAACCCAAGCTAAACATACATCATCTAAGAGAACACTTCATAAGTAGCTTCAAGTCATACTTGTGCAATGCATAAATGTCATCCCATAATACCATTCATACTAAGTACAACCACAGCTATCATACTCACTAGTTGGGGGAAACAAGTCTATCCTTTCTATTTTCCATTAGTCATTTAAGATACTTCTCTATTTAGTACAAGGAAAGTCACAGCACATGAATGAATTCTATTTTTCAATTCAAGGCTTCCAAGAAATAACACCCTAATAGGCCAGACCAAACTAGTCATCTTGCTAACATAACTATATTATTCTAAACTAACTACCATGGAAGGCATACTATCAAGAAAGCCCAAGCTAATCTAGGAGGGGTACACATGTTCCATCCTAGCTATCACGAAATAGTCTCAGACCAACTAAGTCATGCTACCCTTACAAGCACACTATGATGCTACCCTTAGGAGAGTATTATTTTTCAATCCTAAGCTACCCTTAGAAGGGTATATGTTCTCATTCCTAAGCTACCATGAAATGGTCTTGGCCTAACAAAGTCATACTATCATGAAATACATCTTACAATGCTTATTAAAGCTACCCTTAGGAGAGTATGTTTCCTCAATCCTAGGCTACCATGACTGCCCCTAACTCAATCCTCCATGAAATACATCTTACAATATTAATTCAAGCTACCCTTAGGATAGTATGGATCCTCAATCCTAAGCTACCAAACTTGGTCTTGTCTTACCAAGTCAAGATTTCCATGAAGGGATCATATGTCAAAACTTCAAGCTATTCTAGTATAGCATGTTTTGATTCATTTTAGATGATTAGCTTTACAACCTAGAATCATTCTATGTGAGAGAACCTATCATCTCCTAGCATATTTATGCCTAAGTGTGTAAGTGAGAATAGGCTTTGAACAATACACTACAAAATCCCCAACATTCATGACTACAAGCTTTACTCTCTAGTTTTTCTTCTTACAATCATCATTCATACCCAGATTTCAAGGAATTCTAATCACATTCTTCATTAGTAGGTTATTCTAGTCATAATTTATCATAAAGGTTCAATTTCAACTTTACTAGTCATGATCCATCATATATACTTTACCCTAATTAAATTTATGTTCACATGCTTCTATTCTGGAACAATTACTATACATGACATCAATTCTAGAAGATCACCTATGAATCCTCAATTTCACTTCACAAGGCATAAACCCACATTCTTGAATTTCTTCAATTAAACTAGGGTTAGCCATGAAAAACATATAAATTCATCATAATAACATGATCCAATACTAAAACAATCATAAACAAGTACTATCCACTAAATTGAAATCATAGTCATCACTACCCACAATAGAGGAACAAACCCTAGCTAGAATTGGGTTTTATCTTCACAATCGGGGGAAATATAGGGGGTTATTTGGATGGAAAAATCCATAGATGCATAAGCTAACATACCTTGATTCAAAGCCCTCTCAAAATATTGCAACAATGGAGTCTTGTTCTTGAACTAAGCTTCAAGCTCTATCTTCTTCTTCAAGTCTTGAGTTTTTCTAGAGAGAGGATTTTTTAGATGAAGAACTTTGGGATCTTTTGGGGTTTTGGACTTAGTGACTTAGTTGGGGGGTGGTTAATGACTTAAAATAGTTTATATAGGTGTATAAACTCCATATTAAATAACCACCACTTAAAACCAAATAAGAAGGAATTTACTAAAAGACCCCTTACTAGGCAGCCCACTCCTAGGCTCTCATGAGTCCACAAATTGGACTCATTTAAGGCTATATTTTAATAGAAATTGTGTCCTCAAATGCTTATTGTATCTCAATATCTGATGAAAACACGTAAGTTTTAGGTATTTGAAGTTTTAAGGAAAGTATGGACACTACGTCGCAAAAAGGAACGAAAAGGCTGAAAAAAATGAAGAAATGAAAGCCTAAATATCGCTGAGTCCACTTGGCGAGTCGCCGAAGGGTCTTACTTCGCTTTTTGTTCCAGTGTGCTGAGCCCTGAGGGAAAGGATCAAGTCGGCGAAAAAAGGGAGCAGTCGGCGTATCGCCGAGAAGTTCCACGAAGTAGTACCATGTCGCCCAATGACCCAGAGCACGATGATGGTGCAAGACGGCGATGAACTACACCAAAAGGCGAATCTCTGAATTGATCGGCGATTCCGACTAACGACACCGAATGATCTGCTGCAGCACAAATTAGTGAAAACTATAAATACTAGTTAGAGTTGTAGTTTTAAGTGTGGAACAATTATTATAATTTTCATATAGAATAGTACTTTTTGATATTTTTGCTCTGAGTTTAAGAGGGTTTTGAAAACTTGAAGAACAAAACGGTTTCATCTCCAAGGATTTGGACTTGGGTCTCTTGGATTCTTCATTCTTGGCCTATAAGAAGACTTAAATCTTCATACCCATTTGAATGCAAGCTCATTTAGGTATAAATTTCTATCTTTTGATGTGTGGCTAAAAACCCCAATTCTTGGGGTATGTTTTGTGAATATGTGTTAGATTAGTTATTGGGTCTTGCTTGTTGATAGTCTATCCGTAGTTTAAATGTGATTTCGATTATTGGTTGTGGATGAACTTAGTGAGGTTGTAGTTGCAAATATAGTCTCATGTATGTGTTTTCGGTTTGCAAGAGAGAGAGGTCGTAAAACTAAGACCACTAAATTAATGGCCAGTGCGAGTGGGTCGACATGAGGTTCAGCTCGAGAGAGTGAAACCTAGTCCCATGTCCACACACTCATCTTGAGAGAGTGAGTGGGTTAAGGCGGAGGCTATTCTTCATGCGGAAAGTGGGTGTCCGAGAGGAACCCACTTGAAACGGGGTAAGTTGCTCGAGAGAGAGAGCTTATCCCCTTTAAAGTCTAGCCTAGTCACAAATATTCAATGAATTTACTATCAAAAGCATGTACCCAATGATTTAGTCTATCCCGTATTCCTATCACATTCGAAGAATCCTCTCTCATTTCTTAGAAATCTTTGTTAATTTTGCTGTCTTTACCTACTTGTGACAAAAACCCCCATTGTTAATTGACATTCTTATGTCCCCCTTTAGTTTACAATGTTTTAATCGTTAATGTTTTTAGCTATGATTAGTTAGAACTAATTTTTTTCCCTATTAATTCTCAAAACCACTCCCTTGGGAACTATCCCAACCCTTGGTTGGGTTATTATACTGTTGCACAATCGTAGACACTTGCATCGTAAGTTGTGTCCTTGATTACGCAAACATCAAAATGGCGCCACTGCCGGGGACTGGTGTTACTTGAGAATTTTTAGATTAGTAGAATTTTCATTCTTTTTAGTTGTAGTTTACTGACTTAAGTTGTAGTTTTGTTTTGCTTGTTTGATTATCAAAGTAGGAAAATAAGAATGGATGATCATTATGGGTACCACACGGACCATCCCCTCCTGAAACTATTGAACCTCAGGGACAATCTCCTGACGTTCAAACAAGCAGGGAATGAGACAATTCAAGAAATGTGGCTGAAGTTTCAATCAGTGCGACAACCCTGCCCATCTCATGGAATGTCTGACAAGAAGTTGTTGGAATAGTTCTATCAGGGTCTTGGACCCGAAAATAGGAGCATAGCAGCTCAACTTTTTGAGGGCAGTATGCTCCACCAGCCCTACGAAATAGTCACAACACTCCTTGATGGTATGGTTGAAACCAACAAGGAGGCCCAAAAGAAACACGAGTGGGACGCACTAGTGGCTCAAGTAGACTTTCTGTCCAAATGAGTCATGGGGCTGGAAGCACAAGCCATGGAAAAGGAAAAGAACTTCTTCCTTCGAGAATGTAAATACAGGAAGAAGCATGAGGATGTGCAAACACACGATGCTCTTTCACTCATTCAACAAAAACTTGGAGAACAAGACAAGAAGTTGAATGAGATGAAAGACAACATTGAAATGTTAAATGAAACGTCTACCTCAAACTCCATGACTATTCAGCTGCAGGATGATCAGATCACCCATTTGATGACAGGTCGTTATCCGCCATTTGCCGAGGACTCGCCTAACTACACCATGGCTGACTCTGAGGATGAAGAATCGTTGTTGACTTGTGTCATGCCACGACGTTAACTAAGGCGTTGTTTGGGAGGCAACCCAAAACCATTTATTGCTTTCTTTTGCTTTGATAAAATAATGGTGTGTTGATTGTGCAGATGAAAGTGTGGAGAGTGAATGAAAAGTGCAAATTGGCGAGCAATAGATCCAATCAGTGAGTCGCCGAAAGTGTCGGTGAATCCAACCTTATCCGCCATTTGACTCAAGACATCGTCAATATTAGAGTCTGTAAAACTCGATGATCTTTGGAAATTATTGGTGAATCACCGACCATGTTGGCGATCACGATGGAAACCGCAGTTTGGACCCCTCGTAAACCAGAGGTCCTGTAAATTTTGGCGAAGAAACTAAACAGTCGGCATTCCGTCGAGTGGGTAGGAGAGCTTGACGAATGTCGCCGAGTGGGCGAAAACTGGACGGTTTGTACAAGCCAAAGGTTTTAAAGTTTCAGATTCATTCACTTTCCCTCACTTTATGTCTCCCCAAACTCACACCCGCACGCTAGCTCTTATAGTTTCGCATTTCTGGAGTATTCTTAGTGTCGAATTACAGTGCTTCCTAGCATCTCAATATCCATTTGATAAGCACAAAAGTTCAGTGTCCCGAACCCTATAACTATCTTGTCAAAATTGTACTCATTTGCAAATGTATGATCTTGTCGAAATCAGCCGAACTTTCCTGATTGGGTTTAAATTCTTATGTGTGGATTTTTCTTCGATAACCCACCTTTATTGCCTAAACTGTGAAATCTTGTTCTTCAATGGATCGAGTGGAGTTAATGAGTGATGGGTGGTATTCGTATGTTATGGGTCCCAGTCAAATTTGTGGTATTTGTGCTTAAATTGCATTTTAAGGAGTTGCGGGGTTGATTTTTAGAACATGGGTCAAAAGTAGGCACGTTGGGTCATTCGGCGAGCTGTGACGAACTCGCTGAACTATTTCGCGGTTCGCTTAATTACCCTATTTCGCCTTTATTATCATGCTTTATTTTTTGTGGCGTTTGTAACTTTCGGGGAGAAGTATGAGGTTGCCAAGAGCACTCGGCGACTCGTCGAAAAGTATTCTTATTAGCCCTTTGTCTGCACCCCTAACTCCTTCTGCACAGTGACCTTCGGTAGATTGTTTGTGGCTCGCCGGATGTATTCGGCGGCACGCCGAATGGACTATCTAGTCTTTCTATAGCTGAATGTCTTTGTTTTGGTTGTCAAATATGTTCTAACATTATCTCAAGGCTTAGCAGACATTGCCAGACCAAAAGTCACAGGAAGAAACATGCCACCGAGACACATAAGAGCACAAAAGTTTAGAAGAACTGTAAGGAGTGAGAACAAGACAACCAGTTCGAGGAGGAGGATGCCCATCAACCCTAATGTCCCTTCGTGGGCTCGAGGGTTCAGCAATAGGACACACGCCTTTGAGGAAGCTCACGAGTTGGAAAATACAATCGAGGCTAATATCACTGCAGAAGCTGAAGTAGAGTGAAAAGAAAACGAGAACCAGAAGCAGAATGACACAACTCTGGGCACTGATGCCCAGACAGATGGAGCGACTGCTTACACAGGATCCCTTTTTTACCTCCCTCTTTGTCTTTCTTTAATTGTCATTTTGGATATTTTGTCATGTGCATCTAAGGACAAATGCTTTTTAATTATGGTGGGGTGAGGCCTACACCTTTGTGTGATATTGATGTTCGTGTTATGTATACTTGGGATTTGTGCTTAAATTATGTTAAACACTGCTTCCTATGGATGTTTGAGCTTGTCGCTCCTTTTATTTTAAATTGCAAAATGATTTTGACCCATTCGAAAAATTTGTGCCACCTCTCGTGTGTAGAATGTGGCTGTTCTTTTGAAAAATTTAATTCTCGGTCCTGATCAATACAGATGACTTGAATAATGCTCCCGATCAAACAAACATGAATGTACGGCTATGATGAGGCCAAATGAAGTTGCATAGACAATATGTGAACTCTTTGCATCTCGTTGTGATTAGCCATTTATCAAATTGATTCTCCTGTGATAATCATTACACACTAGCGAAAGTGTAGAGTCTTGTTTGACTTATACTGTCAATGCCTAGTGTGATGAGCTTACCTGTGAACTATGCATGATAGATCCTAGAATTTGCCCTGTTGGTCTAGTCAACTAAGTGATGCTATATCTTGATATGATCTTAGGAAACTTCTACGAGTGTGAGCCAATTTGACATATACCTCTTTTGTGACTTACCTTGTGAGCGTGTGAACCGGTTTTGAACACCCTTTGAGCCTTACCCTTCTTAGGAAGAAACATCATGAAAATTAGATCTTTCTTAATTCACTACCTATAATCCTCTTGAATTGTGGTTAATTGAATAGCCAACTTAGGCCAAAAGCCTAAGTTGGGGGTGTGGTGAAAAGTTAAGTGCAAGTCAAGAAGTGCAAGGAAAGTCTCCTTTAACCCAAGGTGTTGAGAAAAATGGAACCCTTCCCTATAAAAAAAAAAAAAGAGAAAGTGAAAAAGAGAAAGAAAAAGAAAAAGAATGAAAAAGAAAGTTGTGGAATAAAGTACAAAAGAGATGGGGTTTCCAAACAATCCATTGAAAGTGAATAATAGGATGACTTATGAGCACTAAAGAGAATGATGAAGGAAAAGGAAATGAGGTGTTGTGAACACCACATTTCACGAGGATAAAAGTCACTGAGCCTAAATGACCATACCTTTGCACTCATCCCCATTACAAGCCTTGAAAAGACCTTTTTGATCTTGAGTGAGCTGAAACAAATGTTGATTGGAAAATATGGGAAACCTATGGGTGAAAGCATGCATTGTGTTCTTCTTTGTGAGTGTGAGTGTTGCATCTAATTCCAAAGCTTTAAAATGCGAACCACTATGTGAATATGGAATCATTCCTTGTGTGAGGGCATTTGAACACTTTGGTTGAGCTTGAACTTGCATTTGAAGCAAGTATTGTGAGCATGAGATTCTTTGATATTGGTGAGTCACAACTTGAATCTTTGAGTGAACATTTGATCTTTGCAAAAGTAAATTGAGTCTTGTTGTGTACATTCATGATTAAGTCTTGTGTAGAACTGTTCGAGACACCCTTTTTGAACAGCTGAACTTGAGTTTGCTTGAGGAAAAGCAAAAGTTTAACTTGGGGGTGTTGATGAGTCCACAAATTGGACTCATTTAGGGATATATTTTAATAGAAATTGTGTCCTCAAATGCTTATTTTATCTCAATATCTAATGAAAACACTTAAGTTTCAGGTATTTGACGTTTGGAGGAAAGCATGGACACTATGTCCCAAAAAGGAATGAAAAGGCTGAAAAGAACGAAGAAATGAAGGCCTGAGGATCGCAGAGTCCACTTGGCGAGTCACCGAAGGGTCTTACTTCGCCTTTTGTTCCAGTGTGCTAAGCCCTGAAGGAAAGGATCAAGTCAGCGGATAAAAAGAGCAGTCGGCGTATCGTCGAGAAGTTCCACGAAGCAGTACCATGTTACCCAATGACCGCATAACGATGCTGAAGGATGGTGAAAGATGGCGATGAACTACACCAAAAGGCGAATCGCCGAATTGATCGACGATTCCAACTAACGACGCCGAATGATCCGCTGCAGCACAAATCAGTGAAAGCTAATAAATACTAGTTAGAGTTGTAGTTTTAAGTGTGGAACAATTATTATAATTTTATATAGAATAGTAATTTTTGATATTTTTGCTCTGAGTTTGAGAGCGTTTTGAAAACTTGAAGAACAAAAGGGTTTCATCTCCAAGGATTTGGACTTGGGTCTCTTGGATTCTTCATTCTTGGCATGTAACAAGACTTAAATCTTCATACCCATTTGAATGCAAGCTCATTTAGGTATAAATTTCTATCTCTTGATGTGCAGCTAAAAAACCCAATTCTTGGGGTGTGATTTTGTGAATATGGGTTAGATTAGTTGTTGGTTCTTGCTTCCTGATAGTCTATTCGTAATTTAAATGTGATTTCGTTTAGTGTTTGTGAATGAACTTAATGAGGTTTTAGTTGCAAATATAGTCTCATATGTGTGTTTTCGGCTTGCTCGAGAGAGATGTCATAAAACTAAGACCACTAAATTGATGGCCAGTGCAAGTGAGT
This sequence comes from Solanum tuberosum, assembly GCF_000226075.1. Lineage (NCBI taxonomy): Eukaryota > Viridiplantae > Streptophyta > Magnoliopsida > Solanales > Solanaceae > Solanum > Solanum tuberosum. Next base: position 1,264,355 of record NW_006239001.1, read on the forward strand.
TGACATGAGGTTCAGCTCGAGAGAGTGAACCCTATTCCCATGTCCACACACTCAGATCGACAGAGTGAGTAGGTTAAGGCGGATGCTTTTCTTCATGCGGCATGTGGGTGTCCGAGAGGAACCTGCTTGAAATGGGGTAAGTTGCTTGAGAGAGACATTATCCCCTTTAAAGTCTAGCCTAGTCACAAATATTCATTGAATTTACTACCAAAAGCATGTACCCAATGATTTAGTCTATCCCGTATTCCTATCACGTCCCAAGAATCCCCTCTCATTTATTAGAAATCTATGTTAATTTTGCTGTTTTTACCTACTTGTGACAAAACCCCCATTGTAAATTGATACTCTTGTGTCCCCGTTTAATTTACAATGTTTTAATTGTTAATGTCTTTAGCTATGACTAGTTAGAACTAAATTTTATTTTTCTATTAATTCTCAAAACCACTCCCTTGGGAACGATCTCAACCCTTGGTTGGGTTATTATACTATTGAACGATTGTAGACACTTGCATCAGAAGTTGTGTCCTTGATTACGCAAACATCAGGCACCACGAAAGGGCCTCACGATCCGTGGTCAAGACCACGAGCCGTGGTCATGCCCGTGGTCCTTGGGCAATGGCTTGGCTATGGACTTGTCCTCCAATATTCTATGGCATCTTCACGAGCCTTCCCACGAGCCGTGGTCTTTACCACTGGCTGTGAAGTGGCTCGTGAAGGTAAGAGAAATTGGGGCGGCTTTGGGTGGTACACTACCTCACCACCACGAGTGGCCCCACGAGCCGTGAAGGCTCTCGTGGTCCAAGGCAGTGCCCTCTTGGCCTTGACTCTAGCCCTCAATTTAACCCTAGATAGTCTACTAACTACGGGGTATAACACGTACCTTGACGTTTAACCCCTAAACCCTTCATATCAAACTCTAGAACCCTAACTTAAGGCCCTAGTTTAGTCTACTAGTTTCCGGGCTATTACAATATCTCCCCCTTGGGATCATTCATCCTCGAATGACGATTCTAAACACTTCTTACAGGAAACGACTCTAGACTAGCAGCCCATCATGCATGCAACTCATCTAAATGCACATAAACAAAGTAGGGAAACATCAATTCCAAACTAAACATACTCAATGCAACACAAGGGAGTAGGAACTACATATAACAACCAAATATGCATGAAATTCTATATCTACTCTTATTCAAGGAGGAACTACCATCTCAAAACTAAAACATGCTCAACACTTTCTCATGGAGATCATATGCAATTTATTCTCAAAAAACATTTATTCATGGAGGAATCTCCCAACTCCGAATTAAGGCATGATCATCTATTCATCTCATGAGGCCAAATATGCAACTCATATGAAATGCACAACAACATGAGGAAAATTAAATCATGCAAACTCATTTTCTTCAAAATAACAAGCTTTCATGAACATACATCATATAAGGAAATTATGGCCACATCTAATACACACATGACTCCACATAAAGAACAATTAAGAGGAACTTATCATCTCAAGCTAAAGGAGTAGTACAAGGAAAAGGATGAGGATATCGGGACTTCTTATTGTCCCTTGGCCTCCCAAGTAGCAACCTCAACTAAACCCTTACTAAAAGATCACTCCTCAATATTTTCATGGAAACTACTTCCTCGTTCTTCTATTTCTTAACTTGTCGGTCTAAGATCCCAACCGGTACCTTTAAATTAGAGAGGTTCTCATTAAGCAACTCTGGCTCACAAGCAACCTTACCAACATTACTCAAGATCTCATATGAGCCTACAAAACCGGGACTAAACTCCCCAAACTCACTACACCTCTCAAGGTGAGAATTTCAAGCCAACCTAAATCATGAACATCAAGAACACTTAATGACCTTGCTATCTAAGCAAATAATTCCCCCCTAGGGAGTAAGCCTATATGAACTCTTCTAAGAATCATTTCTTTCAACTCTAAGGTCGGAACAAGTCATCACTAAGCTTTTATATCCATTACACAAAATAATTCTAAACCAAGGCGAATTACACTTCTACCCTTCTTAGAGAAGTCTACTCACTCAACACATCTTGGCATTACTAAAACAACCTATTCATCAAATCTTTAAACATACCCCAAAACTCATCATGACAAAGTCGAGTTCTACCATCAAATACACATAACTATAATGCAACACATTTATACCAAAGACAACATCAAAGTCTATCATATCAAGTCTATCTAGTCACATAGCCATAATTGGCATCACAACCAACCTTTTCTCCCTCGTTCCTTGTAGCATGAGCCCTTCGAGTAGTCATATCCTAAAGACCATCGAATAAAGAGTAGAAAATGAAGAAGTGAGATTTCCTAAGCATCCAATAGCCTCTTATTCATAAATGTAGCGCGCTTCACATTTATGAACAGGACTCTACTAGACATGGTTTGAGACATCCAAGAACCATTCTAAACCTTGTCCTCTGATTACCAAGTTTGTCACGACCCAGGGGTACACCATAGAAGTAACATGGCGTACTTGACCTCGAAGGGGTCTCATACAAGCCCTTAGCATATCATAATATAAGATAATAGAAAAGTACGGGAATTTTAAAACTTTTTCCATACAATTGAAGTTTTTAATAAAAGCAAGCGGAAGTCTTACTACACTTTGTCTCAAACCATCTAATACAACATTTGAATAAAACGCTTGGGACATAGACCATACAATAGTCTCAAAACATGAAAATAAAAGACATAAAGGAAATAGTGGTTTTTGTCCTCGAAGTTATGAGGATACACCAAATCTTTAACTCCTTTGCTCCTTAGAAACCTAGCCTCAAGATTGGAACTCAAATCTCTGAACCCTACATTTGAGGAGAATGTAGGCAAAGTATCCGTTAGTACAAAATGTACTAAATATGTTAGCTAGCTGAACATTATAAGAGAATAATATTAAAAGGGTTAGTCAACATAAGACATAATCCAATACTTCATGAAACATTAGTTATAAGCATAAGAGACAATATCATAATCATAAGTAAAGTCTCCAACATAAGCATCATATAAGCATTATTCAACTCCTAGTCATTCATATCATAATAAGACCACTCTCAAGTAACCTCAAAGCATATTTGTGCAATGCATGAATAAGACCCCATAATCCCATCCAAGCTAAGTATCCCTTTTTGGTCATCTTAATCATACTCTATATGCATAGTCAAAACCAAGGTTTTAACTTTATAAGAACACTATACTCCAGAGTAACCTCAAAGTATACTTGTACAATGCATGAATGACATCCCATAATACCATTCACAATAGGCATAACCATGAAGTCACCATATTCATACTTACCACTCATTTGGTCTTATTGTTAGCTTACTTCAAATAGACAAGGGAATTATCACCTTTAGTTAATTATGTCATGGAAGGCAACTATAGCAACAACCCAAGCTAAACATACATCATCTAAGAGAACACTTCATAAGTAGCTTCAAGTCATACTTATGCTATGCATGAATGTCATCCCATAATACCATTCATACTAAATACCACCATAGCTATCATACTCACTTGTTGGGGGAAACAAGTCCATCCTTTCTATTTGCCATTAGTCATTTAAGATACTTCTCTACTTAGTACAAGGAAAGTCACAACACATGAATGAATTATATTTTTCAATTCAAGGCTACCAAGAAAAAGCACCCTAATAGGCTAGACTAAACTAGTCCTCTTGCTAGCATAACTAGATTATGCTAAACTAACTACCATGGAAGGCATAGTATCATGCAAGCCCAAGCTAATCTAGGAGGGGTACAAGTGTTCCATCCTAGCTACCATGAAATAGTCTTAGACCAACTAAGTCATGCTACCTACAAGACGCACTATGATTCTAAATGTAAGCTACCCTTAGGAGAGTATGATTTCTCAATCCTAAGCTATCCTTAGGAGAGTTTATGTCCTCAATCCTAAGCTACCATGAAATGGTCTTGGTCTAACAATGTCATGCTATCATGATATACATCTTATAATGCTTATTCAAGTTACCCTTATAAGAGTATGTTTCCTCAATCCTAGGTTACCATGACTACCCCTAACTCAGGCCTGCATGAAATGCATCTTACAATTCTAATTCAAGCTACCCTTAGGAGAGTATGGATTCTCAATCCTAAGCTACCAATATTGGTCTTGTCTTACCAAGTCAAGATATACATGAAGGGATCTTATGTCACAACCTCAAGATATTCTAGTTTAACATGCTTTGATTTCTTTTAAATGATTAGATTTTCAACCTAGAATCATTCTATGTGAGAAAACCTTTCATCTCCTAGCATATTTATGCCTAAGTGTGTAAGTGAGAATAGGCTTTCAACAAACACCACAACATCACATCAAACTATCTTTACTCTCAAAGCCCTAACATTAATGACTACAAGCCTTACTCTCAAGCTTTTCTTCTTACAATCATCATTCATACCTAGATTTCAAGGCATTCTAATAACATTCTTGATTAGTAGGTGATTCTAGTCATAATTCATCATAAAGGTTCAATTTTAACTTTACTAGTCATGATCCATCATATATACTTTACCCTAATTAAATTAATCTTCACATGCTTCTATTCTTAAAAACTTACTATACATGACATAAATTCTAGAAGATCGCCTATGAATCCTCAATTTCTCTTCACAAGGCTTAAACCGACATTCTTCAATTTCTTTAATTAATCTAGGGTTAGCCACGAAAAAAATATAAATTCATCATAATATCATGATTCAATACTAAAAAGATCATAAATGAGTACTATCCACTCAATTGGAATGATACCCATCACTACCCATAATATACGAAGAAACCCTAGCTAGAATTGGGTTTTATCTTCATAATTGGGGTAAATCTAGGGGGATCTATGGATGGAAGAATCCATAAATGAATAAGCTAACATACCTTGATTCAAAGCCCTCTCAAAAGCTTGCAACAATGGAGTCTTGTTCTTGACCTAAGATTCAAGCTCTATCTTCTTCTTCAAGTCTTGAGTTTTCTAGAGAGAGGATTTTTTAGATGAAGAACTTTGGGATCTTTTGGGGTTTTGGAATTAGTGACTTAGTTGGGGTAGTTAATGACTTAAAATAGTTTATATAGGTGTATAAATTCCATATAAAATGACTCCTACTTAAAACCAACTAAGAAGGAATTTACTAAAAGACCCCTCACTTGGGCACCCCACTCCCAAGCACCACGACTGGGCCTCATGATCCGTGGTCAAGACCACGAGCCGTGGTTCTTGGGAAGTGGCTTGGCTAGTGGGTCTTGGCTTCCAACATTCTATGGAATCTTCACGAGCCTTCCAACGGGTCGTGGTCTTCACCACTGGCCGTGAAATGGCTCGTGAAGGTGAGCCAAATTGAGGCAACTTTGGGTGGTACACTGACTTACCACCACGAGTGGCCTCAAAAGCCGTTAAGGCTCTCGTGGTCCAAGGCAGTGCCATGGCAAGCTTGGGGCAGCCTTGGCTCTTGCCTTGGCCTTGGCCCTTTCCCCTTTGCCTTGGCTCATACCCTCTTGGGCTTGACTCTAGCCCTCAATTTAACCCTAGATGGTCTACTAACTATGGGGTGTAACACGTACCTTGATGTTTAACTCCTTAACCCCTCATACCAAACTCTAGAACCCAAATTTAAGGCTCTAGTTTAGTCTACTAGTTTCCGGGGTATTACAGTTTGCTTCTACACAAGTGTCGTGTAGAGTTTTAGTGTGTCACTTGAGGATAAACAACAAGTTTAAGTTTAGGGTGTTGATATACCGTGAATTTACGGTATATTTGATACGTTTCACATAGAGTTTGTGTGTGTCTTGGCTATTTTGTGTTAGAATTAATGTTTTGTGTCTAATAATTGCAGGAAATAATCATGGAATGCAGGTGATGGAGATTAGAACTAAAATTATGCAGAAGGATCCACCCACGGAGTGATCCACGGACCATAGGTCCTTTGACGGACCATCGTTGGGCAGGCATAGATGGAGCATAAGGGAATTCTGACTAAGAGTGGAACTACGAAGCAACTAACAGACCGTGGGTCGACCCACGGGCCATCTTGCACATCCGTCGATGTATTCAAAGAATTGAAAGTCCAGTAGGTCGACTTTCAACTGAAACCGCGGAAGGGGACCTATGGACCGTAGGTCGACCCATGGTCTGTAGGTCGAGTTGTCAACTGAAACCGCGTTCGAGACATCTTATTTCCTTATTTTGTTTCCTTTTTATTTAGCACTTGTTTTCTATAATTAGGAGTTATAAACTTCGCTTTCTGAGGTTAGACATTATTGTAAACTCTTAGTTTTGGTGTTTTGGGAATTAACTTGCAAACTTTAGCAATTTGATTTTCAGATTTCATTATATAAGATTTTCACTTCGCAATTCAATTTAATATTTCGGGTTTCATCTATTCTAATTGTAAGTTCCTGAATTCTTTCTTCTTAAACATGATTTGTGAACTCTCAAGCATGAGTAGCTAAATCCACAACTAGGGTTGTGGGAACCATGAGCAATTAACAAAGTATGAATAATAACTAAGTAATTCTTGAATAGTGTTGATGTAAGTATTGTTAATTCTTTCGTTTAAAAGTCTTTTTAACGCTTTCAAACGTTAGAACTCGCCTCGTTCCTACTTACTGGACCAAGGAGGTAATTAATGAGAAAATAATTAAAAACAGAGATTTAGTAGATGCTATCTAATAGTCTAATGTCAATTGGTGCGAGGGTGAAAACTAAGCCATACATTGATGTGATGTCTAATCTGGGTAAAGGTAACAGTTAGTAAAGCATACACTCGTAGCCGCACCAAGGTGCGAGGTGAAATTCCGTATTTGGAGGACCAATCACTTAGGGATACCTAACTTACAAACTTTGCATGCAAAACACTAGGAAAAGTATTACTGTTATTAGGATTACTGCATTATGAGCTTATGCCCTAGTTTCTCTCTCATATTGATAACTCAAAGTTTGAATCGTGCTTACTTGTTACTTAATCAACAATCTGTTACTTGCTTACCAAACACCCCCTTTTTATTACTTGTCTCGAAAATAGTTTGACTAAACGAATATAATAGTGGGTTAAGTTTAAGTCTAAACCATATTCCTTGTAGGATCGACCCTAACCTACAAGTTAGGTTCTTTATTTGACAACGATCGCTTATACTTCTTTAGAGAGGTGTAATTTGAGTGTATCAGGCATAGAGGCGAATACCTATGAATCCCCTAAAATGGACATGGAGGCAAATACCTATGACTATACTAATAAGGCAAGAGGTGAATACCCATTAGCCTTTATAATAGGCATAGAGGTGAATCCCTATGTCTTGAAAAGTAAAGCCAGAATAATGTGAATCATGTTATGAAGAACGAATTGTGTGGATTGTTGCTTGAGTGGCCTTCCCTGAGATTGTATGACTAGAGGTGATGACCCAAGTCTTGAGTAAGGATAAGTTGAGGTTACTTCAATAAGTGTTCCTCTTATGCTATAATGATTTATGTGCATTGATTATGCTTATGATTTATGTGGTTATCTCTAATGCTTATGGATTATGTCTTATGTTGAATAATGCTTATACTATTCTTATGTTGATGATTTATGGTAGCCATCATATTTATTACATCTTTGTACTAACACATACTCTTGCCTAGATTTCTTATCCAAATGTAGGGTCCGATGATATTGACTCTCATCCCCGTGGCTAGGATCATAGTAGAGAAAGACTTAAAGATTGGTGAGTCCTCATAGCATTCTAGGATTTGACCACTATTTCATTATGTCTTTCATTTTATGTTTTGAACTGTTGTATGGGTTGTGTCCCAAAGACTTCCATGTATTAGATGGTTTGAGACAAGTGTAATACACTTCCGCTCATTTTATAAAGACGTTGATTGTTTAAAATGTTTTAAATTTCCGCTAAATTCTACTATCTTATGTTATGAAAGCTAAGTTGACTTGTATGAGGCCTCTCGGGGTCTTGTACGCCATGTTACACCTAGGATGTACCCCTGGGTCGTGACACTTGCCCTCTTCGACTTTTTACCCTTTGCTCAAGCTTTTCCTCCTTAATTTGTTCGACATGTATTATTAAATGAGAAACATCCATTTCTTTGATCAACATAGTAGTACGACAATTTTTGACAACACAGTCGGATACACCCGACACAAACTTGCTCATCCTTACCCTAGAGTGGGAACCCACAGTCTAAGCATATTTAGCCAAATGAGTGAACTTCAAGGAATACTCCTTCAAACTGATATTTCCTTGTCAAAGATTAATGAAATCAAGTACTTTGCTTCTCTCATTTCAAGAGGAAATAAAAAATCAAGAAAAGCTCATTTGAATTTCTCCAATCAAAAGGACCCACATCAACCACCCTCTAACTTTTTCATTGTTCAAACCATACTTGAGCAAAACCCTTGAGTTGATAAGCGCCCAAATCAACCTTTTCAACCATAGTAAATCTATGATACCTACTATATTAGACACCTCATCAATGAAGTCTTGAGGATCCTTATCAACCTTAGAACCATGAAATACCAGAGGTTCATCCAAGTGAAATCCCTTATCCTTGTTGCAGCCATACCCTTATTTGGGTTCATGAGAGTATTAGCCTCTCTATTGTCTTGAGCCGTTATAGCTTGCGCCAACAATTAGAAAGCAGCTTGAAATTCGAGATGAGTAACTTGCTCGGCCAAAGGATTAATCGAAACTTGAGGAACCTCGGGCTCCATATTCTCATCCATATTCCTTCCACGTAAGCTTTTCGAGGGGTCATATCCTGAAAAGGATCAAACATGATTTAGGAGAAGTATCTTTATAGAGATTGACTTTATGGCACAACTTTAGAGTAATGAAAGAAATGGAGTTTCCTAAACTCTTTGTAGCCTCCTATTTTGACGAGCACAAATCACAATATAATTAAGAGCTTCGCTAGTCAAAAATAGTATAGTATAAAAACCGTCTCCACAAGGATTGGTTCTAGTAGAAATTCAATATAATTTCTTTCAATATTATTAAGAAAATTTCAAATCATGAGAGTTGTGTGGTAAAACTACTATATTGAAAAATGTAAATTACTAGCACTGATTATCCAACAAACAATGAAATGAATATAAAAGCAGTTGATTATCAGTTAAGGAATTCAGAAAATATGATATCAAGGTTGCAATACTTAGGGTATGCTAATGTTTAAGGTTCACAAATAATTTTTTCTACTTCTTAAGAATACAAAAATTGATTACTATTTCTATCAATAAGTAAAACTCTACTTTCAAATGAATTCGATTTCCAATAGACTAGGAATGTAAACAAAATAAACATGTGCACAAGATGTACTGGAAGTGCTTGGTCTAGGAAAGCTTCTTGCGATTACTTTCTTACCCCAATCCTTAACAACAAATTCTCAAGCTCTTTTGATTACTTCGTGAAATTATCAATCAAGAACTGAACCATAAGATGAAAAGATAATAATTAAGGCACCTTTCTTTTGATTAAAATGCAAATAATAACTAACTTTTTTTTGTACCAATATGAATAGCAATTCACGTTTGTATGCATTCAAACAAATGCAAAATCCAATATTAGCAACCCTACATCATATTTTCTTTGCCATATTTAGAATTTTCTTCATAAAAATAAACAAGTTCACAAAATAAGAAAAAAATAGAAGACATTACAAACAACTCTTAATTCAAACTTCCATTTTGGATTAGAGTGGTGTACCCTTCTTCGTTCTACATTTTTCTTTTGCTCCTTGTCGTTTTTCCATTTTTAAAAGATACCCTCATCTTTGGGACAAGTTTTACTTATAAAGAATGGGGTCTTCCTCCTAAAAATCTCAAAAATACCCTTATTTAACATTATTTCATTGAGTTCCCACGCGATCGCACAACGGAAATCAGGACCGTGCAAGACTGCCAACTACTAACTCCCATACTTTCTTGCCAGTATGATTGGAACTTGATGTTACATGATTGCATGTGTCTTTTCACTCTAATAAAGTGTAATTTTATATATCTTTTGATTCGTTTAGCTATAATTTTAGGCCTAACTTCACCTGACACATTTAGCAAGGAAATTAGCAATACATGTACAATATAAGGCCAAAATAAATTAAAATCCTTTCAAAAAGACCCAGTATCTCAAGACTATTGCTCTTATCATATTCATAAATGTGATGCGCTTCACACTCTTGAACAAGACTTTACTCAACGTGGCTTGTCAGACTTCTTAGGACCTTTTCCTAAAACTTTGTGCTCTGAATATCAAGTTTGCCAGGACCCAAAGTACACCCTGGTCGTGACATGACGTATAAGACCGAGAAAGGCCCTACACAAGCCACTTGACATACATATACAAAATATATTAGAGAAAAGCAAGAAATTTCAGAATAAGTAAAGAGTTTGACATAAGCGGAAGTACATCAAAATCTAGAAAAACCATCTATTACATGAAAAGAGTGTCGAGACTTAACCTGTACACCACATACAAAGTCTGAAAATTAAAGCATAAGGAAAGCAATAAAAGTGACATTATCCTCAAAGTATGAGGACTCACCAAGTCTTAAATCTCTAAGGTGATAAACTAGCCACGAATGGTATGAGAGGAATCATCACGCCCTAAATTAATGAAACAATATAGGCACAAGGTTGCATTAGTACATGGAATGTACTAAGTCTGAGCGGAATGTAATAAAATATTAGTCATTGTCATAAGTGGACATAATTGAGAACATGATATGCATGACCACGCTAAACATAGTAAAATCATTTAAGAAAGATCGTAAATAGAACCTATGGGGGTACGTAGTTTAGAACTAGAGGTTGCTTCTAGAGACTACCCTATTTAAGCCTCCACCTCAAAGTTTCTCGTTGCTAAGTTAAAACACAACGGAATAGTTATTTTCAAAAAGTTATTATCATGGGGGAAAGGTATAATTCAATTACTAATACAAGTTAAAACATTATAGAGTAGCTCATTAATTCTTCACTAAAGTCTAAGTGAGAAAACCTTTCATCAAGCCATGTTCCCTTAATATGTGAGAAAATCTTTCCAAATTCATTGATGCTTATTGTAAAGCAACCTAGATTATAAAGCATTCCTTTTCATAAAGCATTCATAAATTCACAGAAACATATTCATAGATTCATAGCTTTTCTTCAAATTCGTGCAATTTAGGGTTCATAGTCAAAATCACGATCAATCCATGAGCTCACATGGAATTGATTGGAAAACATGTAACTGAATCTAAATAGTCATGATATGATCAAAATCAAACAATTGAAATCCATACAAATAGAACCCATGAGGAATTAAATGAAAACCTAAGCAATTGAATTAGAGAACTGAAGAATCTTTAGGGACTCAATGAATGAATGTAACCCATTGATAAACTCCCTAAATACCTTATCTCAAAGCAGACAAGAAATTGATGAAGAGAGGAGACTTGAACTTAAAGAATCCTAGCTTCTTCTTCCTTGATCTAGACAGAGAATTTTCGAGAGAACCTTGAACAAAATTTAGGAATTTAATTGAATAAGGGAGTTTGGGAATTTTTGAAGGATGAAGTGTAGTTATTTGACATAGAATCAGGGTTAAAATGATGTAGTATCATTAAGTGCATAGGAAAAGACCCAAATACCCTATAAAATAATTGTTGGACATACCTACTGTTGCAACCTATGACCAGTAAAAATTACTATGGCATATCGTAGTCAACTATATAACCAATTTCAATTTCAGAAACCCAAATATTCAATCATTTTCCACAAGACCATTCTATGGTCCGTCGAACATTATCATGATCTGTAGACCTCATCTGTAGAACTCAACTCTCACTCCAAAATTTCACTAAGTCTCGAACCTTTCTACAAAACCCATTCTATAACTTGTAAACCAAATGATGAAACATCAAAACCTTCCGTAGAACTGAGGTCCTAAATCATATCTCTGAATCAATTCCACAAGTACCATTTACGGGTGGTCAACATTCATATGGTTAGTCCTATCAAGTCGTAGGCCGATCTTCTTAAACTTAATTTTCCAAAAACTCAACCCAACTTCTATGATTGCCTTTTTACAGCCCATATGACTTACTATAGCTCGTAGGTAGGACTCGCAGTTCACTGCTTCAATCATTTTTTTTTGTATTTTCCTTTCATTTTCGACTTTTTAACTTTTACATTTTGAAATGTCAAGTCTTTGATTTTTGACCTACGGTGGGACATGCTGATTTGTAGAAGGGTCTACAGGCCATAGGAAGTGCACATAAGAGTGATTTAGAGAATCTATTTTAGACCTTAGTTCTACGAAGAAAGTTGATGAGTCTTAGAGTGTTCTATGGGTTATAGGTGGGATCCATAGAAGTGATCCAGACCTCTTTTCTCTAAAAAGATGATATGCGGGCAAGTTGATCAAAGTCAGACTTAGTGAAATATTGGGCTTGAAATTGGGCTCCATGAATGTAATGACCCTCCAAGTCATTTTCTTTGTTTTCCATTCTTTTCAGAATATAGAGCTTTATTTTAGTGACCACAAGACATTTATGACTTGCTAGGACTAACAGTTTGGTTGTCGGGTTGTTCGTGTAGAGTAGCTTGGGACTTTGACCCTTTATGGTTGTTAGTGTACTCCCTTTTTTCCAAGTGTGGTTCACGAGGGGTTTTATGACCCGTTGAGTGAACCACGGTCCGTGAAGCCCATTGTGGACTTACACTTTGATATTTTCCAGTGCTCTTCTCCCAAAATCGACCATATGCTCAATTTCAACAGTTATCATCAACAAAATTCCCTAGTGTATACATATTTCCACCTACTTTGGACTCAACTTACACTAATGACATCCCTCAACACTAATTATTTGCAATTTTATCATACCCATATTCCACAACGACCAAACTTACCCAATTTTAACCAACCCACAACAATTTCACATCAACAATGGTAGTTCATCATATAATAAAGGTAAATTCGACTAACACAAAGCATATCCCACTTGTTTTTCGACAAGAACAAACTTATAAAAAGAGTTAGAAAGACTTACTTCGAAATTAGAGGAGAATTTCGCTCACAAAGAAGAAAAGAACCATTGACTTGAATTCCTTGGCAAAATAGAACTAGGGTTTAGATTCTAGGATTAATTTTGGTAGTTTTAAAGATGAAAAATTCTTTATTGTGCTGTTAATAACCGTTATAGTGGAGAGGAAGGGAAAATAAATTAACCATTGGCACTTAGCCTGGCTTATAAACGCTTAACATTTGCGCGCGGGTCAGGTCAGGTACTGCTGGGTAGCAGATGACGGACAATGAAGTTGCCCGTGAAGGGCACCACGGTCAGTTGAGGTATCCGTGGATATGACTTGGGTGAGTACAACTTACTTAAGGTTCACGAGAGGCTAGGCGGTTCGTACATCCTCTGACGAACCGTGAACCCTTCTGTGCACCAATTTATCACACTTTCCAGTATCATCCTTTGGTGGATGTTGAGAATGATGGGCCGTGAAGTTTCCCATGAAGGGCAGCACGGCCCGTGAGACTACTCGTAAAGAGTAGTCTACACCCAATTCTGCAACTCTTAGTCCAAATCCTTCCTGCACACATCAACACACCGTGAAACTATAAAAACAAGGAAAATAATGAGAAAAAGGAAACTACCTATTATAATTAACATCTTGGGTTGCCTCCCAAGTAGCGCACAATTTAACGTCGGGGCGCGACGCAGATTACTTGATTACTCAGACTTCATCAAGTTTACATTCTTCCACAATCTTCACTTCTTTTGGAACACCCAAGTATGATTCGCTGAATATTGGCCTTGAACCTCTCACCCTTGTCATTATCAAGCTCAATAACACCCGACTGGAACACCTGAGTTACCTTAAAAGGCCAAGACCATTTGGATATAAGCTTCCAAGGAAACAGACGAAGTCTAGAATTGAAAAGTAACACTAATTCACTAGGAGTGAAGGTTCTCTTCTCAATATAATTATCATGATACAACTTCATCCTCTCCTTGCACAGTGCATACCTCTCATACTCTCTCAAACGGAACTCATCCATCTCATTAATCTGATCTAGTCTCAGGTTTGCAGTTTCACTCCAACTAAGGTTCAGCTTCTTCAAAGCCCAGAGTGCTTAATGCTCAAGCTCAACTGGCAAATGACATGCCTTTCCAAACACCAATTGATATGGAGACATACCAATAGGCATATTGAAAGCTATATGATACGCCCATAGAGCATCATCTAACTTTCATGCCCAATATATCCTACTGGCGCTCACTATTTTAGCCAAAATTGCCTTAATCTCTCTATTGGTGTCATGACCCGAGAGCACCCCCTAGTCGTAACATGGCGTAGTTGACCCCAAAGGGGTCGCATAGAAGCCCTTAGCACATTCTTAACATAAGATAAATAGAAAATACAAAAGAATTTAAAACTTTTACAATCAAAGTCATTTTCTCATAAAAGCAAACGGAAAACTTTCTAGACTTCGTCTCAAACCATCTATTACAACTTTATAGAATAAACTCTTGGGACAAAGCCCATACAATAGTTTCAACATGAATAATAAAGACATAAAGGTAAGTGGGTTTCATCCTCGAAGCTATGAGGACTCACCAAGATCTTCAACTCTTCTAAGCCCTTGGAACCTAACCTTCAAACGAAACCAATCTCCAAGACCGTACATTTGTTGAGAATGTAGGCAATATGCGTTAGTACAAAAGTCACTAAGTATGAAAGCTAGAACACATCATAAGAGCATCTCAAATGGTTAGTCAACATATGATAAT
>NW_006239001.1:1284098-1319579 GCF_000226075.1 Solanum tuberosum
TCTAAGTCTTCCAAAATAAAAGAGACTACTATTTATACTAACAAAATAAAAGACACTTATTTGACAATTTTACCCTTAATGAGGTAAGGGCCTTATTTGGTTGTCTTCTTTTGTGAATTCTTGAAATTATGAGATGACCAATGCACATATGGCCTCTTTCTTCTTTCTCTTCACTTAGATGGACCTTCCACACATTGTACTTCTTGATTTTGTGTCCATCAAGCTCCTCTAATGCTTTTTACGCGATGCATGCTATCCATGTTGTTATCAACATAAGACATAAGCATAAGAGATAATAACAAGTCATGACATAATCATTATAGTCATTACATGGTCTCCAACATAAGCATCATAAACATACAAGTCAACATAACCTAAAGTAATGGCCATAGGAGATAAGACATAATAGGCAAAATAGACTCTTGGTCTTCTTCACCCTCATAGTCTAAGTGTATAGTCAATTCTTAAGTCTTTCTACCACAAGGGTACCACACTTCTAGGTAACCTCAAGACACACTTATGCAATGCATAAAGGGCGTCCCAAAATACCCTTCACACTAAGAATTACCTTGAAGTCATCCGAGTCATATCCACCCTCCTTTGGTATCAATATTGACTCACTTCAAGTAGATAAGGGTACTGTCATCTCTAGTCAACCATATCTTAGAAGACATCTATAGCAACTATCTATCAAGCATATCTCATGTAACAAAACACTTATAAGGTAACCTTTAGTCATACTTGTGCAAGGCATGAGTAGCATCCCATAATACTACTCATACTAAGTACTCCTTTAGGTCATCAAACTCATGTTCCTTAATTAGAGACTAGCTCTTCTTATCTAAGTATAGGAACCCTAGGATGACACTTTACTAAGTCTATCTAGTTCCTTCTTATTTTTAACCGTAAGAGATACTATCCGAGTACATCTACTTCATCATATTGACCCTAGGAATGCTATTCAAAGCATAATCTAAGTTCACTAGACATGAACCCTTGGAGATGCTACTTAAAGCACGATCTTAGTTCATTATAAGGTTGAACCCTATGAGATACTTCTTTTAGCATGTCAAGTTAATTATCATTATGGACTCTATGAGGCCTTACTTAGGCATATCTAAGTCCCTTTATATAATTGACATTATAAGGTACTCTACTAACTTGTCTTAGTCCCTCATTACTTACAACCCTAGGATATACTACATTAAGTACATCTTGGTTCATTAAGTTGAACCCTAGGTGATACCACCTTAGGTACATCTTGGTTCATTAAGTTGGGTCTCTAGGAGATGCTCCTTCAAGCATAATCTTAGACCATTACTTGCATTGGACTCTTGGAGATGTTACATTATGCATAGTCTTAGTCCATGAGGTATGAACTCTAAGAGATGTTACATTTAGCACAATCTTAGTTCATTAATAATATTGTTTCATTCGGATATAGCCATAACCGACATGAGAACATATGATCTGTCTTGGTGTTACCCACATCATCAAGGGTTGGTCCACTTGCCAAGGTGGAACCGGTTTGTTAGCTTAGTCGGATCCACTAGCTAACTCCCTACGGGGCATGTAGTTAAGGGATACAGAGATTGCTACTAGAAACCCAAACTCCACTAGGTGAGGTTTCCATCTCATGAGACACACTTGGGGAAATCAATACTCTTCTAGGTGAGAGATCCCTTGTGGGAAGCCGAAACTAACTATGTGGGAACCTCCGTGAAAGCCCAAACTAATCTAGGTGGGAACCTCCATTCTCATTTCAATATCCTCTCGGTGCTAGGCATAAAATCCCACAAGATAATCATTGAGTGTCTACTTTAACTCAAGGTAATGGAAAGGTGTTCTTGACCACCAACCCATGCTAATACCTCTTTTAGACCATGTGTGAGCAACTATCACCATTCATGACCTAGGTATAAAGGCTTTCTAACCTTAGGTTCAATTAGTTAGGAGAAGTCCTTCAAACCTAGAACCATTACTATGTGAGAAGTTCTTCATGTTAAGTTCATATTCATATTTAGCCTTATGTCAAGAATTTTTCATCAGACAAGGATAACATATTACCTAAGTGATTCTATCACTTCCTACCATCTAGGATTCATTAGGTGATCTAGGTAGATAATGGTCTCTCAACATAATTGTTTTCATTAGCCTTGGATTCATGTGTAGATTATACTCTTGAAGACTTAGCATCTATAGTTAATCATATTGGACTTAACTTCAAACCCTAGTTATCAAGATTCATTAATTCAAGCCTTACATTCAAGCTTTACTTCTTATCATCACCATTCATATCTAGTTTTAAGGTATTCTTAATCACATTCATCATTACTAAGTGATTCTAACCGTAATTGATCATAAAGGTTCAATTCTCACTTTACAAGACAAAACCAATCATACATCATAGATTTTAGTTCAATTCATGATTAGATGATCCTAACTAAGATCAATTAGTATTCAAGACATTGAAATAGGAAGATCACATAAGGACCTTCAACCTTGCCTCTAATGGCATCAACCAATAATATCACATTCATCAAATTAGACTAGGGTTAACCATTGAAATAACATGAAATCATCATAATATCACTAAAAAAATACAATTCAATCAATATTGGGTGATATCCACTAGATTGGAATTACACCCAAGCGCTACCCACAATGTAACCCTAACCCTAGCTAGAATTGGGTCTTTTGAGTTCACAATTGGGGGAAATCTATGGGGGCTCCATGGGTGGAAGAACCCATGGATGAAGAAGCTTACATACTTGAATCACTTCCCTAATCCAAGCTTGAATCCATGGTGAAATCTCGACCAAGAAGCTGCCCTCTTCTCTTTTCTTCTTCCTCTTCTTCTTGACTTCTAGAGAGATGATTTTTGGAGAGGGTTATGGGGTCTTTAGTTGGGTGAGTTAGAATGATTAGTTTAGGGTTTGTTTAAGCTTATATAGGTGGTTATATAACCTATTAACCGACCTACATTAACCCCTAATTAATAACTAACCCAACCCCTAACTTCTAACTTAGAAAGGAAAGCTGAAAAACTGGCAGCATCTACGTTTGGCCATCCACGGACCGTAGATTGATCTACTGTCCGTAGTTTGGTCTCGTGGTTTGGGTCTGGGTGTCTAAATGTTGCAGGCCTTTAAAAAACTAAGTATGGACCTACTTTCTTGACCTACGGAGCGTCAGCCAACCTACTGGCCGTCAATGGCCATCCGTAGGTCACCTCAAAAGTGTCTTAGTGAACTGTTTTGGGGGACTGTTTTGGGGGGTCTTGGTCCCAAACGATTCCATGACTTAGTTTAGGGTAATTTTAGCTTAAATGGGTGATTAATTAACTAACTAACCAACCCCCTTATCCCCCACTTGGGAACATTCGTTCTCGAATGACACTTTAAACACTTTATAAGGTCTAAAATGTAGCTTAGCAGCCCATTATGCATGTACTACATCTAATTCAAAAAATCAAGCAAGAAAACCTCAATTCCAAACTAAACTCATTCAATGCAACTCAAGGGAGTAGGAACTACTTTTACCAACCCAAAATGCATCAAATTCTATAACTACTCATTTTAAAGGAGGAACTAACATCTCCTAGATACAAAATTCTCAACACACACTCATGGAGTCTAAATGTAAATTACATCTCACCAAGCATTTATTCAAGGAGGAATATTTAAATTCCAAAACTAAGGCATGCGTATGCTTAATTCATGAAGTCTATGTGCAAATCTTACTCAATTGCACTACAACATGAGCACAAAATGGAAATGAGTCATTTGCTAACAAGACCTAAGCATTTTCATGAACATGCATATAAGGAAATCATGGAAACACACAAGGCACACCATAACCCTACTATGTAGGCACACTATCCCCCACTTGGGAGTAAGCCCACACACACTTTTCTAAACATCATGCATACTAAAAATAACTTCAAAATCCAACATAACAATTCATAAAAGACAAGAAATCTGGAAATTTTCTAAAACATGAAAGAAACACTTACCGGAAGGGACATGAGGAGATTACTCTTGATCTTCTCTAGATTGGAGAGCATAGAACCTATGATCACTTGGGAGCCTTGGACTTGGCCTCCCTCCCTTTAGCCCTAAGGATTGGACTATCTCTCTTCTTATGACCCTCATCACCACAACCATAGCATCCCTCATTTCCGGCTAGACACTCACCATAATGCTTCCTTCCACACTTGGAGCAAGAAGGCTTAAGCAACACAAATTCACTATTACTCCCTCTTAGAGGTTTAGACTTAAACACCCTCTCTTGGTTGGAAAGTTCTTGATGGGTCCTAGGTTGATCATTTCCCTCGGAGCTAGAATTAGAGAAATCCCCATCACCAGTTCTAGGTCTCTTAGCTTCCCTACTCATCTTCTTAAGTTTTGTCTTTCCAACTTGTTGAGCATACACCATTAGATGGGAGATGTCCATGTTATCATGTAGCATTGCCGCACGACATTCTTCCTCAACTAATTCGGACACTCCGGTCACAAATCAACTCATCTCATCTCTCGGGTTTGACACTAAGGATGGAGCATACTTGGACAACTTAGTGAATTTTAGGGAATACACCCTTGCCTAAGGTTGATAAATTCTTGTACCTTAAATTCCCTCATTTCCCTTGGAAAGAACCTATCAAAGAATGCCTTCTTGAACACTTCCCAATCTATGGGTCCCGCCCTTAAAGGCCAATTATCCTTCCATTGAGTATACCATACGTGGGCTACATCTTTCAATTGATACCCCGCTAATTCATCTTTCTCAAAAGGAGTTACCCCCATAGCCTCCACTATCTTGTAGATCTCCTCCGAAAACTATTGTAGGTCTTCATCCATTTTGGAACCCAAGAAGATAGGAGGGTTCATCCGAGTAAAGTCTCTCAACCTTGAGGCTAGAGTACTCACATTAGGATTAGCTCGGGGCCCCACATCTCAGTTAGCTTGGGCCGTCAAGGCTTGAGCTTGAGTGGTGATGGCTTGAGTTTTGGTAGCCATGAGTTGGGTCAAAGTTTGGAGAGCCGCTCTTATCTCAACATTAGTCATAGCCCCTTCATCATTGGGAACTTGAAGGGAAACTTGGAGAGGAACCTCTTGCTCCTCATCACCTTCCTCATTTCTCCTAACATTAGCCCTAGTATTTGCCATAACCTGAAAAATGATAGGCAACCATTAAGAGAAAGACCTACTAGAGCTAAACATCTTATGGCACGACTAAGAGAATGAAGAAGTGAGACTTTTCCTAATCATCCAATAGTCTCCTATTCATAAAATGTGTCGCGACTCACACCCATGAATAAGACTCTACTTAGACGTGGTTTGAGAAAATCCTAAATTTTTTCCCAAATAACCTTATGCTCTGATACCAAGTTTGTCACGACCCAAGAGCACCCCCTTGTCGTAACATGGCGTAGTTGACCCCAAAGGGGTAGCATACAAGCCCTTAGCACATTCTTAACATAAGATGAATAGAAAATACGGAAGAATTTAAAACTTTTACAATCAAAGTCATTTTCTCTTAAAACCAAACAGAAGACTTCTAGACTTTGTCTCAAACCATCTATTACAACTTTATAGAATAAACTCTTGGGACACAGCCCATACAATAGTTTCAACATGAATAATAAAGACATAAAGGTAAGTGGGTTTCGTCCTCGAAGCTATGAGGACTCACCAAGATCTTCAACTCTTCTAAGCCCTTGGAACCTAGCCTTCAAACGAACCTAATCTCCAAGACTCTACATTTGTTTAGAATGTAGGCAATATGCGTTAGTACAAAAGGTACTAAGTATGAAAGCTAGAACACATCATAAGAGCATCTCAAAAGGTTAGTCAACATAAGACATAAGCATAAGAGATAATAACAAGTCATAACATAATCATTATAGTCATTACATGGTCTCCAACATAAGCATCATAAACATACAAGTCAACATAACCTAAAGTAATGGCCATAGGAGATAAGACATAATAGGCAAAATAGACTCTTGGTCTTCTTTACCCTCATAGTCTAAGTGTATAGTCAACTCTTAAGTCTTTCTACCACAAGGGTACCACACTTCTAGGTAACCTCAAGACACACTTATGCAATGCATAAAGGGCATCCCATAATACCCTTCACACTAAGAATTACCTTGAAGTCATCCTAGTCATATCCACCCTCCTTTGGTATCAATATTGACTCACTTCAAGTAGATAAGGGTACTATCATCTCTAGTCAACCACATCTTAGAAGACATCTATAGTAACTATCTAACAAGCATATCTCATGTAAGACAACACATATAAGGTAACCTTTAGTCATACTTGTGCAAGGCATGAGTAGCATCCCATAATACTACTCATACTAAGTACTCCTTTAGGTCATCAAACTCATGTTCCTTAATTAGAGACTAGCTCTTCTTATCTAAGTATAGGAACCCTAGGATGACACTTTACTAAGTCTATCTAGTTCCTTCTTATTTTTAACCGTAAGAGATACTATCCGAGGTACATCTACTTCATCATATTGGAACCCTAGGAAATGCTATTCAAAGCATAATCTAAGTTCACTAGACATGAACCCTTGGAGATGCTACTTAAAGCACGATCTTAGTTCATTATAAGGTTGAACCCTATGAGATACTTCTTTTAGCATGTCTAAGTTAATTTATCATTATGGACTCTATGAGGCCTTACTTAGGCATATCTAAGTCCCTTTATACTATTGACATTATGAGGTACTTTACTAACTTGTCTTAGTCCCTCATTACCTTGAACCCTAGGATATACTACATTAAGTACATCTTGGTTCATTAACTTAAACCCTAGGAGATACCACCTTAGGTACATCTTGGTTCATTAAGTTGGGTCTCTAGGAGATGCTCATTCAAGCATAATCTTAGACCATTACTTGCATTGAACTCTAGGAGATGCTACATTATGCATAGTCTTAGTCCATGATGTTTGAACTCTAGGATATGCTACATTTAACACAATCTTAGTTCATTAACAATCTTGCTTCATTGGGCTATAGCCACAACCGACATGAGAACATATGATCTCTTATGGTGTTACCCACACCATCAAGGGTTGGTCCACTTTCCAAGGTGGAACCGGTTTGTTAACTTAGTCTGATCCATTAGATAACTCCCTACGGGGCATATAGTTAAGGGATACGGAGATTGCTACTAGAAACCCAAACTCCACTAGATGAGATTTCCATCTCATGAGACACACTTGGGGAAATCAATACTCTTCTAGGAGAGAGATTCCTTGTGGGAAGCCCAAACTAACTATGTGCGACCCTCCGTGAAAGCCCAACCTCATCTAGGTGGGAACCTCCATTCTAATTTCAATATCCTCTTAGTGCTAGGCATGAAATCCCACAATATAATCATTGAGTCTCTACTTTGACTCAAGGTAATGGAAAGGTATTCTTGACCACCAACCCATGCTAATACCTCTTTTAGACCATCTGTGAGCAATTATCACCATCCATGACCTAGGTATAAAGGCTTTCTAACCTAAGGTTCAATTAGTTAGGAGAAGTCCTTCAACCCTAGAACCATTACTATGTGAGAAGTTCTTCATGTTAAGTTCATATTCATATTTAGCCTTATGTCTAGAATTCTTCATTAGACAAGGATAACATCATTACCTAAGTGATTCTATCACTTCCTACCATCTAGGATTCATTAGGTGATCTAGGTAGATAAAGGTCTCTCAACACAATTGTATTCATTAGCCTTGGATTCATATGTAGATTATACTCTTGAAGACTTAGCATCTATAGTTAATCATATTGGACTTAACTTCAAACCCTAGTTATCAAGATTCATTAATTCAAGCCTTACATTCAAGCTTTACTTCTTATCATCACCATTCATATCTAGTTTTAAGGTATTCTTAATCACATTCATCATTACTAAGTGATTCTAACCGTAATTGATCATAAAGGTTCAATTCTCACTTTACAAGCCAAAACCAATCATACATTATAGAGTCTAGTTCAATTCATGATTAGATGATCCTAACTAAGATCAATTAGTATTCAGGACATTGAAATAGGAAGATCACATACGGACCTTCAACCTTGCCTCTAATGGCATCAACCCAAAATATCACAATCATCAAATTAGACTAGGGTTTACCATTGAAATAACATGAAATAATCATAATATCACTAAACAAATACAATTCAATCAATATTGGGTGATATCCACTAGATTGGAATCACACCCAAGCCCTACCCACAATGTAACCCTAACCCTAGCTAGAATTGGGTCTTTTGAGTTCACAATTGGGGGAAATCTATGGGGGCTTCATGGGTGGAAGTACCCATGGATGAAGGAGCTTACATACTTTGAATCACTTCCCTAAACCAAGCATGAATCCATGGTGAAATCTCGACCAAGAAGCTGCCATCTTCTCTTTTCTTCTTCCTCTTCTTCTTTACTCCTAGAGAGATGATTTTTGGAGAGAGTTATGGGTTCTTTAGTTGGGTGAGTTAGAATGATTAGTTTAGGGTTTTTTTAAGCTTATATAGGTGGTTAAATAACCTATTAACCGACCTACATTAACCCCTAATTAATAACTAACCCAACCCCGAACTTCTAACTTAAAAAGGAAAGCTGAAAAACTGGCAGCATCTACGTTTGGCCATCCACGGACCGTAGATTGATCTACTGTCCCTGATTTGGTCTCGTGGTTGGGTCTGGGAGTGTAAATGTTGAAGGTCTCTAAAAAAACTAAGTATGGACCTACGTTCTTAACCTACGGGGCGTCAACCAACCTACTGGCCGTCAATGGCCATCAGTAGGTCACCTCAAAACTGTCTTAGTGAACAGTTTTGGGGGTCTTAGTCCCAAACGAATCCATGAGTTAGTTTAGGGTATTTTTAGCTTAAATGGGTGATTAACTAACTAACAAACCAACCCCATAATCCCTTAATAAATCAACCAACAAAACTCCAAATCACCAACTTAAAATTAACCCTCCAAAAGTTGACAGCACCTACGATTTCCCATCCACGGATCGTGGATGGGTCTACGGGCTGTACTGGCATGTCATCGTTTGATTCAGAGACTTGGAAAATGGAGCTAAGGCTCCCAAGACTAAGTCTTGACTTATGGAGCCTATCCACGAGTCGTAGATCAATCTACTGGCCGTGGATTGCAACCGTAGATCACCTCAATCTTGGCAGTTTTGGGGATTGTTTTGGGGTCCTCCCCAAGGACCATTCGAGGGGTCTTTGGGGAGTTGTACCTAGACGTTTAACCCTTAAACATGGTTTTATAGGTACTAGGGTCATTTATACAAGATATATCCCTCAAAGAACACACCAAACTTCAACGACAAGACTCTAGAACACACTAGCTAAAATGACTACTTTCTAGACGTTTTAGTCGTTTCTTGGCGTTTGACTTCTAAAATTCCCAAACTAACTCTAAAATCCATTTTTCATCATTTAAACAAGTTTCCAACTATAGACTAACATGTGAGACTCTAAAGTCACCTATTAGCTTCCATTAGACTATAGCTTTTTTACTATATTTTCCGGGTTGTTACAATTGGACACCTCCACTTGACCACTAGTATGCGAATGATAAAGAGTTGCCACCTTGTGTTGTTTAACCCCATATTTGTCCAGAAGCACATTGAATAACTTGTTGCAGAAATGGGAACTACCATCACTGATGATAGCTCTGGGTGTGCCAAACCTTGAGAAGATATTCTTCTTCAGAAAACCAGCAACACTCTTGCCATCATTCTTAGGCAAAGCAACTTCCTTAACCCATTTGGACACATAGTCCACTGCCACCAATATGTACTTCTGCCCATAGGAGCTCAAAAATGGGCACATGCAATCAATTCCCCACACATCAAACAGCTCCACCTCCAGAATAGGTGTCATGGTTAACTCATGGCACTAAGAGATGACTTCTTGCCACTAGCACACATCACAACTCCTTACTATGTCCATCGCATCCTTATGAATTGTGGGCCAGTAGTACCCACACTGAAGTATCTTGTGGGCTGTTGGAGCACCTCCATGATGGCAACCTACTAGAGAGGAGTTACAGGCCTCTAGAATGTGAAACATCTCAGCTTTAGGGATGCATCGCCTGATGATGTTATCAGCACACACCCTGTACAAATAAGGTTCATCCCAAAAGTACTTACCCACATCATGCAGGAACCTTTTCCTTTGCTGAAATGTTAGCCCCTCAGGCATCAAGTCACTAACAAGAAAGTTAGCAAAATCAATAAACCAAGGAATAAGATCAGGAGTAGCGGCTAATACCTGCTCATCCGAGAACAAATCATTAATTTCGAGCTCAAGTTCCTCTTTCTTTTTAGCCTCCAACCTAGACAGGTGATCAGCTACCTGGTTCTCACAACTTCTCATATCCTTAACCTCAAAATGAAACTCCTGAAGAAGTAACACCCATCTGATCAACCTTGTCTTGAAATCTTTCTTTTCTATGAGGTATCTCAGAGCTGCATGATCCGTATGAACTATCACTCTAGTACCCAGCAAGTAAGATCTGAATTTCTCGAAAGCATACACCACCGCCAGTAGTTCCTATTCAGTAACTGTGTAGTTTTGCTGTGCTCCATTTAGTTAATTACGAGCATAGTAAATCGGATGGAACATCTTGTTGTGCTTCTGCCCTAACACAACTCCAAGGCAGTACGACTAGCAACACACATTACCTCAAATGGCTCAGCCCAATCTGGGCCAATGATCACTTGGGCTTAAATCAGCTTCTCCTTCAGGCATTCGAAGGCTCTTAGACATGCCTCGTCAAAAGAAAATTTCACCTCCTTCTCTAAAAGCTTGCACAAGAGGTGTGCAAATTTTGAGAAATCCTTGATGAAACCCCTACAAAATCTAGCATGTCCTAAGAACCTTCGAACACCCTTCACACAGATAGGTGGAGGCAATTTTTCAATAACCTCAATTTTCACTTTATCGGCCTCTAACCCGTTTTGTGACACCTTGTGCCCAAGGACTATGCCCTCCTTGACCATGAAATGGCACTTCTCCCAGTTTAGCACTAGATTGGCTTCCTCACATCTCTATAAGGCCTTGCTAAGATTAAGCAAACAATCATCAAATATATCACCTACCACTAAAAAGTCATCCATGAATACCTCCATAGTATCCTCCACCATGTCCGAGAAGATACACATCATACACCTCTGGAAAGTTGCTGGTGCATTACATAGTCCAAATGGCATGCGTTTAAATGCAAAGGTGCCATAAGGACATGTAAAGGTGGTCTTTTTATGATCTTCAGGAGCAATTGATGTCTGGTTGTAGCCAGAGTATGCATTTAAGAAATAGTACCACACTTTTCCAGCCAAATTATCAAGCATCTAGTCCATGAATGGTATTGGGAAGTGATCCTTCAAGGTACACTTGTTCAACTTTCTTTAGTCCATGTACACTCGCCATCCAATTACTGGTCTTTGTGGGACCAACTCATTCTTTGTATTAGCCACCACTGTCATACCACCTTTTTTGGGCATACATTGTACTCGGCTCACCCAGTGACTGTCAGAAATGGGATACACCACCCCAACATCTAACCACTTGATGATTTCCTTTTTGACCACCTCTTGCATTGGTGGGTTTAACCTCTGCTGGTGCTCAATGCTTGGGCTGCAGTGCTCCTTAAGTTGGATTCTATGAGTGCATATACCTGGATGTATCTCGATGATGTGAGCAATGATCCACCAAATTGCCCTACCTATATCTTACCAACACTTTGATCACAACATGAATCTGTTCATCATTTTAATCAGCAACCAAAATCACAGGCAAAGTGTCGTTAGCGCCTAAAAATGCATACCTCAGGTGACTGGGTAATTGTTTCAATTCCAGCACATGTGGCTCCTCAATTGATGGTTTTGCTGGAGAGCTTGGCCTATTTTTTAAATCTAGGTCTAGTTTCTTCGAAACATAAGAGTGTGCTCCCATACCATGTAAGGTATTTATGGTTTCCACATAGTCAGTCTGGAAATCCGCTTCAAAATTCATCAACACGACTACTAATGTTTTAACAACCAGCCTCTCCTCAATGGTTGCTCCCATCTTTTCTTCCTCAAAAACCTCTATCGCGAACACCACATTCATGTCATGTGGTTGTTTCATTGACCTGTAAATATTAAACTTTACCTCTTCTTATTGAGTCTGAACCTCAGTTCTCCTCTCTCAACATCTACCAATGCTCATCCAGTGGCCAGAAAGGGTCTTCCCAAGATTATGGGAACCTCAAAATCCACTTTGCAATCCAAGATCACGAAGTCTGCCGAAAAGATAAATGTGTCTACTTTTACAAGCACATCACATAGGATGCCCATAGGTCGCTTCACTGACGTATCTGCCATCATCAATCTCATTGTTGTGGGTTTTGGAACTCGTAACCCCAGTTGCTTGTGGATGGCCAGCGACATCAAGTTTATACTGGCCCCTAAGTCACACAAGGCCTTTGCAAATTTGATTGATCCGATAGTGCAGGGTATGATGAATGCACCTGGATCCTCCTTCTTATATACCATAGTTCTTGTAGCAATAGCACTGCAGTGATGAATATTGTTAGTCAAATCAATATTTATAGCTCTTTTTTTTGTAACCAAGTCTTTCATGAACTCGGTCAAAGTCCTGATTGAGACATCTGACATCTCATTCAACTCAGTCAAAGTCCTGATTGCGACATCCGGCATCTCGTTCAACCAGTTGGTTGCCTCTACAGTAAGAGACAATGGAAACAACCTCAATCACATTGCTATTTGGCTAACTCTAGGAATTTCTTGCAATTTGCAGATCGCCACAAAGTTCATCAGATGTTCATTAGCATCATCACCAGTTTCACCCCTAAATATACCTTTCAGATTCAATAGTTGAATCATAGTACTGGTGATTGTGAATTTCACACCTAGAGGTAGTGCAGGTAACACTATCGCTCCAACTCCATCCAAGTCTAAGCAATCCTTTTCATACATCATATGAGTTGGATGCTCTGCTCTACCCCTTAGAGCTATTGGTTGGCGGTGGGCAGGAATCATTTCATCCACTACTATGTTTTCTTCCACCATCCTAGGCGGGTTGTTCACAACCTTCTGCTGAATACCTCTTGCAGCGGTTTCAACTTCTAGTCCCAGTCTTTGCCTCTGAGCCTCAAGTTCTTGTGCATTCACCATTTTACGGAGTGTCTTCCAATGTTCTGCGTCGTATGGGATCAATGTGGCTCCGTTATTTCTGGACACTTGGAATACATTGTCAAACTCACCTGAAAGAGACACAGACAAAGAACAAGACGTAAAATTAGGAAATATAACTAAACGTCGAATAAAAGCTAGTAAAACACTTCTGAATTGAAATTCCCCGGCAGCAGCGCCAAAATTTGATATGTCCAAACTTACACCTCAATTAAGAGATATAAATGGTCGAAGTCAATTTATAGAACTCACTGAGTTGAAGTCGATCCCACAGAGAATTTCTTTACAGAAATGATTTCACTGTCGCGTTTACTCAAATGCCGTTATTATTTCCTAAAGAAGTAGGTACGGAACGTAAAATGGGTTTACTTGTGATGTTCTAGTAACTAAAATAGGTAATCAAAATTCATATTAACAATTAACAGAGTTTTAAGTTTTAAAGTTGTTTCGATGATTAAATGAAACTAGGATTGTGTTCCCTAGAACGTTACATCTAATGTTCTTCCGTAATTGAGTTTTAGGTAATTTATATCTTTACAAAATACATACGAGTTAAGTATATCTGATACTTCTCAGTATAATCAGATAATTTTCATTCAAGTCCTCTCGGTCCCAGAGTGTTATTAGCTTTACCCTCACTTACAATAGTGTTAAAGTTCTTTTCTCTCGAACTCGAACTTTGACTTCATTTCTTCTAGTTAATTTAGCATTTTCCTAACTATCATTTTTCTCTCGAACAAAAGGCAAATACAAGATCACTCCAATGTGTGCACTCATTAGAATACAAGAATAATGAAAGCTAAATTATAATTTGCAAATATAAATAGCCTATCACTCGTTTTATGGAATTACACTTCAATTTACGTCATATATCCAACAATCCCAGTTGTGGTATTTAGCCACTCATGATTTCACATAAACATTCAGATATGTAAAATGAAAACATGATGAGAAAGTACTTACGCGAAGCAAATCAACAAGCACTTTGATAATTCAAGAACCGGAAATCCAACCTTCAAACTTGATTTAATGTTAAAATAAAAAATAAAAAATAAAAAATAAGAATATTTGAAATTGTGTTCTTCGTTCAAGATAATACAAGATAAAACATTTAAAACCTAATTAATTAAATAAAGTGTTTTTAAAAAGAGTCTTACTCGAAGTAGAACTGAACTGTCGGGCACCTCACGGATGCTACCATGGTCTGTCAAGGGCTTCACGGAAGGGTCTTCACTTAGAACTTCCCAACTTGGGTCTTTAACGCCTACACACTAGAAATTGCATCACGGACAATACCACGGACCGTTAAAGAGACCACAGTCCCTCTGGGTGCCCGTGGTCTTCACTTAGAATTTCCCAAGTTTGGGTCTTCAAAGCCAGTATACTGGAAATTGCATCACGGACACAGACCGTTAAAGAGACCATGGTCCATCCGGGTGTCCATGGTCTTCACTTAGAATTTCCCAAGTTTGGGTCTTTAATGCTACCA
This sequence comes from Solanum tuberosum, assembly GCF_000226075.1. Lineage (NCBI taxonomy): Eukaryota > Viridiplantae > Streptophyta > Magnoliopsida > Solanales > Solanaceae > Solanum > Solanum tuberosum. Next base: position 1,298,817 of record NW_006239001.1, read on the forward strand.
TACTAGAAGTTGCACCATGGATATTATCACGATCCATCTTGATCTTCACGGCCCGTAAAGGCGTCTGTGATCTTCACTTGGTTTGTCAGTAACTAAGATTCCAACTTGCATTCTCATCTTTTCTATCTTCTTTAACTTCTACTTGTTTCACCTGTACAAACACTACCAAACACATTATATCCACATAAATACACTCGATTCTAGTATGAATTCTTAGTTTTCACTCATCAAATGTGCCAAAATTTCGTGGCCCATCAGTATACGTGATGGTTCCCCAACTCAATAAGGAGGTCCTCATAAAGTTTTTTGAGAATTTTTTTTTGGGTGCTCCGAGCACCATATCCATGGGCTAATACACATTCAAAATTGAGGAATCTGCGCGATTCCTTAAAAAGGGCCTGTAGATGCCGAAATGGGTGAGAAAATATTGGTGTGATTATACGTAATGGTTCCCAAACTCAATATGGAGGTCCTCATAAAGTTTTTTGAGAAAAAATTTTTGGGTGCTCTGGCATCATATCCTTGGGATAATTAACACACGAAAAATTGAGAATTTGCGCGATTACTAAAATAGGGATTGTAAATGTGGAAATAGGTGCGAAAAAAGTGGTGTTAGTATACATGATGGTTCCCCAACTCAATATAGAGGTCCTCGTAAATGTTTTTGAGAAAATATTTTTGGATGCTATGGGCGCCAGATCCATGGGCATTTACACATGAAAATTTGAGGATTTTCCGTGTTTCCTAAAAAATGGCATGTAAATGCAGAAAAGGGAGCGAAAAAAATGGTGTGAGTATACGTGTTGGTTCCCCAACTTAATACAGAGGTCCTTATAAATTTTTTTGAGAAAACTTTTATGTGGGGACTACGTGCGTCAAATCCATGGGTTAATACACACGAAAAATTTAGGAATTTAAGCTATTCCTAAAAGAGGACCGATAGATGCGAAAATGGGCGCAAAAAAAATGGTATAAGTATACCTGATGGTTCTCATACTCAATACGGAGGTCCTCATAAAGCTTTTTAGGAAAAAAATTGGGTGCTCCGGACACCACATCCATGGGCTTATACACACGAAAATTTGATGAATTAGCGTGATTCTTAAAAAAGGGATTGAAGATGAAGAAATGGCGCGAAAAAATTGGTGTAATTATACGTGATGGTTTCCTAACTCAATACGGAGGTTCTCATAAAATTTTTGAAGAAATATTTTTTGGGTGCTCCGGGCATCATATTCATGGGCTAATACAAACGAAATATTAAGGAATTTGCGCGATTCCGCATAAAGGACCAGTATATGCCAAAATGGGCGCAAAAAAAGTGGTGTGAGTATAAGTGATGGTTCCCAACTCAATACGGAGGTCCTCAAAAGGTTTTTTAAGAAAAAAAATTGGGTGCTTCGTGCGCCAGATTTATGAGCTAATATACAAACGAAAAATTGCATGATTTCAAAAAAAGGCCTGTGGAAGCGGAAATAGGCGCGAAAAAAATTGTGTGAGTATACGTGATGGTTCTTCAACTCAATACGACTGTCCTCATAAAGATTTTCGAGAAAAAATATTGGGTTCTCCGGGCTCCCGATCCATGGGCTAATACACATGAAAAATTGAGGAATTTAAACAATTCCTAGAAGAGGGCATGTAGATGCGGAAATGGGCGCAAAAAAATGGTGTGAGTATACGTGATGTTTCCCTAACTCAATACGGAGGTCCTCATGATGTTTTTTTGAGAATAATACACACGGAAAAATTAAGGAATTTGCGTGATTTTAAAAAAAGGGCATGAAGATTCGGAAATTAAATGGGCGTGAAAAAAAATGGTGTTAATATATGTGATGGTTCCTAAACTCAATACGGATGTCCTCATAAATGTTTTTGAGAAAAAAAAATTGGGTGCTAAAGGTGCGAGATCCATGGGCATTGAGGAAATTGCGCGATTTTTAAAAAAGGTCATGTGGATGCGGAAATGGGTGCGAAAAAATGGTGCGTGATGGTTCCCTAACTCAATACGGAGGTCCTCATAGGGTATTTTGAGAAAAATATTTTGGGTGTTCCAGGCGCTAGATCCATGGGCTAGTACACTCGAAAAATTGAATAATTTACGTGATTCCTAATAAAGGGCTCGTAGATGTGGGAAATGGGCGCAAAAAAATGGTGTGACTATACGTGATGGTTCCCCAACTCAACACGGAGGTTCTCATAAGGTTTTTTGAGAAAATAGTTTGGGTTCTCCAGGCCCCAGATACATGGGCTAATACACACAAAAAATTGAGGAATTTGAGCGATTCCTAAAAAAGGCCTCTTATGCAAAAATGGGCGCGAAAAATGGTGTGGGTATACGTGATGGTTCCCCAACTCAATATAGAGGTCCTCGTGAAATTTTTTGAGAAAATATTTTTTGGTATTTCGGACCTAGATCGATGGGCTAATAAATAAGAAAAATTGAGGAATTTGCATGATTCCTAAAAAGGGCTTGAGAATGCGGAAATGGGCTACAAAAAATGGTGAAAATATACATGATGATTCCCCAAATCAATACGGAGGTCGTCATAAAGTTTTTTAAGAAAAGGTTTTGGGTGCTCCGGGTGCCAGATCCATGGGCTAATACACACAAAAAATTGATGAATTTGTGTGATTCCTAGAAAAGCGCCTGTAGATGCATAAATGGCCGTGATAAACATAGTCTGAGTAGACGTGATAGTTCCCCAACTTAATACGGAGGTCCTAATAACGCTTTTTGAGAAAAAAAAATTGGGTGCTCCGACTCTTGATCCATGGGCTAAAACACGAAAAATTGAGGAATTTGCGTGATTCCTAAAAAAAACATGTAGATGCGGAAATGGGCTTGAAAGAATGGTGTGAGTATACGTGATGGTTCCCCAACTCAATAGAGAGGTCCAAATAAAGCTTTTTTGGAAAAAAAATTGGGTGCTCCGGGTGCCAGATCCATGTTCTAATACACACAAAAAAATGAGGAATCTGCGTGATTCCTATAGGAGGGATCGTAGATTTGGAAATGGGCATAAAAAAATGGTGTGAGTATACGTTATGGTTCCCCAACTCAATACGGAGATCCTCATAAAGTGTATTAAGAAATTGTTTTTGGGTGCTCTGGGCACCGAATAAGTGGGCTAACACACACAAAGTATTTATAAACTTACATGATTCCTAAAAATGGGCCTGTAGATGTAGAAATGGGAATGGAAAGATGGTGTGAGTATACGTGATGATTCCCCAACTCAATAGGGTGGTCCTCATAAAGTTATTTTTTTTGAAAAATATTTGGGTGCTCCGGTCGCCAGATCCATGGGGCTAATACATACGAAAAATTGAGGAATCTGTGTGATTCCTAAAAGAGGGCTCGTAGATGCGGAAATCGGAACGAAAAAATGATGTGAGTATATATGATGGTTCACCATCTCAGTACGTTGGTCCTCATGAAGTTTTTTGAGAAAACTATTTTGGGTGCTCTAGGCGCTAGTTCACTGGGCTAATACACACAAAAAATTGAGAAATTTTCTCGATTCCTAAAAAAGGGCCTGTAAATGAGGAAATGGGCGTGAAAATATTGGTATGAGTATACGTGACGGTTCCCCAACTCAATACACAGGTTCTAAAAAGTTGTTTAAGAAAAAAAAATTGGGTGTCTTGGGCGCCAGATCCATGAACTATTAACATATGAAAAATTGAGGTATTTGCGGGATTTCTAAAATGGGCCTGTAGATGTGGAAATCTGCGTGAAAAAATAGTGTTAGTATACGTGATGGTTCCCCAACTCAATACGGAGGTTGTCATAAAGTTTGTTGAGAAAAACAATTTGGGTGCTTTGGGCGCTGGATCCATGGGAAAATACACATGAAAAATTTAGAAATTTGCATGATTTCTAAGAAAGAGCATGTAGATGCGGATATGGGCATGGAAAAATGGTGTGAGTATACATGTTGGTTTCCCAACTCAACACGGATGTCATCATAAATATTTTTGAGAAATTGTTTTCGGTGCTCATGGCGCCAGATCTATGGGCTAATACATACAAAAAATGAGGAATTTACGTGATTCCTAAAAAAAGGCCTGTAGATGCAGAGATGGGAGTGAATAATGGTGTGAGTATACGTCATGGTTCCCCAACTCAATACGAAGGCCTTCATAAAGAATAGGGTGCTCCGGGCGCTAGATCAATGGATTAAAATACAAAAAATTGATGAATTAGTGTGATTCCTAAAAAAACGTGTAGATGTAGAAATGGGCGTGAAAAAAATTGTGTGAGTATATGTGATGGTTCCCCAACAAAATACGGAGGTCCTCATAAATTTTTTGAGAAAATAATTTTGGGTGCTCAGGGCGCCAGATCCATGGGCTAATACATACAAAAATTTAAGGAATTTGCGTGATTCCATAAAAAAGGCTAGTAGATGTGGAAATGGGAGTGCAAAAAATGGTGTGAGTATACGTAATGGTTCCCCAACTCAATACGGAGGTTCTCATAAAGGTTTTTTAGAAAAAAAATTGGGTGCTCCGGGCGCCTGATCCATGGGCTAATACACACGAAAAATTGAGGAATTTGTGCGATTCTAAAAATGGCATGTAGATGCGGAAATGGTCGTGAAAAATTTTTGTGAGTATACATGATGATTCCCCAACTCAATACGAAGGTCCTCATAAAGTTTTTTTGAGAATTTTTTTTTTGGGTGCTCTGGGCACTAGATCTATCGGCTACACACGAAAAATTGAGGAATTTGCGCGATTTGTAAAAAGGGCCTGTAGATGCAGAAATGGGCATGAAAACAAATGGTGTGAGTATATGTGTTGGTTCCCAAACTCAATATGGAGGTCCTGATAAGGTTTTTTGAGAAAAACATTTTGGGTGCTTTGGGCGTGATGAGTTCGAGATTTCAACCCATTTAGAGCTTTGTTGTGATAGTGTAAGTGTCCTCAAATGCTAATTTTTATGCTTTAAACTGATGTTAGAGAGATGATTTGCAACATTACAGGCTAAGAATAAAGGCAAGGACACTACCGGATAAAAAGGAACCAACAAGCTGAAGAAGTGGAGAAAAGTGACCATGGTGATCGCTTAGACCGTTCGGCGGTCGGCCGAGTGGCTCTCCGCTCGCCCAATTTTACAGAATACTACCTGTGATATGAGAGAAATTTGGGCGAAGGATGTTCCCTATTTACTACTTGCCGAATGGATCGGCGAAGAGGGGTTGTATCCGCCGAAGTGCACAAGATTATCGTGAAGCTGCAAGCAGAGTGGCGACAAAAAGGAAAAAACCGTGCATTGCCAAACCACTTGACCAACCCTGACTTAGACCACCGAAAGTTACAGTACAAAAGGTATGAAATTTGAGCTAAGAGGGTGATGGAAAAGAGTGATTGGTGATTCACCGACTGGTCGGTGAATCCCAAATTTCCTCGCCGATTGGCCCCAAAAATGCCAATTTTTGGATCAGTATAAATTGATATTTTTTTGAAGAGAAAGGGTAATCCAAACATTGTGAAAAGAGAGATTGATAACATAAACACTACTTTTGTTGGTTTGAAGCATTTTTCTTTAGATTTCTAGTTGAGTGTTGTAATTTAAGTATGATTTATTCATTTTAAGATTTTGGGAATCAATATCCAGATATGGATCATGAAATAGGTATTGAATTTTCTCCTTTTATGATGAATAGCTAAAACCTCATTCTTAGGGGTTTGACCATGTGACTAATTGGTTAATTTGGTTGAGTGGGTGTTAGAAATTATTGATTGTAGTGCTAATTCGAAGTGGGTCTGATTTATTGCTGCAATTAAATTGCTTTGTTGAATGTTTATTATAATGTGATTCAGTGTTTTATGCTTGCTTGAGAGAGAGGTGTAAATACAAGGTGATAAACTAGCATTTGTAGTGATTGGGTCATCGTGAGTTCAACTCGAGAGAGTTAATCTATAGTACCGCTCTACCTATCTAGCTCAAGAGAGTAGATATACTGAGGTTGTGGGCTGGTTTTCTTATTTAGCTTGTTGAGGTTTGAAAGAACTAAATTGAAACGAGGTATTTGTTTGAAAGAAAATTATCTCATTTAAGGCCCATCCTACCCATGAAGATTAAGTAGCTTTTTGTAATTACCTAACAACCATTAAGCGCGAATTGTCAATTAATCGGTCATTCTTCCAAGCACCTTTTACTCATTTGAATATTCTTGTTAATTTTTGTGATTGTGACTGATATCTGATATAAAAATCCCCCACCTGACATTGATGTCAACCTTTTGATTTCATTAAAAGTTTTTGATAATTCCTATTCCTACAACCATTTAAATTGCGTTCATAACTTCATAATTGAATTCAAAATTTTACCGCTCCCTGCGGGATCAACCCCTACTCATTTGTTGGGTTTATACTAGATTACGATCATTTACACCAATTATCGGATGAGGTGTAGTTAAGCGTTAATCAAAATGGCGCCGAATGACAGCACTGTGAACCAACGTTGTCACCAAGATGATTTATTGAAGTTTAAATTGTGATCTATTTGAGTTGTAGTTGAATAAACTTACCTTTGTGTGGTAATCTGTGTTGATCAGGTGACAGGATGACTGCGAATGACAGCACTGTGAACCAACGTTGTCACCAAGATGATAGTGACGACTTCTTGCATACCAATGAAGCTCTATTGGGAGGCGTATGTGCTATTTGCCTACCTCTGGTTGAAGACCATGTTGCATTCCATGTTACAAATACAATGCTGCAACTCTTGCAAGCGAAAGGCAAATTTGGAGGGTTAGATCATGAGAACCCTCATAAGCATATTCAGAACTTTGTGCGACATGCAATCCATTCTCACTCAAGGATATTTCATAAGAATCAATTCGGCTGCGGCTGTTCCCTTTTTCTTTAATGGGGGAAGCAACTAAATGGCTAGCTGAGCTACCAAGAGACTCTATTCTATCATGGGAGGAACTCACCGAGGCATTCTATGTGAGGTTCTTTCCACCCTCAAAGATGGTGAAATTGTGTGATGACATCCAAAACTTCAAGTGGGTAGAAGGGGAACCAATTCATGAGACTTGGCTGAGGTTCTAGAAGTTACTATTACTATGTCCTACTCATGGGCTGCCGTGTGATGTGATACTTCAGTATTTTTACTGGAGTTTAGACTCAGTGAACAAAGGAGTGGCTGACTAATTGGCTCGAGGAGGAATAATGTTACAATCATTTGAGGTAGCCTCGTTCTTGATGAAATGACAAAGATAAATCTGGCATGGTAGACTCAAGAGGACAGAGTTTCCCCTTTTTTCTTTAGGATGACGCAAGAATAACTTGACAAGGAGAAAGAGAGGGATGAGAATATTAGCAAGATACTGGCCCAAGTGGAGTTGTTACAAAAGGAAATTCTAGAAAATGTGGGTGAACCCAAAAAGGTAAGAAGAGTGTTGAGACTTGAAGAGGGTTCCCATCCGAGCTACTTTAAGGCGGGTGGGAATCAAGGTCGGAACTAGTATAAAGAATAAGAGCGAAGGTGTTACTACTAGATTGGAGTGAACAAAACAACTTTTGAGGGAGAGAAGAGAGTCATGAAGAGTACCACACACAATAAAGTGACAGCCCAAGATCGAAGGGCAGTTCGGATAACTTAAGGGTGGATGAATTGTTGTCACGTATCCTAAACAAGGTTGAATGATCGGATAACACGCTTAAAGAGATGAAGTCTGATTTCTCATTTTTGAATAATAGAGTGAATACTCATGCTAATGCAATCAAGAAACTTGAGGACCAACTAAGCCAACTTTCAGGACAATTGGAGCCTAAAGTGTTTGTAAGGGGGTGAGGCTGAATGCACAACACTTTCAAGGGCTGAAGTGACAAAGATTTGGCAGTTGTAACTCGAAGTGGAAAAATGGTGGTTAGTAATACCAAGGGGAACGATGGGGTGACAGCTCATGAAGAAGAGAACGATATTGATGAGGAAGAGAATCCGATTCAAGCACCAGAAAATGATATGCTCAAAGAGATGGAGGAAAATCATAAGCAAATCCCCGCCAAAGAGTTACAAAAAGGTAAACAAAAGGGGACCTCAACTCCAAAGATTGTGCAATCTCTACCCAAAATAGCTCCTCCGTTTCATCAATGCCTCAAGAAGAAAAATGAGGATGAGAAGTTCAAGAAATTTTTAGCAATGTTCAAAACACTTTATATAAAACTACCATTAGTGGTAGCATTGTTGGAGATGACGGGTTATGCCATATTCATGAAGGAGCTAGTCACCACGAAAATGAGCATGGACTTCAAGACAATCGAAGTTTCTTATAATTGTAGTGCCATTATGACTAGTGAGATGATTAAAAAGAAAGAAGATCCGGGGTAATTCACCATCCCATGCTCTATCGATATGCTTAAATTTGCTAAAGCTCTATGTGATTTGGGGCCAAGTATAAATCTAATGCCCTATGAAATCTATAAATAACTTGGGCTGGGTGAACCAAAATCCACAACAATGCGGCTTTTTATGACGGACCGGTCGATCAAGAACCCCGTTGGGATACTCTATGATATATTGGTAAAGGTCGATCGATTCATCTTTCCTGCTGATTTTGTTATTCTTGATTGTGAGATTAATGTTGAAGATCCCATCATCTTGGGAAGACCATTTTTAACAACCGGGAGAGCGTTAGTGGACGTTGAAAGTGGGGGATTGAAGTTCAGGTTGAACGAAGATGAGGTCACCTTTAATGTGTGCAAGTCAATGAAACACCCGAGTGATATTCCTGTAGTTTCATCGATTTATGTAATTGATGAAGTAGTGGCTACCGTGAGCCATTTGATGTGTATAAAGTTAACCTTTTGAGGTTGTTCTTGCAAATTATGATGAGACCGAGTTCAAGGTTATAATCAAGTGGTAGCTGCTTTGTCGGGATTAGGTGAATACTCAAGGAACCCACTGAAGCTAGATATTGATCTAAAGAATCGAGAAAATTCTCCCGCCAAACCATTCACGAAGGAGCCACCAAAGCTTAAGTTGAAAGTGCTCCCCGCTCATTTTGGATATGCATTTTTGGGGGGAAATAACACCTTGCTTGTATTCATCACATTTGTCTTGCTTGAATGGAAAGTAAAATTGCTTCTTGAGGTGTTGAGAAGGTACATCAAGACAATAGGGTGGACTATCGCTGACATCGTGGGAATTCCACCCCACATTTGCACTCACAAGATTCAACTTGATAGTGAGTGCAAGCTGAGTGTCGAACATCAAATGAGATTGAACCCACCGATGCAAGACGTGGTAAACAAGGAGATAATAATATGGTTGGATGCAGGTGTGATTTAACCTATTGAGGATAGCAAATGGGTGAGTCCGGTGCAATGTGTACCAAAAAAGGGTGGCATCACGATAGTCCCAAATGAAAAAGGGGAACTTCTTTCTATGAGACCGGTAACCGGACGGAGAGTATGCATCGACTAGCGGAATTTAAATTCTTGGACAGAAAAAGATAACTTTCCCATGCCTTTTATTGATCAAATGCTAAATCGACTTTTGGAGAGTGGATGGTATTGCTTCTTGGATGGTTATTCCTGGTATAATCAAATCTCAATTGCACTGGAAAACGAAGAGAAAACCACTTTCACTCCCTATGGCACTTTCACTTTCAAAAGAATGCCTTTGGGGTTGTGTAATGCCCCGGCAACGTTTCAACGGTGATTGTTGTCTATTTTTGTTGATATGGTAGAATATTCGATGGAAGTCTTCATGGATGACTTCTCGATTCTGGGTGATTCTTTTGAAACATGTTTAGCACACCTTGGGCAGGCTCTTCAAAGATATGTGGAAGCCAATTTTGTTCGAAATTGGAAGAAATGTCACTTCATGGTTAGGGAAGGCATTGTTTTGGTCACAAGGTCTAACAAAAGGGGTTGGAGCTTGACAAGGCAAAGATTGAGGTAATCGAGAAGCTACAACCACCAATCTTGGTAAAGGGCATTCGTAGTTTCTTGGGGCATGCCGGGTTCTACCAAAGATTCATCAAAGACTTCTCAAAAATTACACTACCATTGTGCAAGTTGTTGGAGAAAAAGGAGAAATTTGACTTGAATGATGCATGTATAGCAGCCTTTAAGCGTTGGAAAGAGAAATTAATCTTTACCCCGATGATTATTAGCCCAGATTTGTCAGAACCATTCGAAGTGATGTGTGATCCAAGTGGGACTGTGTTGGGTGTTGTTTTGGGACAAAAGCGCAATAAATTATTCCATCCAATCTATTACGCAAGCAAACCATTGAATGGTGCTCAATGTAACTACACTATTACGGAGCAAGAGTTACTTGCGGTGATTTATGCATTTGAGAAATTCCAGGCATACCTGCTAGGCACCAAAGTGGTAGTTCACACTGATCATGCAGCCCTGCGGTACTTAATAGCAAACAAAGATGCTAAACCACGGTTGATAAGATGGGTGTTATTGTTGAAAGAATTCAACTTTGAAGTCAAAGATAGAAGAGGTTGCGAAAATTAGGTAGCCGATCACCTATCTAGGTTGGAGGGCAAAGAAAAAGATGAGCTTGAGTTAGACATAAATGACTCATTCCCAGATGAGCAGGTGTTCACGGCCACTTTTATTCAGACTCCTTGGTATGTTGATCTTGCTAACTATGTGGTATGTCGGCTAATGCCGGAAAACCTGGAACTTTTATCAACAAAAGCGATTCTTGTTCGATGTCAAGAGATACTTTTGGGATGAGCCATATTTTTTAGAGAATTTGCAGACCATATTATGAGGCGGTATGTGCCTGAAGGAGAAGTCAATGAAATTCTCAATGCTTGTCATGCTTCGCCGGTTAGTGGTCATCATAGTGGTGTGCGAACAACAGCTAAAATACTTCAAAGTGGTTACTATTGTCCAACCCTTTAAAAAGATGCTCATGAATTTGTCAAGAAATGCATATAATGTGAAAAGCAAGGTGGGGTGTCTAGAAGGCATAAGTTGCCTCTTAAACCTATTCTGGAAGTTGAGTTATTCGATGTTTGGGGAATAGATTTCATGGGGTCATTTGTGAGTTCATTTGGTAATAAGTATATGTTGCTGGCTGTGGATTACGTTTCTAAATGGGTGGAAGTCGTGGCACTACCCAACAACGAAGGTAAGAGCATTGTTCAATTCTTAAAACGCTACATCTTTGCAAGATTTGGCACCCCTGGGGCTATTATGAGTGATGGAGGTTTGAATTTTTGCAACCGGTTGTTTGCTTCTGTATTTAGTAAATACAGAGTGAATATAAAGTGGCAACACCAATCCTCAAACCAGTGGCGAAGTCGAGGTGTCAAATCGGGAGATTAAGAGTATCTTGGCTAAGATAGTGAATGCTAATAGGACTGATTGGTCCCAAAATCTAGATGATGCTCTTTGGGGATATCGTACTGCTTAAAAGACACCAATTGGCATGTCCCCATATCAGCTAGTTTTTGGGAAATCTTGTCATTTACCGATTGAACGGGAACACAAAGCACTATGGTCATTAAAGGCATTAAATCTGGATTGGGTAAAGGCTTGGAAAGGAAGAGTACATCAGCTGAACGAACTGGGTGAATTCAGGTTTAGGGCATATGGAAGTTCAGCTCTCTACAAGAAGAAGATGAAGAAAAGGCACGACTCTAAAATCCTTAGGAGAGAATTTCAAGTTGAAGACTAGGTGTTGCTATACAATTCTCAACTGAGACTCTTTCTGGGAAAGCTCAAGTCAAAGTAGTCTGGTCCATTTAGAGTAACACGAGTGTTCACAAATGGGGCCATTGAAGTCAAAGGTAAGGAAGGCCGACACTTAAAATTATATTTTGGAGAATGCCATGAAATTTCAGTGATTGAAGTGGTGTACTTGGAAGATGCTTGAAAGCATTTCCACGTCGTGCCACGACGTTAAATAAGGCTCTTCTTGGGAACCAACCCAAGTATTAGTTGTTTTGAATAATGTGTGTTAAACGTGCATGTATGGGTGATTCTGCGATGCCAGGACCCATTCACGATCCACCGAATGGGTTTGGAAATCTCGACTTCAAAAGTGAGCTGAGATACTGGAATATTTGGTGATAAACTTAGACCACTCGGCGATGCGCTGAAAATATTGGGCGAGCCCAACTTTCTCCGCCCGTTGCACGATCCTGCAAGGTTGGACTCCTGGAACTTTCGGTGAGGTTTCATGTACACTAGGCAATGCGCCGATGCCACTCTGTGTACCTGATCTCACTCGCATTCCTGCCCCAAATTGGAGTGATTGTAGTTTGGATATTTCGACGAGCTGAATGTAGTTCAGTGGCCTCTGCAACCCCTCGCCAAATGGCTACTTAGTGAAGGCCCCTTTTCACCCTACTTTGTTTGGTTAAGTGCCAGTGACTCTTCTTTTTATTTTTTTATTTTATTGTATTTTGTTCACTTTGTGTTGTATTTGTTGTTTGATAACATTGAGACAACATTGGATGCTTTTGGTAAGGGTGGTAGTAGCTTGTTGTTCTCTCACATTTTCAAGTGTCGGTTGTGGTCAATATCGATGACCTAAATAGTGCTCTTAATTGAAAGCCATGAATGTGCGGCTACGATGAGGTAGACGAAGTTACATAGGCAATATGTGAACTTTTAGCATCTCGTTGCGACTAGCCGATTGTCAAATGAGTCTCTTGTAATGTAGCAGTTTGACTAGCTGATTGTCAAGTATTGTGAACTTGAGTATCCTTGATAATGGTGAGTCACAATTTGAATCTTTGAGTGCACAATTGAGCATTGTATGAGTAGTTTGAACCTTGTTGTGTGCATTTATGCTGAGTCTGATGCAACAGTGTTTGTAGACATCCTTATTGAACTGCTAATCTTAAATTTTACTTGAGGACAAGCAAAAGTATAGGTTGGGGGAGTTGATGAGTCCGAGATTTCGACTCATTTAGAGCTTTGTTGTGATAGTATAAGTTTCCTCAAATTCTAAATTTATCCTTTAAAACTGATGTTAGAGAGATGATTTGCAGCATTACTGGCTAAAGAGCAAAGCAAGGACACTACCGGACAAAAAGCAATCAACAAGCTAAAAGAGTGGGGAAAAGCGACTATGGTGATCGCCAAGAATACTCGGAGGACCGCCGAGTGGCTCTTAGCCCGCCCAATTTGACAGAACACCACCTTTGAGACGAGAGAAATTTGGGCGAAGGATGTTCCCTATTGGCGACTCGCCGAATGGATCGGCGAAGAGGGGTTGTGTCCGCCGAAGTGCACAAGACTATCACTGAAGCTGCAAGCAGAGTGGCGATAAAAAGGAACAAAGGGTGCATCGCCGAACCACTCGGCGAACCCCGACTAAGACTGCTGAAAGTTAGAGTACGAAAGAGATGAAAACTGAGCTAAGAGGCCGATGGAGAAGAGTGATCGGCGATTCACCGACTGGTCGGCAAAGCCCGACTTTATTCGCCGATTGGCCCCAAAAAGGCCAAATTTTGGATCAGTATAAATTGATATTATTTTGAAGAGAAAGGATATTCCAAACATTGTGAAAAGAGAGATTGAGAACAGAAACACTATTTTTGTTGATCTGAAGCATTTTTCTTGAGATTTCTAGTTGGGTGTTATAATTACAAAAAGATTTATTCATTTTACGATTTTGGAAATCAATACCCAACTATGGGGCATGTGATAGGTATTGAATTTTCTCCTTTGATGATGAATAGTAAAACCCTATTCTTGGGGGTTTGACCATGTGACTAATTGCTTAATTTAGTTGAGTAGGTGTTAGAAATTATTGATTGTAGCGCTAATTCGAAGTGGGTCTGATATATTGCTGAGGTTAAATTGCTTTGTTGAATGTTTATTTCAATGTGATTTAGTGTTTTATGTTTGCTTGAGAGTGAGGTGTAAAACAAAGGTGATAAACTAGCATTTGTAGTGATTGGGTCATTGTGGGTTCAGCTCGAGAGAGTGAATCTTTAGTCCCGTTCTACCTATCTAGCTCGATAGAGTAGATGTAGTGAGGTTGTTGGCTGGTTTTTTTATTTATCTTTTTGAGGTTCGAAAGAATTCAATTGAAACGAGGTAGTTGTTTGAATGAAAATTATCTCATTTAAGGCCCATCCTACTAATGAAGATTTTGTACCTTTTAGTAATTACCTGACAGCCATTGAGCGAAAATTGCCAATTAGTCGGTCATTCCTCCAAGCACCTCTTACTCATTTGATTATTCTTGTTAATTGTTGTGGCTGTGACTCCTATCTGATATAAAAATCCCCCACCTGATATTGATGTCAACCTTTTGATTTAATTAAAAGTTTCCGATAATTTATATTCCTACAACCCTTTAAACCGCGTTCATAACTTCATAATTGAATTCGAAATTGTACCGCTCCATGTGGGATTGACCCCAACTCACTTGTTGGGTTTATACTAGATTATGATCGTCTACACCTAGTATTCGAAAAGGTGTAGTTGAACATTAATCAAAATGACGGCGCTGCCGAGGAGTGGTGTTTAGAATTAATATATCGAAGTTTAAATTGTGATCTATTTGAGTTTTAGTTGAATCAACTTACCTTTGTGTTGTTAGTTGTGTTGATCAGGTGGAAGGATGAGTGCGAATGATAGCAGTTTGAACCAAAAAGGGCATGTAGAGTGTTAAACAGGGCGCCTGATCCATGGGCTAATACACACGAAAAATTGAGGAATTAGCGTGATTCATAAAAAGGGCCTGTAGAGGAAGAAATGTGCTTGAAAAAAATGGTGTGATAATACGTGATGGTTCCCCAACTCAATACGGATGTCCTCATAAAGTTTTTTGAGAAAAAATAATTTTGGGTGCTTCGAGCGCCAGATCCATGGGATAATAATACACATGAAAAATTAAGGAATTTGTGTGATCCCTAAAAAGGGCCTGTAAATGTGGAAATGGGCTCGAAAAAAATTGTGTGAGTATACGTGATAATTCTCCAACTCAATACGGAGGTTCTCATAATGTTTTTGAGAAAATATTTTTGGATGCTCCGGGCGCCAAATATATGGGCTAATATACACGAAAAATTGAGGAATTTGCGTGATTCCTAAGAAAGGGCCTGTAGAATTATTTTCCAAGCATAATTAGAGATTATTTTTACTAGATTTTATTTACTTTTAGTAGTATTAGTAACTTAGATACTTTTGTGAGAATGTTTTTAAACTTTATTTGTATGAATAACTTAGTTACGTGTATTGACAATGCTACTCATTTAGTTCTTTACTATTCTACTTTTTATTGGTTATGAAGTATAGTTAATGTAATTATCTCATTTCAACAAAAATAATTATGATGATTAGGAATTTCATTTTTATTATGCTTGCAAAAAATGTTTTAAAAAGAAATATTAATTCTATGATGTCATTTTATTTGCTATGTAATAATTTGGGTTTGTCACTATTCTTTTTTGTTTGGAATATATTTATAATTTTTATGTAGTCACCAATTGTTTTATTCTTTTTAGTTCATTTTTGTATTTTCACTCTTGATTCACATTCATTAATTTCTTTTTTCAAAGAAAATAAATGCATAATTATTAATGCATTTGGTGTCTACCAAAATTTATAACTCATGTCTTTTCATCTTACTTGTTATTTCTACTTTTAAATACTATTCATAACTTCTGTATGTTTCATTTTCATGATATTTATAATTATATAATTAATGTTAAAAAATTATAATAAACAAATGTAATAATAAAGACACAATAAAGAACTTCAAATATTTTTTTACGAAATCAGAATTTGTTTAGAGAATCAGTACTTCTATAAAGATGAAGGAAATTAAAACATAAAAATATTTTTAACGTAATGCAATATATTGTTATTTCAAATTATGATCTTTTGTTCAATTTACTTCACCACGATAAATGTTTTATTCTACAATATACATATGAATAGTTTGCACTTAAGAAACGCAATTAATTTTTTATATATTTTATATGTTTAAAAAAAGATGAGAAAATCTAACATGTCGCAAATGAATAGAAATATCAACGTTGTCTATATATCTAATACTAACATGAATATAAATGTTATATACTATTGTCTTATAAATATTAGGAACTTAGCTACTTTTGTTAGAATTCTTTTAAACTTTAAATTGTATAAATAACTTACCTACATGTATTGACAATTCTACTCATTTAGTTCTTTACTATTCAATTATTTTTTTGGTTATGAAACATAGTTAATATAATTATCTCATTTCAAAAAAAAGAAATTATTATGATCAGGAACTTCATTTTTGTTATGCTTGCAAAAAAAATATATTAATTCTATGATATCATTTTCTTTGGTATGTAACTATCTGGTTTTGTCACTAGTCTTTTTTGATTGAAATATATTTACAACTTTTATGTAGTCGCCAGTCATTTTATTTTTTAGTTCATTTTTGTATTTTTACTCTTGATGTTCACATTCATTTATTTATTTTTACAAATAAAATCAATGCATAATTATTAATTCATTATTGTCTAACAAAATTCATAACTCATGTCTTTTCATCTTACTTGTAATTTCTACTCTTTTATATATATATATATATACACACACACACACTGATTTAGTATCACTTAAGAAAAAATTGTCATTTCGACATCTATTGTAATTACTTAGGGGAGCATCAACGTAAAGGGGTATATATTGATAATTAATTTATATTTATGGGACATTTGCTTAGATTTCCCTTTTATTTATCATAAGAACATAAACTATACAGAAGGATTACAATATTACATTTCCAAGCAATTACTTCTAGTAGTTATGAAAACTGATTCACTTATCCTGAAGAATGTTCTTGATGGGATTGGGAAATTTCGTGGAGCATTACTTTGGAGGGGAGGTGCATACAGAGGCTCAGGAAAGCATGGAAAGTTAAAGTGGTGCATACTTTTAGAGAATGGAACCTAATAGCAGATTTTTTCACTAATGTAGTTTTTGATTTTGCAGGCACAATTACCTTTTCTTCATATAAGAAATTACCAACAAAGGAAAAATAAATACTTCATATGGACAAACAATAAATCCCAAGCATGCGAATCAAGAGACTTCAAAATACTCAATACAATCAACATGTTCAAAATGCAACACTCATCTAATACAAAAGGACACAATCATGGATAATCACATAAAGGAGCAATACATGTATATAATGGTCAAATTTGAACAATTCTTTCACAATTTGGTCAAGATTTCACTAACATATGAATTGATTACCAACTTATTGTGGTCTCATCTATTCATGCTTATGAAAATGAAATCTTGACTAGTGGTCTATGTTTAACAGTGGTATCCGCTCCTGGGGCTCAGCCTGTTGACGAAAATCACTAGTCAAATTGTAGATATAAGGGAAAATATTGACAAATCCTAGACAACAAGAAATATTTGAACTTGTAAATGGATAGTTCCCAGAAGCTTTTCATCTCTCAATGATAGAAAACGTCTTTGTTTATTCAGATTTCATGGCATATGTGAGAATTTTAGGTATTTTTGGTGAAATCTTAATTGATCTTGAAGGAAAGGAGTGTATTTGAGTATTTGTCAATCCAACTATCTCACGCCGCCGGCCATAATCCTTTCTTCTCTGATGGAATCACTGTTGAAGAGTGAGCTGAAAAGACTTTGGTGTTTCTTAATTGATTGTTTGGTCTTTTCTTCTTGTTTTTTAAACGATTTTTTTAGTGGTTTTTGTGTTGGGTTTGTTTTAGTTTTCTTTTTTTTTGGGGGGGGGGAGTGGGGCTTCTGCTCACATCTATAATTGTATTGTTTTATTTATATATTTATATCTACTACACAGTCTAAATCTAAAAAATTATGTTGTTCAGTTATCGGTTTAGGTGTCCATTTTTTATTCAATCTTTTATCCCATCTAGTTTTTTCTTTATCATACTGTTCATAGTTTGCATTATAATATTTTAAATTTAGGAATGACAGAAACACCAGGATATATAGAAAGAACACTTATAGGAACAATAAAATTATGGCTACAAAATTTATCAGATGAAAGTTTAAAAACTTTAAGAAGTAATAAAAAATCTAATGGTGAACTTGCTACTACAACTATGGAAATATTATATAAATACGAAGTAGCTATAAGAAATGAATTTGGTAGTATGACAACAGAAGTAGAAGAAAATAATAAAGAAAAATTCATAAACAGAAATCTAATGAAAAATTAGCAATATGTAATATGTGTTATATAGATGAATATACATGTGCAATTAGAGAATACTATTATAAAGGAACATATAGCACAGAAGAAGGTAAAGAAATAAGAAAATTATATTTTACAAAATTACCAGAACCTTTTAATTCAAAAGTAATAAAAAGTTGAAATGAAGCAGGATTAACAGATACCTTAGGAGCTAGAATGAAATTCTTACAACGATGGTTTATAGAACTATGTGAAAAACATAAAGAAGAAATAAAAATGCAAAAAATACTAGTAAAAAACTTAGCATGTTGCAAAAATAAAACGGCACCCCAATTTGGTTGTACGGACAAATACTATAAAAAGAAATATAACAAAAAATATAGATCAAAATATAAATATAAAAAACCAAGAAGAAGATACTATGTAAATAACTATAAAACTAAACGACCATATTGGCCAAAGAAAAAATTAACAGAATGTACTTGTTATAATTGTGAAAAATTAGGACATATAGCTAGAGATTGTAAATTACCTAAAAATCCAAAGAAAAAACAAATATCAGAAATAATAATAAACGATGAAAAATATACGCAGATAGAGTACATAGATTATGAATTAGAAAGTGAAGACGACATATATGAAATATCAAAAAATGATATGGATAACGATATAGAAGTGGAATCAGACAATGAATTCTATAATATAACAAATGACTGAAACAGATATACAAATAATAAATAAAGAAAAACACCAAGACGAAGAATCTTCAGAACAAAAAATAATATTTGATAATAATATATTTGAACAAATAAAAGGAAAAGAACTAGACCTAAGCATAGCAAAAATATTCGAAATACCAACAATAAGAAACTGGTTTAAACGACAAAAAGAAGAATATTATGTAGTAAGTCAAAGAGAACATATCATAGATTGCAAATACACTAAAGGTAAGGCCAAAATGCCAATAATAAATAAACGAATAATAAATAAAGAAATACAAGATATTAAGGCTAAAAATCCAATTAAATATGTACATTTAGGAGGAACAAAAATACTAATAAAAGCTTGTTTTAGAGAAGGAATAGATACACCCATAGAAATATACTTAGCGGATGACAGGATCATACAACCCATAGAAAAAAGTATAATAAGTGCAGTAAAAGGTAACCTCATATACCAAAAATTTAAATTTATAATAAGTGCTAACTACTCAGTAGCAATAAATGATAGAAATATAGATAAATCACTAGTATTATATTGGAAAATGTCAGGGCTAGAACTAGCCACAGGAAGTGAAATATTTACAGCTAGATGTAAAAACTTATATGTTTTAACAACAAAACATAAAATAACAGCAAAAATTAAAATAAATAAAATAAAAATAGAAATCCTTTTGAAAGAATAGTTATAGACATAGTTAATAATGATTATAGTTATAATGAGATTGATATAGAAGAAGATTTAGAAATAGTAAAAGAAAGATTAAGCACATCAAAAAGAATAAACTATGAAATACCCCAAATATCATCAAAAATGAGTACCTCAAGAAGAGTAGATAAAAACTCCACAAAAATCAATGGAAGAAGAAATAAAACCAATATCATTACTACATAACGGGAGTAATGGAACAACGAAAATACTTAATATTAATAAATACAGGACAAGAAGAAAATTATATTACAAGAGAATTAGTAACAGAAGATGAAATAATAACCACTGAACAATTGTGCCCCGCACTACCAAAAGCATTAATAAATATCGAAGAAACGACAAAAAAGGAAATAATCATTGGAGGAGTACCAATAGTAATAAAGTTGAAAATATATCAAGGAGATAAAAATATCACTTTAGGAATAAAATGGTTAGAACAAGTAAAACCATATAATCTAGAAGACAAACAATTGACAATAAATTATGAAAATAAAAGAGTAATAATAAAAAGAACTTTAGTATGATAAAAATATGAAAATATATATACTTGCAAAGATAATAATAGAGGGATATTACAACAGATATTATACACCAATGATACATACAGGAGCAGAAGCTAATATATGTAAATACAATTGTTTACCAGAAGATAAATGGGAAAATTAAAAACACCGATAGTAGTAACAGGATTTAATAATGAAGGAAGAATGATCACATATAAGACAAAAAATATAAAAAATATAAATATGGGATAAGATACTAACTATAGAAGAAATGTATAATTTCGAACTTATAACAAAAGATATGCTATAAGGAATGCCATTTTTAGAAAAATTATACCCACATATAATAACAAAAACACACTGGTGGTTCACAACACCATGTAAACAAAAAATAGGAGCAAAAAGAGTAAATAACAAAAAACGAAAAACAACAGAATGGATAAAAGGAAGTGAAAAAATTACACAAAAATTAGAAAATATAAAAGAAGAAGACCATAAAATAGAATTAATTATATTCTCTATAGATAAAGTAAAAATAATCCAAGATAAGTTAGAATTATTATATAGTGAAGATCCTTTACAAGGATGGGAAAAACATAAAACAAAAGTAAAAATTGAGCTAATTGATAATAATAGTATAATAACTCAAAAACCATTAAAGTATAATTTTAATGATTTAAC
>NW_006239001.1:1319713-1370187 GCF_000226075.1 Solanum tuberosum
TTTAAACAACTAGAAAATTGTGTAGTATACATTGATGATATATTATTATACTCTAAAACACAAGATGAACATATAAGGTTATTAGAAAAATTTATACATATCATAGAATATTCAAGCATAAGCCTAAGTAAAAAGAAAGCAGACATAATGAAAATCCAAATAGAATTTCTAGGAATACAGATAGATAAAAATGGAATAAAAATGCAAATGCATATAGTACAAAAAATAATTAACTCAAATGAACAGGTAGATACAAAAAAGAAATTACATTCATTCTTAGGACTAGTAAATCAAGTAAGAGAATACATACCAAAATTAGCAGAGAATTTAAAACCATTACAACAAAAATTAAAGAAAGATATAGAATATCAGTTTGATAAAAAAGACCAAATACAAATACAAAAGGTAAAATTATAAAAAAGACCAAACACAAATACAAAAAATAAAACTATTATGTAAGAACCTACCTAAACTATATTTTCCGATGAAAACAAAAAAAATTACTTATATAGTAGAATCAGCCGTCAATGAAAAAAGTTATGGAGGAATCTTAAAATACATGTATGATGAAGAAAAGATAGAACATCGTTGTAGATACTATTCAGGAACATTTACTAATACAAAAGTAAAATGGGAAATAAACAGGAAAGAATTATAGTCAGTATATAAATGTTTATTATCATTTGAACCATATATTGTATATAACAAATTTATTATAAGGACAGATAACACACAAGTAAAATGGTGGCTAACAAGAAAAATACAAGATTCAGTAACTACAAAAGAAATAAGAAGATTGATATTAAATATATTAAATTTTACATTTAGAATCGAAATAATGATTGACAAGAATGTTATTGCAGATTACTTATCAAGACAAAGCTACTCAAACTGAGAAAGAAAATACAATCGAAGAGATACCCAAAGCCATTACTACACTTTGTATCAAAGTGGACAATATGGACAATGAGATACAAAAGCTAAAGCCTAATGAAGATAATCTAAAGTTTAAAGCTAGTACAAGTCAGCATCATGACTATAAAAATGCGTAGCTAAGTCGATCGGAAGACTTTTAAAATCTAGAGCTAAGAGGTGACGTTGGGAAACACCTACAAACCCATAATGTTTGTTTAAATACAGCTGCAGGTACAAGGAAATCAGTTATTGAAAAACAGCGAAATGTAAATTTAAATCAGCTATTTGAAAAACCATTTACACAAAAAGCAAAAAACCCGTTAACCATAGAACCACAAACATCAACGTATACGGATAGCCTACAACATGAGAAAAAGGTATATAACAACATCACAAGGACATACATCGAAAATATATACAAAATACAGAGTTACCTAAACCTCAATCCCAGATCTACCACTAACAAAAGACTACCAAACCAAGACTATACAACCAAAATTACAAGGATACAACAAGCTAATTGCACAGCCAAAAACTAATGCTAACCTAGTTAAAACATGTTATAATTATGGATTAATAAGTACAACATATACCTATGATGGAGAAGAATTAAGCGGTATACCAGAATTATACAAAGCATTTTTTATATACAAAAGAGTAACCAAAGGGAATTTATTTTATATAAAATTCTATACGGCAACATCAGAGTTATTACATGAAGAGATAAAACCTCCTATTCAAGTTGTAAAGATAGGCCTGACCAAAGATATGATAATATCGGAAGATATTGTAGAACAACCAGAAATATCAAAAATTGAGATACCTAATTTCTATGCCAATAAAAGAATAATTGGTATATCAACTATAATACAAGAAGTAGCCAACAATTATTTGAATGGAAATGCTATATGGAGCTACTATTCCAGAGATCAATTAATGATTTATGCTAACTCAAGGGAGCTAAGGAAGTCAGATATGGATGAAGTCTAGAAATGGATTTTATCATTATTAAAGCCAGAAGAAAGACCTACAACAAGAGCATTAAAGGCATGATTTATTTGATCAGAACTATTAACCAGATACTGTAAGCTAATTGGACACAAATATCCTGACCATATATGTTCAAAATGCAATGGAGAAGATAATGTAGTTCCCGATGTCCAGCTGGAATGATAAAATAAAAGAAGATAGAGACGGAAGACTAAGAGATAAAGAAGAAGACAAAGAGATGAGATAAAAAGAAGAAGACAAAGAAGATAAAGACAAAGAGATAAAAAGAAGACATAAAAACGTGTTTGGCCGACAAAGCCAAAAGTAGATATAAATTATTATGTAAAAGTCTTAAAGTGTACAGTAGTAGTCACATTATTGTAAAAAAAACCATATGAAATTAATAGAAATATCTAAGTGGAAACATGCTAAATGTATGAAACCTAAGTATATCGAAATAAAAGTATCTTAATTATCATGTAGATGCTAGATGTTAGATCTTCGTCAAAATTATTGAGTTATACGTCAAAATTATCATGCTACATTTTAACACAAATATAGAACTGCGTCAAAATTATTGAGTTCTGTTGAACCCATCTAAGATGCTAGATCTTCATCTTGATGTTTTTAATACAAATACAAAATCTAATAATATCTTCATTCTGATTCTCTAATACAAACATAGAATCTAAATAATAATTACTTGATAATTTGACTTTAAAGTGGGCCAATTTTTTCCGGTCTATCAAAAATTAACTTTTACTAGATATAGCTATTAATAATACATTTTTATTACCATACTAAAGTTACTTTAGTTAATTTAACCCTAATTTTTTAATACATATATAGAATGTAAGTAAAAGTTATTGATAGTTTGAATTTTAAAATCAAATGAATCCTAGATAAGAATCTTGATCATTATCTTTTCTAAGTGAGTAGGAGACAATTCAAAGTGGGCCCATATTTTTCTAGTCTATCCAATATAGAGTTGTAATATATATAGGTATTACTAATACATTTTTTATTATCAGTCTAAAGTTACTTGTTAATCTAAATAAAAATTTGAGATTGCCCTTCAATTTCTCCAAACACAACAAAAGAAGGAGCCGTTTGGATAAGGAAATTTGTAAGTAATCTATCGATCAAGTAATTCATTTTTCATTTCTATTCTTTTTCAAGTTCCTATTATACAAGTATTTATCTTTAATTACTTTAATTTTATATTTGTCTCAAACATCAACATTTAAAAGGTCTCAAAGTCTCAAGTTGTTCATGTTTAAAAGTTCTTTTTTAATTACAGCATTTGAAATTTATCAGATTAAAAAGGCGGTGTCTTTTTTTTTGTTGCTGTATACAATTTTTTATTATAATTTAGCAGTGTGAAAAAGTATAAAATAATTGATGAAAATCAACATGGTTGTTTTCTCTAAAAAAAAAATCTGAATTTATGACTTTCTACTATAATTACAGATCCTTCAAAGTTATTGATGTAGTTTTTATGAGATCATTGGCTTTTATATATAAATAAATTAATAAGAGATATATGAGGTATATAAAGTGTAACATGAATTTAAGACTCAAGAATAGAAGAATCTTTTGATTTAATAGAATTTAATTGTTTTATAAGCTTATACAACGTGAAACTAATTAAATTATATAAGTCAATGAGTTGGAAGAGTCTATGTGTTCAATTCTTTCTTAAATCTAGTTCTTTATTAGTTTGTGACTTTGTGCTATCAAATATATTTTACAAAATTTAGGTATGTAGGTTTAATAAGATCAGTGAAATATTTTATTTTATTTTACCTTAATTAGAGATATTTGGGGTCTCTTTAGGATATCTCAAAAACTATTTAATTTTGATTTTTCAAAACTTTTATCAATCTAAAAAGTGTATAAATATTGGTGTTTCGATTGTCACATGTGATATTCGATTGAATTGATACATCATAAATTAGTGCAGAAGTTAACAATGAAAGATCATACTGATATGACTGAGAGAAGAGAAAGTTTGGTTAATCTTATGATAAGAGGACCTAGAGAGGATCAAAATGAGGACAACTTTATTACTAACAGTAGAGATGGTGGTTCATCTGGAGATGAATTGAATTCTCCACATGGTATTTCATTAAAGAGGCATAAATACAATGTCAATCAAATTTAAGAGCTTGAAGCGTACGGGTATCAATCCAAATTGCTTTACAAATATTAATATGCTTATGCTGATTAACATTTTTTTCAATTTATTTTCCTTGTGGTATTAGTGTATTCAAAGAAAATTCACATCCTGACGAAAAAACAAGAGTAGAACTCGCAACAAAATTTTTCGTGGGCAAAAAACAAGTGCAATTTTGGTTCCAAAATAAAAGATCCATATTGAAGGTGATGGTCATATGTCATATTTTTTTTCATTCATGTTAACCTTGTGTAAATTTTTGTGTAATACTTATGAAAGTGAATTATGTTGTTTCTTCAGACGCAATTGGAACGACATGCTAAGAGAATGTTGCAACAAGAAAATGAAAAACTTTGCATAGAATATGTCGCAATGAAGGAAGTCATGGAAAATTCAATTTGTGATCCATGTCATAATAAAGATACTATAAGAAATGAAAATGTTGATGAGAAGGAAATATTGAATGTGCATGCCCGCCTGAAAAATGAACTTACGAGGATTGCTATCCATGCAAACAAATTTTTTGGGACCTTCTACATTCTTAGAGGGATCATTAACTTCCATGATGGAAACTTTTGGGTTAGAATTAGTTACAGGAAGAGATGAAACTAGTGATATAAATGTCGTGGACGATTTATCATTACATGAGGTTGATTTTGGAAAATATCTATCAACTAGTCTACCCACAAACTTAGTTAACAAAGATTTAACACTTGATAAATCAATATTACTAAATCTCACTTTGGATTCCTTGAATGAGTTGCTTAAGTTGGCAATGAGTTATGAACCTTTCTGGGTTAGAAGCTTGGATTGAGGTGGGGAAATATTAACTATGAAAGAATATGATAGATCTTTTATTCCAATTATTGGCATAAAACCTAGCCATTTCACAACAGAATCCACAAGGTCATTTGGTACAGTGGATGGCAATAGTCTGACATTGGTAGAGATGTTGATGAATGAGGTACGTTGGTTTTCATCCCAATTTCGTTCTCGCGTAAATTCGTTAAGAACTTTCAGTTGTTAACCACTTATACCCCCTATTTGGTATGAAAAAATTGTTGCTTCATTTTTTTCTTGTTCTTAATTTTATTATATTTAACATATTTATTTAATAAATGGTGCTTCAACTAACTATTACATATTTTTTATCAATTAAGTTTAACTTTGAAGTCATAAACATAAGAATATGTTTACCTGTTATTCTCTAATTTTTTTTTATAATCATTGTCTTTTATATATGCAGAGTCAATGGGTAGAGATATTTCCATGCATTATTGGTAAAGTCAATACTTTTGATGTTATTTCTACTGGCGTAGGTGAAAGCAAGAGTGGTACTCTGTTATTGGTATTGTCTCTTACTCATTATTTTGATGGAAATTACATATCTATTTTTTATATTATTTTTGGCACTAATAGCTTGAAAGTATTAATTTACAGATTGGAACTTAATTACAAATTATTTCAAATGTGGTTCCTGTCCGTGATATACAATTTCTACGTTTTTTGTCAAAAACATGCTGAAGGTACTTGGATTATTGTGGATGTATCTGTCGACACAATCAAAGAAGGTTTGCAACAATATAAAATTGAAAAATGTCGAAGGCTCCCTTCTGGTTGCATTATTCAAGATATGCCTAATGGTTATTCTAAGGTAATTCAACTCAAATTGGTTTATCATTTGAGTCCCATGCAGGTCTTCATAACTTTAAGTTTTTTTTTTTTATTTAATTATTGGGTTGCTTGTTCATTCTATACTGAGGATTGTCTATAATTGATTCTCTTGAATTTGCTTCTAGCTTTTACTTTTGGTTGAAATTTATTTATATAGAGTTAGTTGAGTCCACTGAAAGTTTTATCTTAATTATGAACCTTATGTTTGTATTTTTTATTTTAAGATGATTTTGCAATTCATAAAATTACAATATCATCGAATTCATAGCTATATATTTTGTGTTTTCATAATTAGTAAGCTTTTAATTAGAAGTGAGATCATTGAGAATATTCATTATCTTTTAATTATAAATTTATAATCTTTGAATGAAGGTAAAACTTAGGGAAAAGGGCCTGAAAAATACTTCAACTTTGGCCAAAATTGTTGTTACGATACCAAACTTTAGAAAGGACCTTTTACCCCCCATGTACTGTTTAATAGTGCATTTTAAAGGTATATATGTTTCTACGTGGACATCATAAATATTGCATCATTTTAAATAGTAATGTGTCCACGTGGACACATATATACCTTTAAAATACACTATTAATTAGTGTAGGGAGATAACAGGTCCTCCATAAAGTTTGGTATCATAAGAGTAATTTCGGCCAAAGTTGGAGTATTTTTCAGACCCTTTTCCCTAAAACCTATATATTATCGCGATATATTCGTGAAATTATACTATTATCTAATTTCATAGCTATATATTTTGTGTTTTCATAATTAGTCAACTTTTAATTAGAAATGAGATCATTGAGAATATTGTATATCTTTTAATTATAAATTTATAATCTATGAATGAAGGTAAAACTTCTATATTATCATCATTCATATATAAGCGATATGTTCGTGAAATTATACTATTATCTAATTTCATAGCTATATATTTTGTGTTTTCATAATTAGTCAACTTTTAATTAGAAATGAGATCATTGAGAATATTCTATATCTTTTAATTATAAATTTATACTCTATGAATGAAAGTGAAACTTCTATATTATGATCATTAATATATAAGCGATATATTTGTGAAATTACACTATTATCTAATTTCATAGCTATATTTTGTGTTTTCATAATTAGTCTACTTTTAATTAGAAATGAGATTATTGAGCATATTTTATATCTTTTAATCATAAATTTATGATCTATAAATGAAGGTTAAACTTCTATATTTTTCATGTGTGATATGTAAGCTGCATACTAAAGTATATTTCTCCCACCTCTATGGCAGATGATTGTACTCCAAAACATTATTAATTGGGTTATATGTTCTATGCATTATTTTTCATGATCAACATATAGTTATTTTATTTTTTATTACCTTATCTTCTTTATACTTTATTTTATCCAAAATGAAAAAGGTTGGTTTTCTTTTAGCATTGATAACTCCAATTATTTTGAAATTGTAAGGAGTATTCTATCGTCTTTAAAAAGAATTGTTTTAATGCTTGACCTTCTAACCTTATAATAAAGCTCTCATTTTTCAATTTTGTTATGTTTTCTTTTAGGTTTGTTTGAATTAATACATTTAGATACACAAATATATTACTTTTTTTTTTGCAATAAACTGCCTACAATGTTCCTCTACATTTTGTGCATGCTCCCTGCTATCATATTTATTTGTAACACCATCATGAATCTTTTGTTAGGATACATTCCTTGTGATTGAGTCCATGATTTGGTTACTGAGTTTTCTAAGTTGTCTCAAACAATGATTATTTTACTTTAATTGGTAATTAGGTTAATATTTTCAGGTTATTTGGATCGAGCATATGGAATATGATGAAATGTTTGTTCATCATTTGTATATCCCTTTGATCAGAGCCGGTCTAGGATTTGGCGCACCAAGTTCTTACACATTTGAATATCAATTAAAAAAATTTAATTTTGATAAATTTTTATTTGGGGCAGTTGATTCAAAGGGTGAGATAGGTATGAGAATATTGGCTCAATGCATGACTCACAATTTTTGTGCGGAAATTTGTGCAACCTCTCACAAGTTGAATACAATTCAAATAGAAAATAGAAAAGATGCAAACTCGAAGATGAGGAACAATATTAGGGGACCTGATGAACCTATCACTGTGGTTTTAAGTGCCACAAAAATAATTCAATTACCGATAAAACCACAATGTTTGTTTGAATTCTTCACTAATGAAAATATGAGGAGCCAATGGGATATATTATCCTATAGTGGTCCCATGAAAAATATTATCCATATTAGTAAGGGTCAAAATCTTGAGAGTTGCGTATCTATGTTATGTGCTAATGTGAGTAATCAATTATTGCTTATTTTAGAAACATGACAAAGTTTTTTCTTTGATCTAATTGTTGATGTATTAATAAGATTTTCTTTTGATTTGAAAATGTAGGGGGATGAAATCATTGCTAATCAAAATAACATGTTGATCTTTCAAGACACTTGCACGGATGTAACATGTTCTCTTTTAGTCTATGCAATAGTTGATTCTTAAAAAATGAAAACGGTGATGAAAGGGGGGGACTCTTCTTGTGTGGAACTCTTGCCCAATGGAATTTTGATAGTTCCTGATTTATCTCAAGATTGTTCTGCAAGTAATAACAACGGTAGAAATAATAATGAATTTTGTAGTGGATCACTAGTGACTATTAGGTTTCAAATGTTGGTGGACAATCTTACCACAACAAATCTTCCAACGAAGTCAATCATAGACGCAAATGACATCATCTCTCATACAATTCATATAAGATCAAAACTACTCTCAAATGCAAGTGATTCTTCAAGATGAATTGTTATCCATTGATCAACCATTAATTCTTTATGACACTTTTTTTTCTTATTTTGATTCATAGAACAGGGATATTCAATGTCAAACTTGTGTGTGAAACTACATAACAAATAATTAAGTAATGGTTTGGTATCAACTTAGTTTCTTTTAAGATTAAAATCTAGTTCTTGATTCATATTTATTATGTTTTTTTAAATAATGAGATATTATTGAATCATTCTTTGTAACGACCTGCTACCGTTATTATAGAAAAACCAATGGGGAAAATATTGGGTCAAGGAAATTTTTTTGTAGTAACTTAGAAATTTGTAGCCTAGTCTAGATTTGGATGAAATCTGAGTTAGGTAAGGTCTAGATAAATCTGGTAATGAACAGGGGAACTAATTTGGATTTTGATCATATGAGTGGATAGCTAATACGTTAAGGAGCCCCTACGACTTTACGGAATCGAATTCGGGCGAGTAGAACTCCAGAAACTGATCTTGGCGTGAAAGGGTAGCTTTTGAGCGTCAAGGGTTGAAGGTGTGTTGTTAAATGGGGGCTTGGAACTCAAATCCGAGATTTTGTATCCGGGTAAGCCGCAAGGGCGGGGCCGCTGTGGCAGGTTGGGGGCCGCCGTAGCGGGCCAATCGCGACTTAAGCCAGGAAAAACCCCAATTCATTATTTTCATACAAACTTCATTCATAAGAGTTAGGAGACGAGTCATGACGAGTTCTTGGCAGTTTTCCATGACTTTTGGTGCTAAAGGTAAGGATTTTACTCCTCTAATCCATTTTTTGATCCGTAAAACTTAGATTCATGGGTAATTATCATTGTGGGAGGGTTTTGACTTGAAGTTAATGGTGGAAAAAGCCCTAGCTGCACTTTAAGATCATGGGTTTGGTCTTGGGTTATTGGGTTTGTTATAATCCAGGTAAATTAGACCTTAATTATTGATCTTTGCGTTGTATTAATTGTTTGTAGACCCAGAACAAATGAAAAAAATCTAGAATGGGAAGACTCAAGTGTCTTAGGAGGATTCAAGCTTGATTTCGAGGTAGGTGATGGTTTGATTTCCTATTTGTGTAATATATGTCGGTTAATTGCTTCGTTGTATGAATGCATGTATGAGAACAAGGAATGTAAATCGAATCTAATGCAAATGGGTATATGTATATGAATAATTACATACCATGAAACCATGTCTTGATTGTATGACTATGATCATTGTTGTTTATGGGTGTGATTGTGATTGTGGTTGTGCTGACTGGATCGGGTGTCACGTTCCAACATATATATTGGATCATGTATCACGTTCTGACACACATTTTGGATCGTGTGTCACGTTCTGACACATGCATTGGATTGGGTGTCACGTTCTGACACACTAACCGTTTGGGTATGGGTTCCATGAGAGAACTATTGTGATTGTTATGCTTATATCTACCTATCATTGATAATGGAAGATTATATGTTTCTCTGAAATGATAACTGAAATGTATTATGTATATGTGTGCTTACTATGTTGTGACTGATCGTTGTATATTGTGCTTACGGGAGTAGCTGTGTGATCCTACCAGTACACTGTGGTTGTGTACTGATACTGTACTTGCTCTTTCTTTGTTGAGTACAGGGCATCTTCAGGCCACTACTAACAGATCTCATTTAGGAGATCACTAATCGAGATCGAATTCAAGGGGGAGCCAGCTCTTCATGGCTGCCATAGGTTCTCTTTTGTTTAGTCCATTCTTTTTGCACTCAGACTATTGATGTGTCGTGAAATATTGGTACATTTGATGCTCAAAACTAAGGATTAATGCTAGACAAGTTTACACTTGCGGGGAAAACATAGAAAAAGAAAGTTGTTGATAACCAAATGCCAAGTGAAGACCACGGAGCCAATCACGGGCCATGGTTAGCTAAACGAGCCGTCGTGAAGAGGAAGAAGTGAACCTGAGGTTTATACAGCTAATGACATAATTCTAAGAGAAGACCACAAAAGTTATGACGGACCGTGGTCCCTGTCATGGGTCGTAGTGCTGCCTGTAGAGAGGAACCAGTAAGAAGACCTCAAGGAGTCATACTATGGTTTCAACCAAGTAAAGGCCACGGGCACCCAGACGGATCGTGATCATTATAACGGTATGTGGTGTCCACCGTGAAGGTTTTCCAGTACACAAGCTTTGAAGAAGCAATATTATAATGCCTAAGTAAGGATTACAAAGGGCTTCACGGACCCTAAAGACCTTGACGGGTTGTCTGGCCGTCCATGAAGGGCTGCGACAATTCAGTCCTACATCGAGTAGCTTTATTTTTAGACTGATTATTTTAATTAATTAGGTCGTATTTTGTTTTTATCTCATCATATCTGGAACGAGCGACTAGTTTCTAAATTTCTTGACGTTGGTTTTTATCGATTAACATTAAATCAATATTCGGATTTGTTTATTGGTTTCCTTATTATCAAGTGTTCATTGAATCTACAAACTTTCGTGAGTGATTTTTCTTAATTCTTTCATTACAAATCTTTGTTTGTTCAGTTGAAACCATGAGTGGCTAAACACCACAACTTGGGTTGTGGGATCTATGATGGAAATCTGTGTGTGAATTCGTAAAATAAGTAGAAGGTGATTTATATTTGCAATGCATAATTTAGCTTTTGTTATTCATATATTCTAATGAGTGCACACATTAGAGTTAGCCTATATCTGTCAATTGTTCGAGAGAAAAGAGATAGTTGGGAAAAAGCTGAGTTAATCTGATAAAATGGAGTCAAAGTTCGAGAGAAGAGAGAAGAGAACTTAAACATAATTATAAGCGAGAATGAAATCTTTTAAAACTCAAGGAGCGAGAGGACTTGGGTGAAATTTATCTAACTAGACTGAGAAGTGTTAGATATTTCTAACTCTCCTGTAATTTGCTAAGAATGAATTTCTTGAAACTCATTTACGGACAAACACTAGATGTAAAGTTATGGGGAACACAACCCTAGTTTCATTCATTTATCAATATAACCTTGAAATAAATACTCCGCTAATTGTTAATCTCGATCTTGTTTAACAATCTTGGTAACTTGAATTTTACAACTAAACCCATTTTACCTTCCGCAATTACTTTATCTAGGAAATTATAACAACATTTTGATAAACGCGATACTGAAATCATTTCTATAAAGAAATTTTTTGTGGGATCGACCTCAACTCATGTTGAGTTCTATAAATTGACTCGACCGTTTAGAGTCCATCACCTATTTGAATTCAAATACTGTAGTTAATTTTAAATTCAATTGTCTTAGCTTATTCTTTGTAACAAAGGATTACTCTTCCTTTAGAACAGGTATTAAATTAGGACTTTTATACTTATCGTCAATATGTACAAAATCTATAAATACAAACAAATAAGAGCAGATATCATTGGCAGTTGTCCCTCACATACCAATCGACATTCTAGAATCTGATAGAGGGCAGAGCAGGGTGAATCGTCACAACCATCTGCCAGGGCACCACCGCCACCAGCTTCAGCCTCACAGGCTACATGTACTTTTGTTACTATTCCTACTGTAATATTTGAGAGGTTGGTTGTAGATCATCGACAGACCAAGTCCATAGTCGACCAGATTGTAGTCAGATTACCCCAGATCGTAGAGCGCAAAGTGTTAATTGCGGAGAAGAGGGTGAAAGATGAGATGCAGAAGGAGCTTGAAGTTTTAAAAACATGATGGATGGCCTGGAGGTCCATCCACAAGATCAATCACAAGTTGCAGGTTTAGTAAATACTATCAAGTTGAAGACACAGTTAGCCGAGATGTGACCTCAAATTGCTAAACTGGCTGAGAAGTCGGTACATGTGCCCACTCTAGTCGTTCCAGAGTCTTTGATGAACTTGTTCAGTGAGTCGCGCAACACTCAGTCCCTTGACGACTTCTGGGATGAAGTGCCTAAAAGCAAATCCGGCTAGAGAAAACTCAAGGCCAGGGAGTCTGATAAGGAGCAGCCAAAGTACCTCTGTAAGAAGGAAATGAAACAACACAAGAAGGCACACAAGGAGTAGAGGAACAAGGCTAGAGAAGAAGCAGCACTTGAGCAACATAGGAAAGATGCGTTGTTAGCAGGCGCTTCTGGCAGTGCCATACCACCTCCCAGTACTACCAGTCCAGCAGATCCAGTGCATGTCTCTGACAGTGTACCAGTTGATAAGGATGCGGACACTACTCCGACTACCGACACCTAGTGCACCATAGGTATGACCTCTCCTCACAACCTTGTATTATTTTGCTTTATTGACTTTGAGGACAAAGTATTTTTTTTGGGGAAGGGGTCGTGAATAACCTGTTATTTTAGTTGTTAAAATAAAGGGGTCTTGCTAAGCCCATTAAAGGCCTAAAATAAACAATCAAATAAAAAGCATACTAGTTGAACCCGATTTGAGCGTGGAAACTAATTTTGTTCTTACCCGCTTGATATCATATCATTGGATCTCCGAAGATACGATGCCACAACTCAGGCCAAAAGCCTAAGTTGAGGGTGATTACAACACGAGCAGAAAGGAAAAGTCGAAAAAGAAGGCTCACTCAGTCATCTTGAAAGCACAAAGTATAAAGAACCCATTTGAATAAGAGAAATGTGCGATATAAAAAAAGAGAAAAGGAAAAAAATGGTTGATGGGATGTACTTAAATGAGAAAGGAGGGAATCTCTCAGAAAAAGTTGTGTGCGAACGAAACTTTAGAGAACCAAGGTACTAGTCACTCACAAAACCAAAAATATATTCCTTAGCCTGAGCGTATGTTACAAGACAATAAAGTCCTACAGTGATCCTATTCTGGTTGTTTGAAAGATAGAGCGTAGAAAGCAAGGGTAAGACTATGGTCTTTTATTTTTAGTGTTAGAAGTTCTTTGGGAGTGTGAGAGTAGAATTTAGTCCCTATTATCATGTGTGAGGGACTTATTTGGTGTGAGGACACATTGATTGCATTTGATAGTTAAATTGTGTTGGTTGATAGTACACAAGCATAAGGATGGTCGACTGTGAGTAATGGGATGTCATATATTGATCCTTGCATGTTAGATTGATGGTTTTGGATACAGAGTGTGGTTGAGAAGGCTGCTGCATGTTCGGATAATATCTATGGGGTTTTTAAGTGTCAAATGTTTGTCTTGATCATCACTTGAGGACAAGTAATAGTTCTAAGTTGAGGGTGTTGATATGCCGTGAAATTTTGGTACATTCGATGCTCAAAACTAAGAATTAATACTAGAATCGAGTGTATTTTAGTAAGATTTGATGTGTTTGTTGAATGTATAGACAGGTTTACACTTGCGGGGAAAAAACTGAAAAATAAGGTTACTGATAACCAAATGTCAGTTGAAGACCTGATGTTTGTGCAATCAAGACACAACTTCCAATGCAAGTGTCTACGATCGTACAATAGTAAAGTAACCCAACCAAGGGTTGGGATCGTTCCAACAGGGAGAGGTTTTGAGAATTAGTAGAAAAATAAAATTTAGTTCTAATTAGTCATAACTAAAGACATTGTCGAATATAAACATACTAAATCAAAGAGGTGTCGCAAGCGTCAATTATCAATGGGGTTTTTGTCACAAGTAACTAAAAACAACAAAAATACAAAGAGTACTAATTAGGGAGATGGGGTTCTTAGGATGTGATAGGAATACGGTAAAAACTAAGCTATTGGGTACATGCTTTTGACAATAAATCTGTTGAATATTTGTGACTAGGCTAGATTATAGTGGGGGTAAATTCTCTCTCGAGCAACTTACCGCGAATCAAATGGGTTCCTCTCGGACACCCACCTGCCGCATGAAGAACAGCCTCCACCTTAGCCCACTCAATCTCTCGAGCTGAGTGTGTGGGAGAAGGACTAGGGTTCACTCTCTCGAGCTGAACCTCATGTCGACCCAATCCCACCGGCCATCAATTTAGTAGTCTTAGTTTTACGACCTCTCTCTCGAGCAAGCCGAAAACACAAAGGTGAAATCGTATTTGCAACTACAATTTCATTAAGTTCCACCACAACTACTAAATGGAATCACATCTAAACAACAAATAAATCATCAACAAGAATGACCCAACAGATAATTTAACCCATATTCACACCATCACACCCCAAGAATTGAGGTTTTAGCTAAACATGTAAAATAGACGGCAATTTATACCAATATGAGTTTGCATTCAAATGGGTATGAAGATTTAAGTCTTAAAACAAGTCAAGAGTGAAGAATCCACAAGACCCAAGTCCAATTTCTTGGAGTTGAAACCCTTTGAACATTCAAGTTATTCAAAACCCTCTCCAAACATAGAAGTCAAAAATAGAAGCAAAGTCTAAAAAATTATTGTTCACAGCTACCCATTTTTTAAGAATATTAATTCTCAACGAGTATTTATTGTTTTCAAAATCTGTGTTGCGAAGGATTACTCGGCGAAGTTAGTTAGAATAGCCGATCAACTCAGCGATCCGCCCTTTAGTCTAGTTCATCGCCGTCTTGCGTTTGCCTTCAACATCGTCGTGTTTGGATCATTTGGTAACATAGTACAGCTTCGTTGAACTGTTCGGTGACACGCCTACTGCTCCTTTTCACCGCCGATTTGATCCTTTCCTTCAGGGCTCAGCTCACTGGAACAAAAGGCGAGGATAAGACCTTTTGGCTAATTGCCGAATGGGTTCGGCGATTCTCATATCTTCATTTCATCATTCTTTCAGCTACTTTTGTTCGTTTTTGCTAAGTAGTGTCCATGCTTTCTCTCAAACTTCAAATACCTGAAACTTAAGGGTTTTCATCAGATATTGAGAACAAAAAAATGCATTTGAGGACACTAATTCTATCAAAATATAGCCCTAAATGAGTCCAATTTGTGGACTCATCAACACCCCCAACTTAAATTTTTGCTTGTCCTCAATCAAACTCAAGTTCAACCATTCCAAAAGGGTGTCTCGAACAGGGCTACACAAGACTCAATCATGAATGCACAAAACAAGACTCAATTTACCTATGCAAAGATCAAATGTGCACTCAAAGATTCAAGTTGTGACTCACTAATATCAAAGAACCCCATAACTCACAATACTTGCTTCAAATGCAAGTTCAAGCTCAACCAAAGTGTTCAAATGCCCGCACACAAGGAATGATTCCATATTCACACAATGGTTCACAGTTTAAATCTTCGGAATCAGATGTAACGCTCACACTCACAAAGAAGAACACAATGCATAATTTCACCCATAGGTTTACCCGTATTTTCCAATCAACATTTGTTTCAGCTCACTCAAGATCAAAAAGGTCTTTTCAAGGCTTGTAATGGGTCTAAGTGCAAATGTATGGTCATTTAGGCTTATTGACTTTCATCCTAATGAAATGTGGTGCTCACAACACTTCCTTTCCTTTTCCTTCAACATTCTCTTTAGTGCTCATAAGTCATCCTATTATTCACTTTCCATGGATTGTTTGGGAACCCTATTTCTTTTGTACTTTATTCCACAACTTTCTTTTTCATTCTTCTTCTTTTTCTTTCTCTTATCTCTTTTTTTTTTTATATGGAGGGGTTCCATTTTTCTCAAAACCATGGGTAAGAGGGACTTTCTTGCACTTCTTGATTTGCCTTTTCTTTTCACCACACCCGCAACTTAGGCTTTGGCCTAACTTGGCTATTCAACTACCACAACTTCATGAGGATTATGGGTAACGGATAAGAAAGGTTATGATTTCATCAAGTTCCTTTCAAAGAAAGGTAAGGCTCAAGGGGACTTCAAAAGCAATTCACACACTCACAAGGTAGGTCACAAAAGAGGTATATGTCAAATTGGCTCACACTCTTAGAAATTGCGTAAGATCATATCAAGAGATAGCATCACTTAGTTGACTGGACCACGGGGAAAATTCTAGGATCTATCATGCATGGTTCAAAGTAATCTCATCACACTAGGCATTGACACTACAGTCAAACAAGAATCCACACTTTCGCTAGTGTGCAATGATCATCACAAGAGACTCAATTCGATAGTAGGCTAGTCATAATGAGATGCAAAGAATTCACATATTGTCTATGCAACTTCATTTGACTTCATCGTAGCCGCGCATTCATGTTCGTTCGATTGAGAGCACTATTCAAGTCATTAGTATTGATCGGAACCGAAACTTAAATTTTGCAAAAGAATAGCCACATTCAACACACGACAGGTGGCAAAAAATTTCGGATGGGTCAAAATTATTTTGCAATTTAAAACAAAAGGAGCCACAAGCTCAAACATCCACAGAAAGCAATTTATCAAACACAATTTTTCAACAGAACTGCCCAAATACAAACAAAACACAAACATCAATAGCACACAAAGGTGGGCCTCACCCTACCACAAATAAAAACATTTGTCCTCAAATGCAAATAACACATAATCTGATATGTAAAATAAAGAAAGACAGAGAGGGAGGTAAAGAGGTGATCCTGGCTAATCGGTTGCTCCATCTGCCTGGGCATCAGTGCCCGATGTGTCAGCCTGGAATTTGATAATGGCCCCTGGAGCTTCTTCAGAAGATTCAGCGATAGGTGACTTACTAAGATTGTCCAAATCATTAGCCTCCAAAAAGGAGTGGATAGTTGTGAAGAATCCACGTCTCCATGAGGGAATAGTGGGGTCTCGGGGATTTGTTCTCTTGCTGGCACTGGGCTTCTTGCCCTTATTATCCAATTTGGGAGGATTTGTTGCCTTTGTATTTTTCCTGAATTTTTTTTCTCCTGTTTGTCGGGGTGGCATATCTCTTCCAGCTACTTTTGGTCTAGCCATTTCTGCAAAGCTTCTAGAAAAAGTTAGAAAGTTTCAGACAAAAGCAAGACAGTTCAATTGCAGAATCATTTCGCCGAACCAGTTGGCGAATCACGCAACTACTGAGGCGGTTTGCCGAGTGCAGTGCATAGAGAATACAAGGGTGCAAACAAAGGACGAACATGAAGTCTTTCAGTGAGGCGCCGAATGCATTCGGCGACATAATGCTTCTCACCAAAAGTTACAGAATTCAACATCATATTTGGCATTAAATTAAAGGCGTGATGGGGATTTAAGGCGAACCGCCGAGTGATTCGGCGAGCTCGACCCAACTCGCCAAATGACCCAACGTGCCTTCTTTTGACCTATCTTCCCGAATTCAACCCTGCAACCCCAGAAAACAAAATTAAGGCAAGCACAACTCAAATTAGGCATAGACCCACTGACAATCATGCACAACCCATGATTTTTATCCAATTTAAAGTGCGACCTTCAGGAATTAACTATTTACCTAAGTACGGGCAAAAATTGCGAATCTAAGAGGCAAAGAAATATTCTAATCCTACCAGAGAGGCCCAGCACACATCATCAAAGTAATGTCATTTCATTTGAGTACAACTTTCAATACAAGAAGCTTAGGGCTTGGAAACCAACCTTGGATGCTGATTAAGATTCTAAGCGGCTATGCAATCCAGATCTAAGCACAATTTAATAACCAAAAAAACAATAGACATGTAACGATATTGAGAATAAAACTAGGTGCGAGTTTGTAAATTTTGAAAATGAGGGAGTGGAACTTTTAAACCTTTTGGCTTGAAAAACTGTCCAGTTCTTGCCCACTCAGCAACATTAGTTGTGACCACCGAACCGTTCGGCATCACGCCGAGCAATCACCTTCCTCGCCAAGTTTTACAGAATACCCCAATTAATATGGGGATCCAAACGGAGATACAACTTGGGGTCGCTGAGCTAATCGATGTCTCGCCACTCATTTCTTTGGGACCGTTGAGTTTTACAGACCCCAAACCCAAGATGGGTTGGATCAAACGGTGGTGTGAGTTGGGTCGCCTAACACTTCGGCGACTCGCCGACCAATATTTCCCTCGCCAATCTCTTTCTTTCCAAATGCTTCCCACACTTCTTCCTACATAATTAACACACCATTATTTCTAAAACCAACATAAAATAATAAAGGGTTTTGGGTTACCTCCTAAACGGTGCCTTAGTTAACGTCGTGGCACGACGCAAGTTAACATCTAGTTCTCATCCTTGGAATCGGCCATAGTGTAACTAGGCGAGTCCTCGGCAACCAGTGGATAATGACCTGATATTAATTGATTTATCTGGGCATCTTGTAGTTGCATTGTCATGGAGTTAGAGGTTGTCGCTGGATTCAGCATGTCGATGTTCTCTTTCATTTCATTCAACATCTTGTCTTATTCTTCAATCTTTTGTTGAATGAGTGAGAAGAATTCGTCATCTTGTACACCCTCCTTCTTCATCCCCTTTGTACACTCTTGTAGGGAGAAGTGCTTGTCTTTTTCCGAGGCTTGTGCTTCCAACTCTTTGACTCGTTTGGATAGAATGTCTACTTGAGCTACTAGTGCGTCCCATTCGTGTTTCTTTTGGGCTTCCTTGTTGGTTTCAACCATGCCATTAAGGAGATTTGCCAATACTTTATAGGGCTGGTGTAGCATACCACCCGTGAAAAGTTGATCCGCGGTACTTTTATTTTCGGGTCCAAGACCCCTATAGAAGCATTCCAGTAGTGCTTTGTCGGTCATCCCATGAGATGGGCATGGTTCAAGCACTGCTTGAAACTTCAGCCATATTTCCTAAATTGTTTCATCCCCTACCAGTTTGAACGTTAGGAGGTTGTCCTTAAGGTTCAACAGTTTCAAGAGAGGGTGATCTGTTTCATACCCATAATGATCCTTCATATCCATGTTTCTACTTCAATACACAAACAAGCAAAACGAAACTAGAAGTGAAGTAAGTGAACTACAATTAATAAGAACAAAAATTTTACTAATTTAAGAATTCTCAAATAACACCACTCCCCGGTAGCAGCACCATTTTGATGATTGCGTAATCAAGACACAACTTCCAATGCAAGTGTCTACGATCGTACAATAGTAAAGTAACCCAACCAAGGGTTGGGATCGTTCCCACAGGGAGTGGTTTTGAGAATTAGTAGAAAAATAAAATTTAGTTCTGATTAGTCATAGCTAAAGACATTGTCGAATATAAATATACTAAATCAAAGGGGTGACGCAAGCGTCATTTATCAATGGGGATTTTGTCACAAGCAAAAACAGCAAAAATACAAAGAGTACTAATCAGGGAGATGGGGTTCTTGGGATGTGATAGGAATACGGTAAAAATGAAACTATTGGTACATGCTTTTGACAATAAATTTGTTGAATATTTGTGACTAGGCTAGACTATAGTGGGGGTAAATTCTCTCTCGAGCAACTTACCCCGAATCAAATGGGTTCCTATCGGACACCCACTTTCCGCATGAAGAACAGTCTCCGCCTTAGCCCACTCACTCTCTAGAGCTGAGTATGTGGGAGAAGGACTAGGGTTCACTCTCTCGAGCTGAACCTCATGTCGACCCAATCCCACCGGTTATCAATTTAGTAGTCTTAGTTTTCGACCTCTCTCTCGAGCAAACCGAAAACACAAAGGTGAAATCGTATTTGCAACTACAATTTCATTAAGTTCCACCATAACTACTAAACAAAATCACATCTAAACAACAAATAAATCATACAACAAGCAATACCCAACATATAATCTAACCCATATTCACAAAATCACAGCCCAAGAATTGGGGTTTTAGCTAGACATGTAAAAGAGATAGAAATTTATACCAATATGAGTTTGCATTCAAATAGGTATGAAGATTTAAGTCTTAAAAAAAGTCAAGAATGAAGAATCCACAAGACCCAAGTCCAATTTCTTGGAGTTGAAACCCTTTGAACCTTCAAGTTCTTCAAAACTCTCTCCAACCTATAACCTTCAAGTTATAATAATTATTTTCAGAATAATAATTCTCAATGAGTATTTCTTATTTTCAAAAATTTGTGCTGCGAAGGATCACTTGGTGAAGTTAGTCGAAATCGCCGATCAACTCGGCGATCCGCCCTTTAATCTAGTTCATCGTCGTCTTGGTTTAGCGTTCAGCATCGTTGTGTTTGGATCATTGGGCGACATAGTACTGCTTCACGGAACTGCTCGGCGATACGCCAACTGCTCCTTTTAACCGCCGATTTGATCCTTTTCTTCAGGGCTCAATACACTGGAAAAAAAGGTGAGGATAACACCCTTTGGTGACTCACTGAACGGGTTCGGCGATTCTCAGATCTTCATTTCTTCATTCTTTCATCTACTTTTGTTCCTTTTTGCTAAGTAGTGTTCATTTTTTCCCTCAAACTTTA
Source organism: Solanum tuberosum (assembly GCF_000226075.1). NCBI lineage: Eukaryota > Viridiplantae > Streptophyta > Magnoliopsida > Solanales > Solanaceae > Solanum > Solanum tuberosum. The sequence goes on from NW_006239001.1 coordinate 1,340,478, forward strand.
AATACCTGAAATTTAAGGGTTTTCATATGATATTGAGACAAAATATGCATTTGAGGACACTAATTCTATCAAAATATTACCCTAAATGAGTCCAATTTGTTGACTCATCAGACCACAGAGCCAATTTCAGGTCGTGGTTAGCTAAACGAGCCATCGTGAAGCCCGGGAAGAGGAAGAAGTGAACTTGAGTTTTATGCAGCTGATGACATAATTCTAAGTGAAGACCACAGAAGTAATGAAGGACCGTGGTCCCTGTCGTGGATCGTGGTGTTGCCTATAGAAAGGAACCAATAAGAAGATCTCAATGAGTCATAGTATGATTTAGCCCAAGTAAAGACCCCGGGCACCCAGACGGATCATGGTCATTATAACTGTCTGTTTTTTACCACGATCTGTTACAATTTTCCAGTACACAGGCTATGAAGAACCAATATTGTAATGCTTAAGTAAGGATCACAAAGGGCTTCACGGACCATGATGCCATTGATGTGTCGTCTGACCGTCTGTGAAGGGCTCCAACAATTCAGTTCTACTTCGGATAGGACTCTTTTTAGACTGATTATTTGACCAAGATGAGGAGTCTACAACCACACACCGTGGTGTGGCAGGATTAGGGGAAGAGCAAGGGGCCAGAGGAAGTGTAACACCCCGTAGCTTAGTAGGCCAAATAGGGCTAAGTTTGATGGGTCATGGGTTAGGGTCCCAGAAACATAGTTGCATACCACCACCCACGGTTGATCAGAACTCCCTGTGGGTCCACCCACGGCCCGTGGGCGTGGTCTCGTGGGTGAGGCAATGGTCAACTTGAGTCAGTTAAGTGAGGGGTAATATGGAACATTCTAAAATTAATTAGTTATTAAGTGACATCATTTTATACTAATTTACACTAACTATATAATGATTTAAGACCTCTAAATTAAGTCATCATCAAAACATACTTTTCCCCAAAATTCTCTCTCTAGAACTTCAAGGAAGAAGAAGGAAGTTGGAGCTTGGGGTGAAGGAGCAAGGTTTTTATTCTCAAATTCATTGGATTTCATTGATAAGGTATGGTAGTCCTTCATCCATGGATAGTTTTCATCCATGGAGTCCCATCAAAACATAATTTCAAAGATAGAAATTTCCCCAAAAGCTAAGGTTTAACGCCAAGTCATGGATTCCTTTCAAAAATGGTTCAAATGATTTAATTACCTTATATTATGATTGAATTGATGATTATTATTGTTTTTATGATGAAATCTCCCAAGAATCCATAAAATCCGCGTACTTCCCAATTATGATCTTGTGATGTAGGTTTGTTGGTAGAAGAAGGATATTATGAGATTATGCTTGTAGTAATTGAACTATTTGAATTGTGTTATTATCCATGTCCAATGTAGTAATTCTAAATGTGTTTATTGAATATAATCTTTGATCCTTGAGGGCTAAAAGTATGAGAATTATGCATGATTATCAGATTTATGTATGTATTTTAAGAACACTTTGAGAGTGAAGTGTCCATGATTATGATAATGTTGTTGTGTTGATTGAAAGGCTATTCTCATGAACACATAATGAACATGATGTGAAAAGTTTTCTCACATAATGATGATTCTAACGTTGAAAGACTTTCTCATCTATTGAATCTAAATGAAGACATGAACGGTGAAAGGTTATTCTCATGCATGATCTAAGAGCTATCCTAATGAACTCTTTTGGATTGATTGTCAAGGACATCCTTCCATAAGTCATGAATCTAGTTAGGACTTAAGAAAGTATTCTGTGGGAATTATGTCTATCACCGAGTGGATATTGATATAAGATAGAAACCCTCACGTGAGTTGAGCCTAGATTTGTAGTAGCAATCTATTGAGATGGATGCCCTCATGTGAGTTGAGCCCGGGTATCTAGTCACAATCTGCTTGTCCCATAACTACGTGCCCCGGTAGGTTATTTAACTATTGGATCCTCCTATGCTAAAATAATGGTTCTACCTTAGGCAAGTAGGACAACCCTTTTGGGAGAGGGTAACACCAGATTCCATGTTAAGTTCACATGGTCTATGTCGATTAAGGCTAATAATCACAAGGTCAAGTCTAGTATGAACTATGGCTACTCAAGAAGCTTTACTTAGTTTGGGTGAGAGTATGTGATCTTATTCATGCATTGCACAAGTATGCTTTGAGTGTAGTTATGGTATGTTACTCTTATGTTATGGGGATTTATGTAATGAATATGATTATGATTACATTGTTAAGTAAGTTTGATATGAGGGCTACTTGTAATTATGTATGCTATCTTGGATTGTTGCTATAAGTTGCTTTCCTTGATATGATTGGCTAAAGGTGAATGTTCCCTTGTGTATAGAAATAAGCTAAGAATAAGATCAAATGGTAAAGTTGAATGAGGACCTAAAGTAACTTGCTTAGCATGGGTGAGATTATTGGGTCTTATCTATGCATTGCACAAGCTTGCCTTGAGGTGGCTCATGAAGTGTTTCTCTTATGTTATGCTAAAACTAGATTACATTGACTATGTCTATGTCAATGTTGTTATATCTTATGTCCATAGCCTATGTCTTATTATGATGTCTCTTATGCTTATGACATGTTTTTGAACTATCTTCAAAATGATGGTTAAACTTAGAAAAGTGCATGCATTCAACAAAAATGTCTCTTTTAGCATGTTATCAATGTTTTTATGCATGGCTATAATACTTAGTGCATTTTTGTACTAACCCATATTTTACTACATTTTCCACAAGTGTAGGGTCCAGTTCTCAAGGTGGTGCCCATTGTGGCTAAAGCTTAGAATTGATCATTCCTCATAACTTGTTGGTGAGTCCTCATGATTCGAGGGCGGATGCTTTTACTTAGTAGTTTCTTTCTCGTATTTCCTTTTTGGACTAAGTTGTATGGGCTGTGTCCCTATTTGATTCAATTATTGTAATAGATGGCTATATTGAGACAAGTCTATACTTCTTCTTTGCTTTTATGAAAAACTTTTTAAGACTTGAAATGTGTTTCTACTCTTATTTTTCTAAAACTTTATGTTATGATATGCTAAGTGGTTTACATTGTGCCTTTTGGGGTATTATGTGCCTTCTTATATCTAGGGGGTACCCCTAGGTCATGACGAACTTGGTAATTAGAGCACAAGATTTAGAATGATTCTAGGATGATGTCTCATAAGCTACATCTAGTAGAGTCTTGTTTATCATGTAAAGCGTGCCACATTTATGAATGAGAGGATATAAGATGTTTAGAAAGCTACACTTCTTTCATTATTCTTATGTTGTGGCATCGAGTGTAGCTATATTAAGTACCCCTCCTAATCCTTCCCTTGTGTAATCAGGATATGAATACACGAAGGGCTAACGCTAGAAGAATAGAGGGTGACAATGTGAATGAAGAAGCTCCTCAGGCTAATCAAGCTCCTCAAGCTAATAAAGCTCCGATTAATCCTTCAGCTATGTCGGATATGGAGGTTAGGTCATCTTTTTAAATGTTGGTCCAAGAAATGATGACTCAAGATCAAGCTATAACAACTCAAGCTCAAGCGGTGAGGGCTCATGCCAATAGAGATATTGTGACACATGTGAATTCGGCTGCTTCAACGGTTAGGGATTTTGATAGAATGAACCCTCCCGAGTTTCATGGCTCCAAAGTGGAAGAGGACCCTCAAGAGTTTGTGGATGAGGTTTATAAAATACTTGCTATTATGGGGGTGACTTCGGTAAAGAAAGTGGAGTTAGCCACTTACCAATTGAAAAGTGTTGCACAGGTATGGTATAATCAATGGATGAACAATAGGCCGGTACGAGCGTGTCCAATAGTGGGATGTGTTCAAACTAGCATTTATTGAGAGGTTCTTTTCCCAAGAGTTGAGGGAAGATAAGGTGTAAGAATTCATTAACCTTAGGTAAGGTAGCATGAGTGTTAAAGGAGTATGCCTTGAAATTTACCCAACTATCCAAGTATACTCCATCTATGGTGGCGGATTCAAGGGGTGAGATGAGTAGGTTTTTCACGGGTGTGTCCATCTTGGTAGTAAAAGAATGTCATTCGGTAATTCTCCATCCTGATACTGATAACTGACGTCTTATGGTGCATTCCCAATAAATTGAGGAATTGAGGCTTAAGAAGAAGAAAGTGAGGTGAAGAGAGCTAGGACCGGTGATGGGAACTTCTCCAATGCTAGGTTCGATAAACAAAGGTTTTCCAACCAAGGTTCCTCAAATGCTTCCCTAAGGGTCAACAAGGATAGGGTTTCTAACCCTAAACCTCAAGGAGGAAATGGAGGCGGTTCCTCTTTTGAAGGATCTACATATGCCGAATGTGGGAAGAACATGCGGGTAAGTGCCTAGCCGGCACAAATGGGTGCTTTGGGTGTAGAAAGAGTGGTCACAACATGAGAGATTTCCCGAGGCTCATGGCTAAAGGGAGAGAGGCCAAGCAAGCTTATCTTAGTGGTCCGCATCCCAATGCTCCAAAGCACCGTCGCTTCTATGCACTCTGGTCTAGAAAGGACCAAGAATGCTCCCAGGATGAAGACACCGATATGTTGATAGTTTCCATATAGATGTACAGTTTTATTATATCAAGATGCTACTTGCTAGACTTTAATGTTATCCTTGTTAGGGTTTGGATGCATTGTTGTTAGACCTCTATTGATTTTAGAATTCGATATGGTTATTATGTGTTTTTATTATGTCGGTTGGGATTGCTTGAAAGAAGTGGTACTTGAGGAATTAGTAGGGGTTTCCTCCCAAGGGGGATATGGTGTGCTTAGATAGCAAGGTTGTGGAGTGTCCCGATATCCTCATCTCTTTCTTCTACTCCTACTCTAGCTTGTGACAAAGAGTTCCTCTTAGCTTGCGTTATGTTTTTGAGTCATGTGTGATTTATGTGCTTCCATGATTTCCTTACGATATGCATGTTCTTGAGAAATTCATGTTTAGTAAGAAAATGAGTTATCATGATTTATGATCCTCATGTTATTGTGCATTTAGTATGAGTTATCTATTTGACTTTATAAGATGAATCGATGAACATGCCTTATATGTATAAGCTTTTCTTGAGTAGTTGGCCTAATGGTTTTATGGATTGTGTTGAGTATTCTTTTAGTTGGAGAAGGTAGTTCCTCCTATGAATATGAGAAATGTTGAGTTTTCGTGCATAATGGGTTGTTAGATCTAGTTCCTACTTTCTTTTGATGCATTGATTATGTTGAGATGGAGCTGATGTTTCCTCCTTTGAATTGTGCATTATTATGATGTTGCATGCATGATGGGCTTCTAGTCTTGAATCTTTACTTTCATAAGGTGTCTAGATCGTTATTCGAGGATGAATGTTCCCAAGGGGGAGCTATTGTAACACCTTGTAGCTTAGTAGGCCAAATAGGGCTAAGTTTGACGGGTCATGGGTCAGGGTTCCAGAAACATAGTTGCAGACCACCACCCACGGTTGACCAGCATGCCCCGTGGGTCCACCCATGGCCCATGGGCATGATCTCGTGGGTGATGCAGTGGTCAACTTTAATTGGTTAAGTGAGGGGTAATATGGAAGTTTCCAGAATTAATTAGTTATTAAGTGACGTCAATTTATACTAATTTAGACTAACTATATAATGATTTAATACCTCTAATTTAAGTCATCTTCCTCATAATTCTAAAATCCCAAATAAAAACCTACTTTTCCCCAACATTCTCTCTCTAGAACTTCAAGGAAGAAGAAGAAGAAAGTTGGAGCTAAGGGTAAATGAGCAAGGTTTTTCTTCTCAAATTCAGTGGATTTCATTGCTAAGGTATGATAGTCCTTCATCCATGGATAGTTTTCATCCATGGAGTCCCTTCAAAACACAATTTCAAAGATAAAAATTTCCCCAAAAGCTAGGGTTTGACTCCAAGTCATGGATTCCTTTCAAAAATGATTCAAATAATTTAATTACCTTATATTATGATTGAATTGATGATTATTATGGTTTTTATGATTAAATCTCCCAAGAATCCATGAAATCCCTCTACTTACCAATTATGATCTTGTGATTTGGGCTTCTTTTTTTTTTATAGAAGACGAATATTACTCCCTCCGTTTCACAAAGAATGACCTGGTTTGACTTGGCACAAAGTTTAAGTAAATAAAGAAGACTTTTAAATCTTGTGGTCCTAAATTAAAGTTATGTCAAATGTACAAAATTGCCCTTAATCTTGTGGTCTTAAACATGCCACGTGGAAAGCAAAAAGTAAAATGTTACCAAAAAAGGAAAGAGGTCATTCATTTTGAGACTGACTAAAAAGGAAAGGAGGTCATTCTTTGTGAAACGGAGGGAGTATGAGATTATGCTTGTAGTAATTGAACTATTTGAATTGTGTTATTATGCATGTCTGATGTAGTAATTCTAGATGTGTTGATTGAATATGATCATTGATCCTTGAGGGGTAAAAGTATAATAATTATACATGATTATGAGATTTATGTATGTGCTTTAAGAACTCTTTGAGAGTGAAGTGTCCATGATTATGATAATGTTGTTGTGTTGATTGAAAAGCTATCCTCATGAACACATAATGAACATGATGTGAAAGGTTTTCTAACATAATGATGATTCTAAGGTTGGAAGGCTTTCTCACCTATTGAATCTAAATGAATACATGGACGGTGAATGGTTATTCTCACGCATGATCTAAGAGCTATCCTAATGAACTCTTTTGGATTGATTGTCAAGGACATCCTTCAATAAGACATGAATCCAGTTAGGACTTAAGAAAGTATTCCATGGGAATTATGCCTAGCACCGAGTGGATATTGATAAGAGATGGAAACCCTCACGTGAGTTGACCCTGCATTTCTAGGAGCAATCTCTTGAGATGGATGCCCTCATGTTAGTTGAGCCCGGGTATCTAGTAACAATCTTCTTATCCCATAACTACGTGCCCCCATATGTTATTTATCTATTGGATCCTCCTAAGCTAAAATAATGGGTAACACCGGATTCCATGTTAAGCTCACATGGTCTATGTCGGTTAAGGCTAATTCTCACATGGTCAAGTCTAGTATGAACTATGGCTACTCAAAAAGCTTTTCTTAGTATGGGTGAGAGTATGGGATCTTATTCATGCATTGAACAAGTATGCTTTGAGGGTAGTTATGGTATGTTACTCTTATGTTATGGTGATTTATGTAATGAATAAGCTTATGACTACATTGTTAAATAAGTTTGATATGAGGGCAACTTTTAATGATGTATGCTAACTTGGATTGTTTCTATAAGTTGCTTTCCTTGATATGATTGACTAAAAGTGAATGTTCCCTTGTCTATGAGAAATAAGCTAATAATGAGACCAAAAGATGGTAAACATGAATGAGGATCTAAAGTGACTTTCTTAGCATGGGTGGGATTATAAGGTCTTATCCATGCATTTCACAAGGTTGCCTTGAGGTGGCTCATGAAATGTTTCTCTTATGTTATGCTAAATCTATATTGCATTGACTATGTCTATGTCTATGTTGGTATCTCTTAAGCTCATAGCCTTTGTCTTTTTATGATGTCTCTTATGCTTATGATTTATGTTTTGCAACTATCTTCAAAATGATGGTTTAACTTAGCAAAGTGCATTCATTCAACTAAAATGTCCCTTTTAGCACGTTTTCAATGTTTTTATACATGGTTATCATACTTAGTGCATTTTTGTACTAACCCATATTTTCCTACATTTTCCCCAAGTGTAGGGTCCGGTACTTCAGGTGGTCCCCATTGCGGCTAAAGATTGTATCTGATCATTCCTCCTAGCTTGTTGATAAGTCCTCATGATTCGAGGATGGATGTTTTTACTTAGTAGTTTCATTCTCGTATTTCCTTTTTGTACTAAGTTGTATGGATTGTGTCCCTATTTGATTCAAGTATTGTAATAGATGGCTATATTGAGACAAGTCTAGACTTCCACTTTGCTTTTATGAAAAACTTGTTGATACTTGAAATGTGTTTTTTTTTTATTGTTCTATTACTTTATGTTATGATATGCTAAGTGGCTTACATGGTGCCTTTCGGGGTATTATGTTTGATATAACCTTAGGCATGACTTGGTTGTCTCCCCATTATTCTGTGTTAATTGTAATACTAAATTTGTGACTCTAGAGATCCTCGGTAGGGAAAAGATAGAGCGGAAAGGGGTGTACAAGACTAAGCCAGCTAAGGTCATATCGTCCATTCAGGATAAGAAACTTGTGGGGCAGGGATGGTTTGTATTTTTTGCTCATATTCGGGATGTTGAGGTTGAATCTCCCTCTATTGAGTCTATTCATGTATTATCTTAATTTAAGGAAGTGTTTCCTACCGATTTGCCTAGTATGCCTCCGGATAGATATATAATTTTTTGCATTGACTTGGAACTCGGTACTCGCCCCATTTCCATCCCTCTTTATCGCATGGCTCCGGTAGAATCGAGAGAGCTTAAGGCTCAAATCCAGGAGCTTCTTGATAAATGTTTCATCCATCCTAGTTCTTCCTTGTGGGGTTCTCCTGTTTGTTTGTTAAGAAAAAATATGGTAGTATGAGGATGTGCATAGACTATCGACAGTTGAATAGGTTCATCATTTGAAATAAGTATATGTTGCCTCAGATAGATGATCTTTTTGACGAATTTTATGGTCTAAGATCCTTGAATGCAATATATGTGAATGATGCATGATTGTGATATTATGTGCCTACTTATGAACACTTTGAGAGGGAAGTGTCTATAATGATAATGTAGTTGTTGTGTCATTGCAAGGACAATTATAAACACACACACTTCATGCATAAACATTATCATGATGTATCTAAGGTGTTAATTGATAATATAGTTCTCATATGCACCTTTACACATTATTATGCATGAAATGTACATAACCATGTTGATCTTATTGTGTTGATTGAAAGTATATTCTTATGAGAACACATGATCTTGGTGAAGGTTATTCTCACATACTAATGTTGATTATAAGGTTGAAAGTACATTCTCACCTTTAATGAATCTATGAGCTATTTTATGAATTGCATTGAACGAAGGGTAGAGCACTCCTTCACACATGTGAGTACAATTCAAGACTAATGATGTATAATTTGGGAAATAATGCTTAGAAAAGAGATAACATTGATTCTCCTTAAAGTAATAGTTGTCATGCCCCAAGCCTACACATTGGACGTGGACGACACTCGAGAACCGTCGTTGGTCCCCAAACGAACCCTTAAACTGGCTTACTATCGGCGGAAGACTTACTCAAGGGAAATAGGAACTCAATACAAAGATTAACTCTCAAAGGATCAATAATAGCCTAACTCAATAACATCCAAAAGTATTTAAATAACATAAGTACTATATTCAAAGTGTCAAAGGAACATCAACAAGGGAAAACAGGAAAGACTCCTCAACTACTACTATCTTTGAAGCCTCTAAATAATACGATGGATGTCGGGACAAGACCCCGACAACCTAAAAATAATGTAGGTAGAATGACGAGAGTACATTGAATCTACAAGCATGTAAGGAGAAAGTTGAAACTTAAGCAACTGAATTGATACCTGGGAAGACATACTCACTTCATCTCAACTCAAAGGTGAAAGAAACAATAAGAGATGCAATATATAAAGCTATTAAAATAGTAGATATCAACTCAATATGTATAAAAATATAATAATAAACATTGTACTTTTATTTGGGAGATTCTCTACCCGACAACCATTACCATGAGCTGCGTGATAATACAACGTCTCGCCCTTGCTTCCAGACCTGTTAATACCTTACCGGGGTATGGAACACCTCAATTAAGTGGATCCACTAGGCTATGCTTAAAAGTAATAAGGAATCATCTAAAAAGTATGACGCTTAACCATGTTGGCATACATGGTTTATGAGGATTTTGAGTTGTCTGAACTCATCCCCATATCGGTGCTCAATAATACTCCCAATAATATAAAACCCATACTCAAATGTTTCAAAACATAAGTATTTCTCATATTGAGATAATTACTCAAAAGATCATCTTAAAAGAGGTGATACTCAACACTCATCATAAACTCATTTAGAAATCAATGTTTCTCTCGTTTTAAATGTAAAAGTATTACATACTTGGGAATACTTAGTTCCCTTATACTCATTTTGAAACATGAAACTCAACTCTCCTCATTCTCATACTCATTTACTCATGTCTTACTTCAAGTTATAGATAATTTCAAAAGACTTCTCAAAATGACTCAAAATTCTCCAAGATTTTACGAATCCTAGGTCTAAACAAGTTACGTAGAATCAAGGATGTGACTGAATTCTAGGGCCCTAGTGGATGAAATGAACCCACTTGTGAAATACCACATATCGGGTGATGAAATCTACGGAGATATCCTTTGGATTTCGGGGCTAAAACTTAAAGAACATTGTGCTTGTTCTTGAAAGAAATTGGCACCTCTTTCTCTTCTTTTCCTTCTAATTTAAATGATTTTTACAGAATGAGGGTTCTGGGTTTGTCTGACTAGGTTTTTAGGCTTACACTAAATAAAACAACATAGTTCAGGCATTAAATGACGTAGTTTAAGGGCCCCAACGCATAGGGAAAAGACCAAAATGACCCTGACTTAAAAGCTGACGAAGGTTGTCCACGATGGGACTGACGTACCGTTGTTTGGACTACTGGCTGTCGACTCGGGTCGTGGTTCATGGTTTGCCCGACATGGCATCACTAAAATGAACATAACGTTTTACTCCGAGCTTATTTAGTTTATGTGTATTGCTAATTATTAGTTTAAATGTTGTTTAGAAGTGATTTCAATCAATAATTGTGGTTTAAATTAAAGAATTATAGTTGCAAATGTATTTCTACCTTCATGTTTTTTGCTTGCTCGAGAGAGAGGCTTTAAAACCAAGATTATTGGTTGATGGTCTGTGGGTATTAATTTGTCATGGGTTCATCTCAAGAGAGTGAATCCTAAACCCTTTTCCACATATTCGGCTCGAGAGAGTGAATGGACTAAGGCGTAGACAGTTCTTATTTTGCATGCTTTGTCGATGTTCGAGAGAAATCGACTTGATTCAGGGTAAATTGTTCGAGAGAAAGTTTACCTCCTCTATAGTCTAGCTTAATTACTGATATCTAGCTATTTTTAAACAGTTGCAATTACCCATTTGTCTACATTAGCTTATAATCGAATCACATCCTAAGAACCCGTCTTATTATTGTTATTTCGTATTATTTGTTGCTGTTGTAGTTGATAATTTCAAACCAAAAACCCCCTTTATTTGACATTCGTGTCACCCTTGATTTTGAATTATGTTTCTATTCGATAATGTCTATTCCTATGGCTGATTTGAATATATTCATAGTTTCCTATTGAATCTTAAACATGTACAACTCCCTATGTGATTCGATCCCAACTCATTTAATTGGGTTATATACTGACTAGCGATCGTTGACACTTAAATGTGGATGAAGTGTCCTTGAAACTTTAATCCATGCCTAACACTTAGATAGTTGGGTCATCAGGGCACTATGCTACTACCCTTCCACTATAAGACTGGCTCATTTGGAAACTGAAATTGAACGATCCTAGTTCTACAATCGACCAGGGCATAACAGGAATGTAGCCAATCCATGCCTAGAATGATATCGAAATCTACAATTTCTAACTATACAAGGTCTGCTGAGGTGTCTTTCTTGGAAATTGTGACATGGCAATTTATTTATACCCATCTAGCTATAATTAGGTCACCAATTGGAGTAGAGACTGACAAGGGTTCAGAAAGAGTTTCTGTACCGACACTGAAGTTTACTGCTATATAGGGAGTTACAAAGGAAAGTGTAGCCCCTAGATCTAACAATGCATAAACATCTAAATGGAAGACTCGTAACGTACTAGTGACTACATCAGGAGAATCTTCTTTGTCCTGGCGAGCCTGGAGAGCATACAACTTGTTCTGGTGCTGACCACCACTTGTACCGAACAAGGCATCCTACTTAGTTGGGCGACCTGCTGGTGCTATTGGAGCTGTAGACGAAGCCGTATTGTTGTTACCTCCTTTCCTCTGCCTGGCAGAAGGGGAATCATTCAACCTATGCCCAGACTAACCACACCCAAAGCACCCTTCTCTGCCTGCAAGACACTTGGTCAGATGGTTCTTACCATAATTTGGATAAGTTGGGATAGTCATTTTACCTGAAGTACTCCCTTAAGACATAGAACCTAGTGTCCTACCTTTCTGATCCTTTCAAAATCAGGGGATGGAGCAATAGCTGGTAAAGGTTCTGGGGTTGTAGTCCTTTCCTGAAACTGTGAGTGATTATTATTGCCCGACTTTTGTGAGAGAATTCATAATTTCCTGTTCTGGCCTTTTTATTATCCTTAGCCATTTCCCTAAGATTATCTCCCTCAACTTACTGAGCATGAGTCATTAGTCTGGAGATATCCATGTCCCCTAGAAGCATAGAATTCCTACGCTAGGTCTTCACCAGATCGGATACCCCAAACAAGAAATTACTCATTTATGCCCTTGGATCGACAACTATGGTTGGAGCATACGTAAAGAGTGATGTACCGTGAGTTTACAATATTTTTGATACATTTCACTTAAGAGTTGTATGTGTCTAGGGCCATTTTGTAATGGAAATAATGTTTTTGTGTCATGTTTGCAGGAAATAGGCTTGGATGGGATTGAGTGAGATGACATTTGAAAAATCTACAGAAGTAGCCACCCATGAAAGGACCTACGGACCGTAGGTCCCATGACGATCCATCGATGGTGGGCGTAGAGGGGAGCATCAAGGAATTATGACCAAGTGTGGAACAATAAAGCAACCTACGGACCGTCCTACACATCTGTAGAAGGGTTTCAGAGAGTTGAAGTCCCAGTACCTGATGAAAATCCTAAGTGTGGAGCCACAGAAGAGGACCTACGAACCGTAGGTCAACCTATGGTCCGTCTTGCACATCCGTCAGTGATGAACTCGGAGTTGAAGTTTCCAGCCTATGGAGAAAAATTCTACATGTTGACCAACGGAGGGGACCTACGGACTGTTGAAATGTCCAAAATGTTGAAATGTGCTAAATCGATAGTCTTGATGACTTGAATGTGTTGGATCTGAATGTGACAAGATAAGGAACCAATTTGATCTCATGACTTAAGCTAAAACTTGAACTGGGTAATCTGATAATCTGATAATCATACAATGAAACAATGTGCCAAGAGTGTATGAGAAAAGTTGAGTGTTTAGACAGTTTGTGCCAATTAAGAACTGCCTCGTTGGTCTTGATAAGATAATCTAGGCTAGAAGTTGGGAAGTGAGCATATGCCCTTGTTCAAATTAGTCCACTTAAGCCTAAAAAGATCCAACCAAATGAAATCAATGTTCCCTTTGATCCAAATGTTTGAGCCTTAAAATAGACCATTTCTTTTGATACACCTAACTCACCTTCCCTAAAATCATTGTCTTGGCCCCGGTCCCTCCTTGGACATGTGCACCTTGACTTAGGCCAAAAGCCTAAGTTGAGGGTGGCTAATTCAAAAAGTTACCTTCATCTTGGCTCTGGTCTGACATCGAATATTGTGCACCTCAACTAATGCAAAATCCATAAGTTGAGGGCGGCTATGCAAGAGGAACCAAAAGAAAAAAGGGTAAGAAAAGAGTTTTGTGTTGAAAAGAGATAAAGAAAAGATAGAAGAGGATGTGACTTAGTGCAAAAGAAGCAAAAAGATTATAAATAAAAGTGCAAAAAAAAATAAAGAAAAATAATGTGAAAAATAACAGCCAAAAAGTCGAATGTCACATCCATGCTGAAAATAGTCAAGGGAAAGAAAGTAAAATGAAAGGATGTCAAAAATAGGTTGAGAAAAGAGGTAAAAAGACAATGTAATGTCAAGGAGGGAAGAAAGTCACTAAAAAGTACCCAAATGTACCCACCTGACCCTGAGACTGCGTTACAAGCTAAGAAAGTCCTATAGTGATCCTAGCAACTAGTTTGGAGAGTCTAAGCAGTGAAAATAAGGGCAAGCATATGGTATTGAGCACTAACTGTACTTGAAGTCACTTCTGTGCGTGAGTGTTGAATGAATCCTAAAACTTAAAATTCATATCTTCTGTATGAAAAGGATTTCGTTTGAACTGAGGGCACGCGTTACATTGTTGGAAAGTTTGTACCTTGGTGATTGTGAAAAGTGTATGTTGTGGTGTCTATTCGTCGATCTTTGTCATATATTGATTTGCATGAGTTAACTTGTTGAGTCTAATAACAATTTGATTTGCACTAAAAAGATGGAATGGGTTGAAATAACCATGTGATGATTACTGAGCTTGTATATCTGCTTCTACACAAGTGTCGTTTAGAGTGTTAGTGTGTTGCTTGAGGACAAACAACATGTTTAAGTTGAGGGTGTTGATGTACCGTAAGTTTACAGTATTTTTTTGATACATTTCACTTAAGAGTTGTGTGTGTCTAGGGCCATTGTGTATTGGAAATAATGTTTTGTGTCATGTTTGCAGGATATAGGCTTGGACGCAATTGAGTGACATGACAACTGAAAAATTTGCAGAAGTAGCCACCCACGAAGGAACCTACGGACCGTAGGTCCTATGACGGTCCATCGATGGTGGGTGTAGAAGGGAGCATTAGAGAAATTTGACCATGTGTGGAACAATGAAGCAACCTACGGACCGTAGGTCGATCTACGGGTTGTCTTGCACGTAAGTAGAAAGGGTTCAAAGAGTTGAAGTTCCAATACTTGATGAAAATCCTAAGTGTGGAGCCACGGAAGAAGACCCATAACTGTAAGTCAACCTACGGTCCGTCCTGCACGTTCGTCAGTAATGAACTGATAGTTGAAGGTTCCAGCCTATCCAGAAAAGTTCTAAGTGTTGACCAACGGAGGGGACCTAGGGATCGTAGATCAACCCACGGTCCGTAGGTCGAGTCGTTGATCAAAGTCGCGTCCAAAAAGTTTTTTTCCTTATTTTGTTTAGGACATGTTTTTCTTTAAATAAGGTATGTAAACCTTGTTTTTGGGGGTTAGACATTATTGTTTACTTTTAGTTCTTGATATTTTCTTGGGAATCAACATGCAAACTTTAGCAATTTGATTTCCGAATTTGAGATTATAAGATTTTTGCTTTGAATTTCAATTGGAGATTACAGATTTCTTCTACTTTAAATATAAGTTCATGAATTCTCTTTACAAAAATATGAATTCTTTTGTTTCAAGCATGTGTAACCAAATCCACAACTATGGTTGTGGGAACCATGAGCAATTAACAACATATGAATAATAACTATGTAACTCTTGAATAGTGTTAATGCATGCATTGGTAATTCTTTCTCTTATAATTCTTTTTAACGGTGGCCAACGTTAGAACTCGCCTTGTTGCTACTTGCCGAACCAAGGAGGTAGTTAATAAGAAAAGAATTATCAACAGAGATTTAGTGTGATACTATCTAATAGTGTAATGTCAATTGGTGCGAGGGTGAAAACTAAGTCATACATTGATGGATGTCTAATCTGAGGTAAAGGTAAGAGTTAGTAAATTGTACACACGTAGCCGGACCAAGGTGCAGAGTGAAATTCCATATTTGGAGGACCAATTAGATACATATCTTACCATTTTTCATGTAAAACACTAGTAAAGGATTACTATTATTAGGATTACCGTGTTAAGTGCTTATGGGGGAACACATACACCCTAGTTTCTCTCTCTCATTGATAACAACAAAGTTCAAATCCTGCTCACTTGTTACTTAAACAACAATCAATTATTTGTTACACAAATCCCCCCCTTTACTTACTTGTCTCGGAAATAAGTTGACTAAACGAATATAATAGTGAGTTAAGTTTAAGTTTAAACCATATTCCTCGTGGTATCGACCCTAACCTACACGTTGGGTTCTTTATTTGACAACGATCGTTTATACTTCTTTAGGGAGGTGTAATTTAAGCGTATCAGAGAGCTGGGTGAACTCCAGCCCGTACACTTGGGCCGACATTGAACCTTGCTTCTAGTTCATAAACTCTTTACCTTAGCTTCTATCAACTCCCTTGGGAAGAACCTTTCAGGAAAGCTCTAGTAAAACAATCCCATGTCACTGGAGTTGCATTCTCATCCATGTTTTCCTTGGACTATGTGAACCAAATATGAGCTACATCCTTGAGTTGATAGGATGTTAACTCAATAGTCTCAGTACCAGTCACTTGCATTACTCCAAGAATCTTCTTACATCAATGAAGTTATGTAGGTCCTCACCAACCTTCTACCCTAGAAACTTAGGCGGATTCATCCGAACAAAGTCTCGAACCCTAGCTGCAGCTGATCAACCATTAGTGTTTGCAGGAACTGGAGCCTACTGATTGTTCTAATTGGTCACACTCGGAACCAAGAGCTGGATCGCATTGTGAAATTTTGCATTCGTAACCTCATGGTTCCGGACAGGAGGGACTGTGTTAGCATTGCGTGCATTAGCATTCCGTGCATTGGCTCAACGAGGAGGCATGATGTTAAATGCATAACGACAGATTAGAAAGGAGAAGTTAAGTCATTCCTCAAGCACGATAAGAATAGCAAAGGAAGTGAAGTTTTTCTTAAAGCATTTCGTAGCCTCCCCTTCATAGATGTGGCGTACTTCACACCCATGAAAAAGACTCTACTTAGTGCAGCTTTCAGACATCCTAGGGATCTAGCATATATCAAGCATACTGAAATTAACTAAGTAAAACATATACTATATGGAAGCTAAAAATAGTGGATATCTGAAATAGGAAAAACCCCCACTAGTCTGAATATATAAAATATACTAAGAGTTTAGTGATAACTGAAACAACCATTTAATAACTCAAGTTGAATCTACTACTATGTCTGAAAAGCCTCTAACTGAGTTGAGCTGCTGGGACATGCCCCCAACTAACTCTAAAAAAACTGAAACTAAAAAATGCAATGACTAAAATGAAGCATGTCTATTGTCCTCGAAATATGAGGACTCACCACTGAAGCTGTTGAATGCGGACAGAGAATCGATCTTAGCGTGATCTAGATGCTGAGTACTTGTTCCTACATCATGAAACGATGTAGCGAAAAGTATGCATCAATACTTGGAATGTACTGAGCATGCATGATATAGATACTAAGCTGAATTAAAGATTTATAAGCTGAACAATACATAAATGAGCAATGATGTAATCTAAGCAAAGACATAGATACTGAAGTATAACTGAAACTGAACTGGATGCAATGACAAAGTAATAATCATAAAGATAACATACTGAATTGTATACTGATATAAATGCTGAAAACCTGGTCAATGCACTAAGAGTATGGCTGTGGGAGCTACTACTAACTGACATAAACCATGTGAGCTAAACGTGGATTTTGATGTATATGCCCCATCGAGAGGACCCAATATGCGGTTCTAGGGGTATAAAGGCATGAGTGTGGCGTGATCACTAATACTAATGCCCAACATGGGAACTTATAAACCTACTCAGGCACATAGTTCTGGGACTATAAGGGTACGCTGAACCCTAGTCCAACTCGATGCTAAGTCTACGCCCAACTGAATACCTATGAAGCTAAAATGCACTAAATACTGAATAGCTCAAAATACTGACATGCAATCTAAGAATGAACATTTATATACTAATAATGTGACATTTAAAAACTGGAGCATGATTTTCTGTTTAACTAACCTAGCAAGTATAATTCATGAACTAAGAGAAGTTACACAAACTAGGGTTCTGCATTTTTTACAAGGAATTTAGCAACGTTTCGAAGAAAACATATTATTTAGATTATGGATACTATAGCAACTGAAATCATAATAATTCTCCAATATTTTACAAACCCTGGGTCTAAACAAGCTATGTAGAGTCAAAGATCTAACTGAATTCTAGGACCTAGTGGATGAAAGGAACCCACTAGTAAAATCCCACATACATGGTGACGAAATCTACGGAGAAATCCTTTGGATTTTGGGGATAAAACTTGAAAAACACCGTTGCTTGTTCTTCTAAGAAACTGGCAACTCTTTTTTTTTTTTTTCATTTTAAATTGGATGATTTTTAGAGAATGAGGGTTCTGGGTATGTCTGACTAGGCTATTAGGCTTGGATTAAGTAAAACGACGTAGTTTAGGCATCAAACGATGTAGTTTAAGGGCCCCAATGCATAGGGAAAAGGCCAAAATGACCCTGACATAAAAGCTGATCAATGTCATCCGCGGTGGGACTAGCAAACCGTCGTTTGGACTACCGGTCGTCAACTAGGGTAGTGGTTCATGGTCTTCCCGATAGGGATTCAACAAAATGATCATAGCATTTTACTCCACGCTTGGATTTTAGAAAACTCAGTGGCGTTGGAAAGAAGATTCAATTATCTTTAATTTTTTAGGTCATGGGCCACCTAATTCATTTTGTGCTAAAAAGATATGACCATTTGAAGTTGACCCAACAATATTTTCCTTTGAATAACTGTTGTCCCTCAGCTACGGCCAGTAGGTCCAACCACGGACCGTACTGGTCGACCCTGGGTGGGATCAGAGACCATTAAACTTTGGACCCCAACTACGGAGCCAACCTACAGTGTGTGGGTCAATCAAAGGACCATGGTTCACGGTCGTAGGTGTCACCTTTTGATCCTGAATTTTCCCTAAGTCTGGGACTGAACCACGGGACCCCACCTACGGTCCGTGGTCTAACATACGGTCCATCGGTGACTTCCGTTGGTTCTGACACCAAATCCTGGAAAGCTGTATTTTTCCATCTTCTCGAATCAGAGATGTTACATAATGAAACCGTCAAAACACAAATATGAGGTTTCCATGACCCGAAATTCGTGAAAGTCACAAGAAACCAACATATCGCCTAAAAAGGCCAAATCAAACTCGGGACCTTTGAAAATTCAACCAAAACCTCACATAGGCCTAAAACCATCACCCGAATCCAATGACACTCTCAGAATTTTGATCTGAGCATCCGAACCTTGAATGTCGACCAAAGTCAATCCAAAGGCTCAAATTTCACAAATTTCCAACTTAAGACCTTAAATCCTCAAAAAGACTCCGAATTTGAAACCAACAACCCTCATAAACCAATTTTCACATTGTGAAATGGATGAAATCTACGGAATTTCTTTCTGATACTGGAACTCAAAAAGACACCAAAAATTCAATTTTAACAACTTTAGCCTTTCAAATTCAACACTTACAAACTTCACAACCTTTTTACCATAAACTGGAAACCAACTTTCAAAACTCACTCAGTAATACCTCGGCGTCGATTTTGGGCGGGGTAAAATGATAATTTCATAAAAATTTTCAGAAAAACGACCAACTGGATCATTACAAATGTGTTCAATCAATTTAGTATCTGTAATTTGAGAAAGCTCTTACAACCACAAAAGCATCCTTGAAATTACTTGCACACATAGAATATGCATAGGATTAGTCATGTCGGTAATTCAAAATAACAATTGGACCACCAAAGGATATTCTATAGGATGAGGCTTCTCCTAGGACTACTCATGGTTATGGTTAAAAAAACAAACAGAACCGCAATTCAAACTAAACCAATTAAAAAAAACTGATATTTGGTTTGTTTTAAATTTTAAAAACCGATACTATTTAGTTTGGTTTGATTAGGTTTGGTTTTATATTTTGAAAAACGATACCATTTGGTTTGGTTTTGATTTTACTAAAAAAATCACAAAAATAATCAAAACGAACCAATAAATTAGATATATAATTTTTATAATTATTTATATATTATTCATAAATAAAATATAAATAGTTTATAATTTTTCATTAACTTAAGTCTTTAACTTTACCATTTTCTCAAGCCTAACACTTTAGCCCAACTATAGCAACCCTAAGTCCAAGTCCATCAAAATCCATTTTAGTCTTTACCTACCCTACTTCACATAAAATACTCACATTTTCTCTTAATTGAATCACTTTTTTGTGTCATGATAACTATAGTATTGCTTAATTGAACCGACAATAGCTACTTTGTGGATTGTTCACGTACTAGGTTTTGTGTCTATCGAGATACGAACGTCCTCAGAAAAATTATTACTTCCAAACTGAATAAACCAGAAAAACTGAACCAAACTGAATCAAGCCGATAATAACCAAACCGATTGTTATTATTTTCATTTGGTTTGGTTTTAGAAATTTAAAAGAAACGACTAGATTGATTTGGTTTTGGTTTTGATCAATAATCGATCCAAACCAAACAACGAACACCCCTAGGTGCTTATGTCTTAATCAGAGGTCTCAAATTCAAGTATTGGGTATGAAATTCCTTGGTAGGGAGTAGTTCCCCCAAATAGGGACCTACACGACACGAATTTGGAATAATCCAAAATAACCGAGCTTAATGTACATACCAAACACCGAGCATCGAGCGAGAAACAAAAAAATAACAATTGGAAGTGAACTGACAAACCCACGAATGTTTCTATGATTTTATAGGAGGGTCTGCCAACCTTGCTATGAAAATAAATAACGGAGAAGGGTCTAAAATGCCTCTCAAGTATTTGAATTGATACAAAATTACCCTCCATCTACCTATCAGCCCTAAATTACCCTTGATGTCCACCTTTTGGCTCAAAAATAGCATCGATGTTAATCCTTTGACTCATATTTGCCCTTATTTTTAATAGTTTCCTTAAAGTAAAATTATTAAATATTTTTTTTTATTATATTGCTTAATGTGATTGGTCCAAATTTATACCTTTCTCAAATAAAGAATAAAAATGATATTTTCAGAAAAAATATTTTTCTATAAAACCACTTATGATTCATATTTTGACCCGATACACTTGAAAATAATATAGATAATTAATTTCATGATATGTTCCTATTGACCTATTTTAAATCAACCCCAATTCATAATAACGTCACCCAACTCATAAATGGGGATCCAACTAAAACCCATACTTACCCCGACTTATTGCCATATAAAAAAATTATTATTTTCATTGATATAAAATTTTCTCTCAATTATCCAAATGTCTTGTTCATTTTCTCTTTTATTCCTTTTTTTAATCTCTTATAACTAGGATATCCGGGACTCAAACTTGAAATGAACTCACATATTTATATTCTTTTAATTAGTATTATTAGCATGATGGGATGAGGATAAGAAAAATTATTAATTATATTCTTTTAATTTTAATTTTGGGTACACACAAAAGAAAAATGTAATATTTGTACATATTTGCTTAATTTACTCATCTTTTATTGAGCTAATTATTTCTATAAGAATGCATCATTATTTTACTCATTTTTTCTCTCTTGTTTGTCATAAATTAAATAATAAAAATAAAATGGTGGTCAAGATCCAAATAGAAAAAAAATGGAAGAGATAGGAAGTGAAGGGCCGGGGAGGGAAGAGTATAGAGAGTATATGTCTAACCTTTTTATAATTTTAAATTTACTATGAAATTCAAAATCAAGTCAATCATGTGAGCTTATATATTAAGTAATTCAAATTATTTTTCTACGGAAAAGGGCCTAAAATGCCCTTAAACTATGAGATTTGGTACAATATTACCCTCCATCCACCTAATGAGTATGATCCATTAGATATAAGGGTATTTTTTAGCCGAAAGATGGACGTCATGGGTATTTTAGGGCCACTAGGTGGATGGAGGAAATTTTTGTACCAATTCAAATACTTGAGGAACATTTTAGGCCCTTCTCGGAATAAAAAAAAAGAAGATAAATGTAATATTGTAAGCCACAAAAATTTAGTTAGAAAATATAACAATGGAATTCTGAGAACCTTAATTGTTAAATTTAAGATTACATGCCTGAATTAATCTTCATGGTTAAATTTAATAACTAACTCTTGAAAATCAAACTGTGCAAAATAAATGAAATAAAAAGAAGTGACTTTTGTACGATGAACTTAATGTTGGATGGACCATGGGTGAAATTTATTGGAGCTTAAACTCATGTATAAAGAGTTGTTGTCTCTGGAAGTCTTCCATATTATTGTAATAAACTTTAAAGAGTTAAAATTATAAAAGCAACTAAAATTAGTTGAAGAAACATTCATTAAAAAAATGTACTTTACTCTTGTTACTATAGTTTCTTTGCTTCTCTTATTCTCCTTCGTTGTTTTTCTAGTTAGTAAAAGCAAAAAAACAAATAAAATTGCCTCCAGGTCCATGGAGACTTCCCTTTATTGGAAGTTTGCATCATTTAATCGGAAGAGGACCTCTGCATTGCACTCTTAGAAATTTCGCACAAAGGTATGGTCCTCTGATGTACTTACAACTTGGGGAAATTCCTGTAGTAATCATATCATCACCTACTATTGCAAAAGAACTTCTAACAACTCACGATCTCGCCTTTTCTGATAGACCACAATCTATGTCTACAAACATCACATTTTACAATAATAAAAACATTGCATTTTGTCCACATGATAATTACTGGAAACAAATGCGTAAAATTTGTAATGTACAACTTCTTAGTGTAAAGATGGTCAAGTCCTTTGGTGCGATTAGAAAAGATGAGATTTCAAGTCCTGTTTCATCAATTCGTTCCACGAAGGGTTCTCCAATTAACATGACAGAAAAGATCTTTTGGTTTACCAACTCTGTCACTTGTAGCGCACCCTTTGGGAAAATATTCAAAAATCGAGATGAGTTTATAAAATTGTTGAAGGATATGGTCATATTAGTGTCGGGATTTGATGTTGCTGATTTTTTCCTTCTTGGAAGTTACAAACTGAGTGGTGTGGAATCTAGATTGATGAATGTCCATAAAAAAGTCGATGAAATTATGGAAGACATCTTAAAGGAGCATCTTGAAAATAAAGCAACTAGGAACAAGGGAATTGGTGAATTTGGAGGTGAAGATTTGGTTGATGTTTTACTTAGGGTTACAGAGGACGCTGAACTTGAATGTCCATTCACAAACGACCATATTAAAGCTGTGATTCTTGTAAGTTTGCTACCATCTCATCATCTCCTTCCCTCCTATTTGTTCTAATTGTTGCTTTAGCTTCTACTTTTTTTCTTGCTCTCTAAAAATAACCTGGTTTACTAAATTATTTCTATTTAATAAAGAAGTAGATTGATTTTTACAGGCTAATTGGGTTATTTTTGCAAGCCGAACATAAATATTGAAAGGATAATTATTAAACAAAAACATTGAGAAAAAACATCAAATGTATTTTGAACTTGTTCTAAAAAGTCGATTTCACTCAAACTAATTAGGCGATCTATGTCATCCCTTTTTTTGTGTGGAAGTAATGTCACTCTAACAACGGTATCACCCGGAGTCAATATCTCATATGGTCACTTATTTTCATTAGTTCACTTAGAAAGTCACTCAACTTTTGTTTATAACCAAAAGTCACTCAATATAAAATAGTTCATTATAAAAGTCACTCAACTTAAAGTAGTTTACATAGAAAGTCACTCAATGACTTATATTGTTGGCTCGTAAAAGAAAGTCTTGGGTTTTGAAGTTCTGAGGGTTTAGGACATTGTCTATGAGGCTTATCGATGACCCATAAACACATCCATGATCTGTATTACCCCTTGTCTTGTTCAAGTCCAATTTTTCTGAAGTTTGAAATCTCATCTACGGCTTGTGGTTCTTTCTACGACTTGTAGATGGTCTTCGTAAAATTAGAAAAGTTTGTCACCTTTATTTTTCTTAACTTTCCAAACCTACTCAGTACTAATAAGGGACTTCCGAGGCATTACAAAGGGTATATAATAAGTTGTTCAATTAGTTTAAGTGTGAAATTGCTATACATTTCGGGACAAGTTCAATATGCATTTGGTGTGTCTCAAAGGTTTACTGTATTATCAAAGTTAGAAGTTCATAGCTCGAGACTCCTTCAAAAATTTCTCCTTAATATTTTAGAACCCAAATTCATCAAATTATATTTTACCTTATGTATGAATTTAATTTTATTGACTTCATTTATTAATTACTTAATGTTGATGTAGGACATTTTTGTTGCTGGAAGTGAACCTTCAGTTGCAATTACTATTTGGGTACTATTAGAAATTTTGAAAAACCCAAATATTATGGCGAAGACCCAAAAGGAAGTGAGACAAGTCTTTAAGGGAAAGAAACATTATGATGATGAAGAAAATATGGAAAAATTGACATACCTAAACTTAGTGATTAAGGAGACATTAAGCTTACATACACCAACTCCTCTTCTTCCGCCTAGAAAATGTAGGGAGCAAATATATATTGATGGATGCACCATACCTCTTAAAACTAAGATATTTGTTAATGCGTGGGCACTTGTGAGTGATTCAGAAAGTTGGCATGATCCTGAAAGTTTTATACCAGAGAGATTTGAGAATTCTTCTATTGATTTTATGGGAAATCATTTTGAGTTTATTCCATTTGGTTATGGAAGAAGGATTTGTCCAAGAATTCTATTTGGTTTATTTAATGTTAAACTTCATTTGGCTAAGTTACTCTACCATTTTGAATGGGAACTACCATATGGAATGAATCTAAAAGAATTGGATACGGCGGAAACACATGGATTAAGTGGAGCGAAACAAAAAGATCTGTATTTAGTTGCCAGATCATGAAAACAATGAAGAATTCTGAGCACGTCTACACAATCCTTCATCTTATGAAAATGCTTAAAGAATAAGATCCATATATGCATTAAAGATGGTTACTAAATAATTTATTCCTTAATTTACTGTAATTCATGTAATATGAACTTCTGTTTTATTCCTCGAAAGACATTGTTGAAAGAATTTCCATTTGATAAAACTCTAGGTTATTAAATCTCCTGGTTATTGGCTAATTCTTAATTAGCTATTGATACTATTATATTAAGTGTTACTCTTGAATATAATTAATTTCAATTGCAAGAACTCTCCATAACTTCACACCTGCTACTCTTGTAACTATTATTGTCGCTAAGTAAAAAATAAAGAGAAACGGTTTCCAACAACCAAAAAATAAAGGGAAAAGGGCCTGATATACCCCCCTCAACTTTTCCATTTGGAGCTTATATGTCCTTTGTTATGAAAGTGACTCATATATATCCTTACCTTATACAAACGGCTCACATATATCCCTACCGTTACAAAATGAACTCACATATACCATTCACTTAACGGAAGTGTAAAAATTAGTTTTAAATTTATATTTTTTACTTTTAATTTTCTTAAAAATTATTTAGGGGTATATATAATTCTTCTAGCAAAGTTCAAGGTATATTTTAATCTTTTTCATACATAAATTATTTTTTGACTTCTTCGATTATAATTATTTTAGTTTCTTATTATTATTTTATTCTTTTCTTTCATTCCTTAGTGTAAAGAAAAAAATATTAAACTATTTTTTTGTGGCTATATTAAATTTAAAACTTTTTTTTTTGTCTATATTGTAATTTAATTTTTGTATTTGAAGAAAAGAATTTGGTCATCTATAAGAAGTTTTACAAGAATATTGGTGAAACATAAATAAATATGACATCAAAAAAATATGTTTGAGGAGGACTAAATATACTCATATGGGATTATATTTTTTTTTGTTTAAAATAATAAAAAATTAAACTAAAATTATTTTTTTCATTTCCGTTAGAGGAAAAGGGTATATATGATCCATTTGTATATAAGTAGGGATATATATGAGCCACTTTCATAACGAGTGGTATATTAGCTATAAATGAAAAAGTTGAGGGGTATATCAGCTCTAAATGACAAAAAATCTAAATATAGAAGGGATGAAGAACCAATAGTCATTTCTTCACAAATCCTAATATATAAATAATGTATTAGTAGTATATGTATATACTACAACAAATTAGTCAAAAATTGACCCAAAGAAAATGAGGGACTGGGCCAGTTAAGGTAATCAGGAAAACCTGACGCTGTCTCTCGATTTTTCTGAAATTGAAGAACAAAAATGTTGGAGGTCTTTTGAAGAAGGAGAGGTATTCTGGTAGTAAATGGAGGCACACGTCTTCCAGTTTTTATAGTGGTTCATATTTAGTTTAAATCTATTTTGTTGAGACTCATAACGTAGCAGATCTAGTGTGATGATTAAAAAATAATTAATGTACTTTGCATAGACGCTTGAATTAGATAGAGCAACATTATCTATAGTAGCTTAGTGGTAGAGTTCAAGAACATGTTTGTGAGTATGAGAATGAGGAGAAAGTATTTATGAGTCTACATTATCATCGAGATCCTTCATATCATGAATCATAACTCTTGAATTCAAAATTCAAATTCAAGAAACAATTAAGAGGAGAGTTCAAGAAAGTCTTTGAGTTAAATTTTTTGGATCATTTGTGATCAACTATCGCTTTGAGCTAGTATCTTTAGGAAGTAAGTATGAGAATGAGAAGAGTCATATACATGAGTTCCATATTGGTTATTTATACCTAGAGTCGAGTCGTTCATGCTCATAAATTCTGCATGAACTCCATAAGTTGAAGTATCCTTGAGAGGAGTAGTATCTCCAAGTTCTAAGTTCTTAATCATTGATTTTTCAATCCCTTTTGAGATTTTATTCATAATTATGGGACTATGACATGTTACCCGACCATGAAGGTCCTTTAGTTGAGTTGTTGATGCCCATAATTTCGCATGAACCATATGAGTTGAACATTCTTGAGATGAGTAGTATCATTGAGTCCTTGATTTCTGGAGTTGTTGAGTACCGAGTATTGAGTTCTATATATGGTTAATGAAAACCTTGAATTGAGTAGTTCACGTTCATATTTCGGCATGAACCATTTTTTGAGAAGTCTTCTACAAATTTATCTAAACTTGTTTTAAGACTTGAGTATGAGAATGAGTAAAGTTGAGTTCATTTTTTTTAAAATTAATATATAGGAACTAAGTATTCCCAAGAGTAAATGTTTTGTCACGACCCAAGGGTACACTCTAGATGTAACATGGCGTACTAGACCTCGAAAGGCCTAACACAAGCTACTTAGCATATCATAACATAAAGCAATTAGAAATGATGCAAAAATTTTAAAACTTTTCTTTACAATCGAAGTATTTTATAAAAGCAAGTGGAAGTCTAGACTTGTCTCAATATAGCCATCTATTACAATAGTTCAAATGAAAAGGGACATAGCCCATACAAGATAGTTTGAAAGTGGAAAACTTCTAGAAATGAAACTCAAAGGGAAACTCCCATCCTCGAATCATGAGGACTCACCACAAGCAAGGAGAATAGTCAAATCCAAGCTTGATCCAAATGATAACCACCTTAAGAACCGGACCCTACACTTGGAAAAAATGTAGGAAAATATGGGTTAGTACAAAAATGCACTAAGTATGATATCCATGCATAAAAACCTTGAAAACATGATAAAAGGGACATTTTAGTTGAATGAATGTCATTTGCTAAGTTAAACCATTATTTGAAGTATAGTAGTAAAAACACAAGTCATGAGCATAAGATGCATCATAATAAGGATAGGCTATAACATGGTAGGAACTCATCATAAGTAGTGAGCATAAGAGATATCATCATAGAATAGGCATAATCAATGCAATCTAGTTTTAACATAACATAGGAGAAACATTTCATGAGCCACCTTAAGGCAAACTTGTGCAATGCGTGGATGAGATCCCATAATCCTACCCATGCTAATCAAGTCACTTTAGGTCCTCATTCATGTTCATCATCTTTTGATCTCATTCTTATCTTATTTCTCATAGACAAGGGAACATCCCCCTTTTGTCAATCATATCAAGGAAAGAAACTTATAGCAACAATCCAAATTAGCATACATCATTACAACTAACCCTCATATCAAACATACTTAACAATGGAGTCATAACCACTTTCACTACATAAATCATCATAACATAAGAGGAACATACCATAACTACCCTCAAAGCCTACTTGTGCAATGCATGAATAAGATCCCATAATTCTACCCAAGCTAAGTAAAGCTTCTTGAGTAACCATAGTTCATAACTCATCTTCTTGTTCATAGTGGGAATACGCCTTAACCGACATAGACCATATGAGCTTAACATGGAATCCGGTGTTACCCACACCGAAATGGGTTTCCCTACTTGACTAACTAAGGTAAGACCATCATCATGTTAGCTTTTAGGTGGATTCACTAGCGAAACAACCTATGGGGGCTCATAGTTGATGGGATATGGAGGTTGCTACTAGAAACCCGACCTTACTAGGGAGAGCTTCCACCTCACACAATATCCACTCGGTGCTACGCATTAAATTCCCACAGAGTAGTTAATTCTCTATTAACATCATTACTCATGAAAGGGTGCCATTGGCCTACCGATTCAAGGTACATCATTAGAATAACTCATTGACTCCTCATGAAAGGGGTACCATTGGTCTACCGATTCAAGACAAAGCCTTAGAATACTTCATTAGTCACTCGTGAAAGGGGTGCCATTGGCCTACCAATTCAAGGTATATCAATCAAGATAGCTCTTTAATTACACATGAAAGGGTGCCCTTAGCCTACTGATTTAAGGCATGTCATTATATGAGAAAACATTTCACAACATGTCATATTCATACATAGGTGTGTACATGAGAATAATCATCCAAAAACACACAACAAGATCATAATCATAATCATAATCACTTTACTCTGAAAGTGTTCATAAGGCATATACATAAATCTCACAATCATGCATAATTCTCATACTTTGCCCTTCAAGGACGATAGATCACAATCCATCAACACATCTAGAATTATTACATTAGACATGGATGATAACATAATTAAAGTAGTTCAATTGCCACATGCATAATTCTATCATATTTTACTTTCATCAACCAATACCCACACTTTAAGATCCAACTTGAGAAAATAGGGAAATTCATGGATTCTTTGGGAATTAAACATAAAATCATCAATATATCCATAATAAAATATAATTCAATCATTGAAAATGAATTTGAAAGGATTCCATGAGATTGAAGTCAAACCCTAACTTTTGGGATTTCTTGCTTTGAAATTGGGGGTTTTGGAGGGGATCCTTGGATGAAGACTATCCATGGATGAAGGAATAACATACCTTATTGAAGAATTCCCATGAATTTGAGGAGAAAATCTTGATTCTTAAACCCTAACTTCATCTTTCTTCTTCTTCTTCTAGAGAGAATTTATTCGGGGAAAGTGATGCGTCCACGATTTGGACTCATTTAGGGATTAATTTGGATGGATTTAGTGTTCACAAATGCTTATTTTGTGTCAATAACTGATGTAAAATCCTTGATTTCCAGGTATTTGGATTGAGGAACAAAGCATGGACACTAATGGGTAAAAAGGAACAAGGCAACTGAAAGAAGGAAGAAAAGAATGTCTGATGATCGCCTAATCCATTGGCGAGTCACCGAGTGGTCATCGTTTCACCTAAAGTTCCAGTGTGCCATGCCCTGAAGGAGAGAATCAAGTCGGCAAGAGAAAGGAGCAATCGGCGTGTTGCCAAACGGTTCCGCGATGCAGTGTTGGATCACTTAAAGTTACAGAACTTGAGGATGCTGAAGGCCAAAGCAAAAAGGCGATGGAACTGACCAAAGGGAGGATCGCCGAGTTGATTGGCGATACCAACCTACAGCGCCGAATGACCCTTTACAACATATTTTTGGTGACTATAAATACATTTTTGAATTATTAGTTTAGTATCAGTTTTCATAATATAGAATTTTTGAGTTAGAAATCTGTTTTGGGAGACAAAACTTTTCTTTAGCTTTGAAGAATTGAAGTTTTCCAT
>NW_006239001.1:1370258-1422308 GCF_000226075.1 Solanum tuberosum
ATGGTTTGTGGGTATTGGGTTGTCATGGGTTCAGCTCGAGAGACTGAATTCTAAACCCTTTTCCATACATTCAGCTCGAGAGAGTCAAAGGACTAAAGCGTAGGCTGTTCTTAATTGCTGCTTGTTGGTGTTCGAGAGAAACCAACTTGATTCGGGGTAAATTGTTCGAGGGAAAGTTTATCTCCACTAAAGTCTAGCTTATTCACTGATTTACAGCTATTTACTATCAGTTGCAATTACCCATTTGTCTACCTTAGCCTATAATCCAATCACATCCCAAGAACCCGTCTCATTACTTGTTAATTCGTGTGATTTGTTGTTGTTGTAGTTGATAATTACAATCAAAACTCCCATGTTATTTGACACTTGTGTCACCCCTTAACTTGAATTATGTTTTTATTCATAAATATCCATTCCTATGATTGACTTGAACATATTCGTACTTTGCTCTTGGTTGTCAAACACGTACCACTCCCTGCGGGATTCGAACCCAACTCATTTAGTTGGGCTATTATACAGACTAGTGATCGTTGACACTTAGAATTGGATGAAGTACCCTTGACACGTTTATCAAAATGGCGCCGCTGCCGTGGAGTGGTGTTAGTTGAGAATATTTAGTTAAGTTGAATTTTGTTCTTGTTAGTTGTAGTTAAATATACTTACTTTCAGTTTTGGTTGTGTGTTGCTGTTTGAGCAGAGAATTGGAGCATATCTGGTAACAACAGTGACCCAATGGACCACCCTCCTTTGAGAATGATGATTCTTAGGGATAACATCCTAAATTTCAAACAATTGGAGGGTGAGTTCATTTATGAGTTGTGGTAAAGATTTAGGACCTTATTGCACCAGTGTCTAACTCATGGCATTCCAAATAAGATGCTTCTAGAATGCTTCTACAGGGGTCTTGACCCCGAAAATAGAATAGTGGATGACCAACTCTCTTCGGGTTGTTTGCTTGGACAATCCTATGAAACAACATCCCTACTCCTTGATTGGTGGCCAAGACCAACAAGGAGACAAAAAAAGACCAAGTATTGGCCATATTATTGACTCAGCTGGATGTCTTGGCCAAGAAAGTCATGGAATTGGAGGTAGTTTCAAAAAAGAAGGACATGTACATCCCCCCTCACAAGCGTCGAAAGCTGAAGAAGAAAGAGGGTGGACAAATTGAAGAGGTCCTCTCACTCATCCTACATAAAGTCAAAGAACATGACAGAGTGTTGGAAGAGATAAGAGAGAATGTCTTGATGCTAAATTAGATTGCAACCTCTCATTCAATGTTCATTCAGCTACTAGAGTCCCAAATGGATCAAGTGCTATAGTGTCTCTATCCAGAGCCAGATGAGGGGTTACCTTACGAAAATAAGGCAAACCCCACTAATGGAACTTAAGTGGGGACTTGCTTCGTACCACGATGTTAACTAAGGCACTTCTTGGGAGGCAACCCAAGGTCTTATCGCTTTATTTTTATTTTAGAAATAATGGTGTGTTGATTGTGCATATTAAAGTGTAGGATGTGTTAGAAAGGCAGAGATTGGCGAGCTAAAAGTCTAGTCGGCGACTCGCCAAAGAGGTCGGTGAGCCCGACTTGGACCACTGTTGGACTCAAGACATTTTTAAATTAGAGTTTGTAAAACTCGGCAAGCCCAAGAGCTGATTGGCGAATCGCCGACCAGGTCTGTGAGCACGACTTTTTCCGCCGTTTGAACCCCCCACATTAACTGGAGGTCCTGTAAAACTTGGCGAGGTAAGTGCCCACTCTACGTATCGTTGAGTGGGCCGGCGAGCAAGACTAATGTCGCCGAATGGGCGAGAACTGGACGGTTTCTAAAGCCAAAGGTTCAAAAAGTTAAAACTCTTTCATTTTCCCTCACTTTTCAACTTTCCAAACTCACATCCGTACTATGTTTTCCATGTTTGTTACATTTTTATCACAGTTTAGTCGTCGAATTTGTGTTCGAAGTTGGATTACTCTGCTGCCTAGCGTTTCAAAGTATTTATTCGATATCACAAGTTGGTTTTCCGAACCCCAAATTCATTTATAGCAATTTTTACTCATTTGCAATGATTTTAATCTTAATGATGTGTGTTGGGCCTCTTTGATCGTAATTGTATTTGTATGTGCTTGTTTTCATTTGAATACCTTACCCGTAATGCCCTTGTTGTTGAATTCTCAAGTTTTTAGTGCCTTAAAATTGATTAAAATAGTTGGGTTGTGCTTGCATGTTGTTGGGTCTAGTTGGGTGAAGTCTAAGTAACCCATATTTGTGCCAAATGACGTAATTTTCCCAATGATGGAGCGGTTGACGTCATTCTTTAGGGCAAGAGTCGTCAAATGGCCAAATTTGGCAAAATCGGGAGAAGTCTGAGTATCCTAGGGGCATGGGTGTAAGGGGTCCTAGCTTAATTGTAATAGTGCATATTTTAATTTTGTTTTTGGGGTTGCGGGGTTGAATTTGGGAAGTTTGGTT
This sequence comes from Solanum tuberosum, assembly GCF_000226075.1. Taxonomy (NCBI): domain Eukaryota; kingdom Viridiplantae; phylum Streptophyta; class Magnoliopsida; order Solanales; family Solanaceae; genus Solanum; species Solanum tuberosum. The sequence continues at coordinate 1,372,730 of NW_006239001.1, forward strand.
GAAAGTAGGCACGTTGGGTCGATTGGCGAGCTGGGTCGAGCTCACCGAACCACTCTATGGTTTGCCGAAGTTCCCCTTCTAAGCTTTAATGACATACTGTATCTTGAAAAAAGGTTCTGTAACTTTTAGTGAGAAGCCTGAGTTCACTGAGAGCACGTGACTCGCCGTAGGTCTTACTTCATCACCTATTGTCTGCACCCTTTCTCCTTAAATGAACTATAACTTTTGGCGGACTAAGCCTGGCTCATCGAATGATGTTGCTGATTCACCGAAAGACCTTCCCCATTGTCGACATGTCATTTTTCTGGAAATTTTTGAGCCAATCCTTTCTGCGAGCCTGATCTGGCTCGCCAAAGAGATTCGGCGACTCGTCGAGTTGTTCGGTGAGTCTTTCAGAAACTATTTTCTTCTATGGCTTCGCTTGTATTACTTCTAACTTTTTCTGATGTGTTGCAGGTATGGCAAGGACAAACCTTGACTTGCCACCCCGCAAAAGAGCACGGGGTATTGTGATAAATGAAGGGGGAGAAAATCCTCCCAAAAAGGGAAGAACAGAGCCTCCAACAGGAGGCAAGGGCAAAGGCAAGAGGCTCGCATCTGAAGTTTCGGAGCGCAACTCTGACAGGGATAGAGTGTTTGCTGACTCCCAGGATGTATTATCTGAGCTTTAGGATGACCAACCCTTACAGTCCTGGTAGTCTGAGATCCGTGCTAGATATATCCCTGACTCAGCTAGAGTTCCTTCAGCTTCCACCCCAACAGATTTAGTGTCAGCTCTGACACCCTCTATGGGTCCAGTACCACCGGTAGTCCCTTCTCCCAGGCTTCTCAATAGACTAAAAGTTGATGGGTTGCATACTATTCTCAAGGAGAAGTTGTTGTCTGCAGAGGGTCGTGAGGGCAGATACTCCGGGGTGAGAGATACTCTCAATTTCCATAGATTTGAGCAGCTCACCAGGCCCCTACATTCCTACATGGGTCCAAGAATTTTACTCAGCATTTGGTGATCTGCTACCTAAGAGCAAGAAGAAAGCCAGTGAGTTTAGACTGATTAAGTTGGTCATGGTTAGGGGTAAGGAAGTCGGGTGTAGTAGCGAGTACGTTAATACCGTACTTGGCAGGGGTCTAGGAGCTACAGTAGCATATGAGGGCTTGCCTACTACTCAGCCCTTGGATGACTTGAAGGGATGGCTTGCTCCATTGATTTCCTATACCACCCCGAGGTGGATTGAGGTTGGGGTCTCCATCGAGAAGAAAGATCTGAGTATTGCTACTCCTTCTGGTTTGGCTTCAGTAGCAGCACCATCATGCCATCCCAGAACGAGTCCATCCTATGCCACCCTAAGGCGACCTGCCTTGGGTCTATCATATCCTGTAGAAGCATCAACCTGGAACTCCTTTTGAGCAACAGATGGCAATGAGGGCCAAGCAGAGGCAGACTTCCCTACCATTCCCGGTCTTGATCACGAAGTTATGCCGGCGTTCTAGAGTGCCCCGGGATGATACGAGAGATATAGAGGTCACCCCTTCTTCCTCCACTGACATCCGATGTATTAAGGCTAAGTACATACAAGAGGAGGACGATAGGAGGAGAGTAGCTTTAGTGGATACATCCTCAGAGGTTGACATTGATTCGATACTTGCAGAGGTATCTTTGCCTACTCCGGCCTCCAGGCCTTCAGGTACATCTACTCCTACCTCTTCTTCACAGGCTCTGGGTGCTTCCACCTCCTCCCAGCCTACCAAGATTACTCAGGCTATGATCTTAAAGATGAGGCACTTAGCCCAATCGGCTGATATGAGGGCTACTAGATTGGAAGTTGTTGTGCCATGGATGATTAAGGCTAATATTTTAGCTTTACTGAACCCCCTTCGGCCTTCTGTTGATGATTTGACTGTGAGAGTCATAGCTTATCAGAGCAGACAGGAGGAGTCTTCTAAGGTGACGACTTTGAGAGCCGAGGTGGAAGATCTGAGGAAAGATGTGGAGTATCTCAAGTCTACAAACTTTACCTCGTTATGTGAGGAAACTGGGGCAGAGGATGCTCCCGAGATTCCTCCAACTACAACCGGAGATGTACAGACAGATGACATAGCAGCTGAGGAGTCAGAGGCGGAGACCGACGAGGAGCAGATTGATATGAGGGATGATAGAATATATGGAGACCTGCCAGATCTACAGGAGACGATTGTACATTCGGTGATCCAGACATCGCTGACAGAGACGTTTATGGCAGGTTTGAGTGGAACTAGTGGTGTTGATAATGTGACTCAGGGTGCTGAGACCCAGATTCAGAGTACTACACCGGGCACTGATGCCCCGACAGATGGAGCGACTTTTTAGACAGGATCCCTTTTACCTCCCTCTCTGTCCATTCAATTTTAAGTAATAACACACTCACATACCATCATACCAAGGGTGTTTCTAGCATACAATTTCACATACAAACACAAAACTAACAACCAAAGGTCAAGTTCATTGTTGTGATTTCAAATGGAAACTATGAATAACTTCAAAGTTCAGGAGAAATCAACATACATTAAGAGTATAAAACAATGATGAATGTGTGATTGCAATGAACTCCTTAAACCTTTTCTAGCCTGTTGACATCGAACCCGGACTTGTGGAATCGCTAGGAATGGAGATGAGGGATTTGGAAGAGAGACGGATGATTTGGGAATTTAGGGAAGTGAATGGGGACTTGATCTGTGGGATATGGGGATTAAATGGAGTGATTGTGGGAGAGAAAGGGTTTAAAAATAGTTGGGAGGGAGTTTGAATGTGGGGAATGAATTAAAAATGAATGGTTTTATTTTATATGGTGTCCGAGTCGGGTCGGGCAAACCCTAGTTTTTGGACCTATGAGACCCCATCGACGGTCCATGGGTTGACCTATGGGCTGTAGGTCAGGTCCGTAGGTCACTCTGACACTTAGAATTTTTAGAAAAATTACCTAGGGTCTACAAACACCATTCACGGTTCGTGGATGGACCCACGAACCATCGATGGGGTCCGTAGACCACTACATAGCTGCTTTTCTACAAATTTTGCCTTTCACCTCGGCACATGTAGAAACCATTAGGACTTTCGTTTTACAATTTCTAGACACATTTTAGAGACAGACCCTATTGTATAACTAGCCAACACTAATACAAAAATTAAACACCTATCTAAAGAGCTAGAAAAAATAAAAATACATGAAAGAAACTCCTATAACGAAAGGAAAAACCTATAGTTGGCTAGATGGTACATCTTGGGTGGCCTCCCAAGCAGTGCTTCATTTAACATTGCGGTATGTAACATTCCCCTTGATTACTCAGATTTCCTCATGATAATATGCCTCGATTACCTTTTGCACACTCTCCAATTTCCCTATGTAGACTTTGATCCTTTGCCCGTTCACCTTAAACCTTGTTCCCTCTTTGTTCTTGAGCTCGACCTCTCCATGTCGAAACAGTTGAGTGACTTTGAATGGCCTGGTCCACTTGGACTTGAGCTTGCCAGGAAACAAGCGCAACCTTGAGTTGAATAGAAGCACCAGATCACCCATAACAATTTCACGCTTTTCAATCTTTTGATCATGATACTTCTTCATCTTCTCCATGTACAAGGCTGAACTTTCATAAGCTTTTAGGAGAAACTCATCAAGCTCATTCATGTCATTCACTCTTTGACTCGATATGGCGCCCCAATCCAAATTCAACTTATTTAGCGCCCATATAGCCTTATGCTCTAGCTCCACTTACAAATGGCATGACTTCCCATATACAAGTTGGTAAGTGGACATACGTATGGGAGTCTTGAATGCGGTGCGATAGGCCCATAGAGCATTATCAAGCCTCCTTGACCAATCAGTTATATTGGCATTCACAGTCTTTGCAAGGATTTATTTTATCTCTCTATTTGACACTTCAACTTGCCTACTAGATTGCGGATGGTAAGGAGTGGCTATATTGTGATAGACTCTATATTTCTCCAGCAATGCCTTGCACAACTTATTACAAAAGTGGGAACCTCCATCGCTAATAATCGCCCTAGGTGTACCACATATGGAGAAGATACTCTTTTTCAGGAATGTGGTGACACTTTTCCCTTCATTGTTTGAAAGCGCAATTACTTCCACCCATTTCAACACATAATCAACTGCAACAAGAATATACTTCTTCCCATGTGAACTCACAAATAGACCCATAAAGTGAAGGTCCCATACATCAAACAACTCAATCACCAATATCAGATTCATAGGTAGCTCTTGCCTATTTGAAATTCCTCCTTCTCTTTTGCAACGATCACAAGACTTGGCGAAATCATGAGCATCTTAGTCGATGGTAGGATAGTAATACCCACACTGCAATATTTAATGAGAAGTCTGAATACCACTATGATGCCCGCCAACAGGCGATGAATGACACACCTCAAGTATACTCAGCATCTCAACCTCGAACACACAACGACGAATAATCTCATCAGCAAAAATACGGAACAAGTAAGGCTCACCCCAAAAGAACTTCTTCACATCATGCATAAACTTTTTCCTTTAGTGAAAAGACAAATCCAATGGAACCAGATCACTTGCCAAGTAGTTTACAAAGTCTGCAAACCAAGGAATAAGATCATGAGAAGCAGCCAATACATATTGATGAGTCCACAAATTGGACTCATTTAGGGCTATATTTTGATAGAATTAGTGTCCTCAAATGCATATTTTCTCTCAATATCTGATGAAAACCCTTAAGTTTTAGGTATATAGGCTTGGAGACAAAGCATGGACATAATCAAGAGAAAAAGGAACAGAAGTAGGTGAAAGAACGAAGAAGCGAGGACCTGAGGATCAAATCGGTGGTGAAAAGGAACAGTCGGTGTGTCATTGAGTAGCTCCGCGAAGCAGTATTATATTGCCCAATAATCCAAAGTACGATGATGCGGAAGGATAAAGCAAGACTGTGATGAAACCTACCAAAGGGAGGATCGCTGAGTTGATCGGTGATCTCGACTAACGACGCCGAATGATTCATTGCAGAACTGATTTTTGAAAACTATAAATACTCGTTAAGAGTTGTAGTTGGAGTATCAAATTTTTAGCCTTAAACAATAATTTTTCAAACTTTGCTTCTATTTTTGAGTTCTATGTTTGGAGAGGGTTTTGAAGAACTTGAAGTTTCAAAGGGTTTCAACCCCAAGAAATTGGACTTGGGTCTTGTGCATTCTTAAATCTTGGCTTGTTTTGAGACTTAAATCTTCATACCCATTTGAATGCAAACTCATTTTGGTATAAATTTCTATCTTTTTTACATGTCTAGCTAAAACCCCAATTCTTGGGGTGTGATTCTGTGAATATGGGTCAGATTATCTGTTGGGTCTTTTTTGTTGATGATTTATTTGTTGTTTAGATGTGATTTCTTTTAGTAGTTGTGGTGGAACTTAATGAAATTGTAGTTGCAAATACGATTTCACCTTTGTGTTTTCGACTTAATCGAGAGAGAGGTCGTAAAACTAAGACTACTAAATTGATGGCCGGTGGGATTGGGTCGATATGAGGTTCAGCTCGAGAGAGTGAACGTAGTCTCATTCCCACACACTCAACTTGAGAGAGTGAGTGGTCTAAGGTGGAGGTTGTTCTTTATGCAGCAAGTGGGTGTTCCAGAGGAACTCATTTGATTCGGGGTAAGTTGCTCGACATAGAATTTAGCCCCACTATAGTCTAGCCTAGTCACAAATATTCAACATATTTATTGTCAAAAGCATGTACCCAATAGTTTGATTTTTCCCGATTTCCTATCACATCCCAAAAACCCCATCTCCTTGATTAGTGCCTTCTTGCTGTTTTTTCTTACTTGTGACAAAACCCCATCGTTAATTGACACTTTTGTGTCACCCCTTAGATTTAACATGTTTATATTCGATAATGTCTTTAGCTATGACTAATTAGAACTAAATTTTATTTTTCTACTAATTCAGAAAACCACTCCCTTGGGAACGATCCCAACCCTTGGTTGGGTTACTTTACTATTGTACGATCGCAGACATTTGCATTGTAAGTTGTGTCTTGATTACGCAAACATCAAAATGGTGCCGCTGCTAGGGAGTGGTGTTATTTGAGAAATTTTAGATTAGTAGAATTTTTGTTCTTCTTAATCATAGTTTAGTCACTTAATTTTCAGTTTTGTTTTTAGTATTTGTGTGTCACAACAGGACATATGAGTGCAAACGGGAAGAATAGCTGCCAAGCAGGTCATCCAGCGGGTGGTGCTTTTTATCGAGACGACATCAATGATGTTAATAGCGTTTATAACACTTCCCACGTGGGTGAGATGGGTGTAATTTGCATGGCACAAGCCGATGGAAATGCAATGTTTGAAGTTACTAGCACGACACTCCATCTCATACATTCAAGAGGTTTATTTGGAGGGTTATGAAGATCCACACGAACATATACGAAGCTTTGTGGAAGTGTGCACCCATTTATCGTTTAAGAATCTATTTCAAGAATCCATACGGGTTCGCTTATTTCCATTATCATTGACCGGGGGATGTACTAAATGGTTGGTCGAGCTTCTAAAGAACTCCATCAAATCATGGGAGAAGCTGGTTATGGCTTTTCACAAAAGGTTCTTTCCTCCATCAAGAATGATGAATCTGAGGGACGACATTCAGAATTTCAAGCAAAAGGAGAGTGAACCAATTCACGAATCATGGACTGAGGATATCTGAAGTGTGAGCTATTTGATGCGAAAGAATGAACCCCTTGAGTCTGTGCTTGCTAATTATGATGAATCTGAAGTTCAAGGCTATGATGAAGTGATAGCTGCCTTATCAGGATTACGAGTGTATGCAAGGAATCCAATCAAGTTGGATATTGACCTGAATAACAGAGAAAGTCCTCCTGCAAAGCCATCAACTGAGGAACCATGAAATCTGGAGTTAAAAGCAATACCCTGTCATCTCAAATATGTCTTTTTAGGAGCCAATAATACTTTACCCGTGATTATCGCAGCTGACTTGCTTGAAAGGCAGGTGAACTTGTTTATTGAAGTACTGCAGAAGCATATAAAAGCTATAGGATGGACCATAGTTGCTATAGTGGGCATTCCTCCTGGTATCTGCACGCACAAGATTCGACTTGATAATGAATGTAAACCTTGCGTGGAAGATCAACGAATCTTGTGCGTGGAACATCAGGTAGAATACTCCCGTGTCTAACCATTTGATAATCTCTTTTTCACTAACTCTTGCATTGGTTAGACACGGGAGTAATCTACCTGATTGTAGATGGTAAATGGGTAAGCCCGGTACAATGTGTACCTAAAAAGAGAGGTATCACTATAGTCCCAAATGCAAAGGGGGACCTCGTGCCGACTAGAGCAGTGACTGGGTGGAGAGTATGCATGGATTATCGAAAGCTTAACTCCTGGACCGAAAAAGACCACGTCCTAATGCATTTTATGGACCAAATGCTTGACCGGTTATCAGAAATGGGGTGGTATTGCTTTTTAGATTAATATTCCGATTACAATCAAATCTCTATTGCGCTGGAAGACTAAGAGAAAACCACTTTTACTTGCCATTATGGAACATTTTCATTCAAAAGGATGCCATTCGGGTTGTGTAATGCCCCAACAATATTCCAGTATTGCATGTTGTCTATTTTTGCGGATATGGTCGAAGAATCTATGGAGGTATTCATGGATGACTTCTCAATCGTAGGGGAATCGTTTGAGAAATGCTTGACACACTTAGGACAGGTGCTCCAAAGATGCGTGGATACGAATCTGGTTCTCAATTGGAAAAAATGTCACTTTATGGTGAAAGAAGGTATCGTTCTTGGGAACAACGTGCGCCAAAGGGGCTGAAAGTTGACAAGGCGAAAATTGAGGTCATTGAGAAATTAACCCCACCGATTTTAGTTAAGGGTGTTCGCAGCTTCTTGGGGCATGCAGGGTTCTATCGAAGGTTCATTAAAGACTTCTCAAAGATTGCACACCCATTGTGCTAGCTCTTAGAGAAGGAAGTGAAATTTTATTTTGATGACGCTTGTATGGCTGCATTTCAATGTTTGAAAGAGAAACTAGTATCCACCTCGATTATCATTAGCCCTATTTGGTCCGAATTTTTTGAAGTAATGTGTGATGCTAGTGGTATGGCATTGGGGGTTGTTTTGGGACAAAAGCGAAACAAACTATTTCACCCAATTTATTACGCTAGCAGGACCCTAAATAATGCCTACCGCAATTGGTCACTGAACAAGAGTTACCTACAGTAGTCTATGCATTTGAAAAGTTCCGGGCATACTTGGTAGGCACCAAAGTAATCGTACATACTGATCATGCTGCACTCCGTTACTTGATGGCAAAGAAAGACGCAAAACCAAGATTGATAAGGTGGGTGCTACTATTACAAGAATTTGATTTTGACGTAAAAGATCGAAAAGGATGCGAAATTCAAGTGGCTGATCACTTATCAAGGTTGGAAGTAAGGGAAAATGTTGAGTATGAGGTCGACATAGACAACTCCTTCCCAGATGAATAGGTATTTGCAATATCTCTCAAACATACGCCATGGTATGCAGACTTTGCAAATTACATTATGTGTGGGTTGATGCGGATGAGTTCACCTTTTACCAACAGAAGAGGTTCATGTTCGATGTTAAAAAGTACTTTTGGGAAGAACCATACTTGTTTCGAGAGTGTGCTGACCATGCCATTACAAGGTGTGTTCCGAAAGAATAAGCGGTCTAAATTCTCCATGCTTGTCATACCTCCCCAGTGGGAGGTCACCATAGTGGCATTCGCACCACCGCTAAAGTGCTCCAGAGTGGATATTACTGGCCGTCCCTATACAAGGATGCACATGAATTTGCGAAGAAATGCTCTCAATGTTAGCAGTAAGGCCGAGTGTCTAGGAGACACGAATTACCTCTCACTCCTATTTTAGAGGTCGAGCTATTCTATGTATGGGGGATCAATTTGATGAGGCCATTTGTGAGCTCATTTGGAAATAAATATATCTCGGGCTGTAGATTATGTTTCCAAATGGGTGGAAGCTATTTCACATCCAAACAACGAAGGAAAAAGTGTTGACCAAATTTTGAAACGTTACATCTTTGCAAGATTTGGAACTCCTCGGGCAATTATTAGTGATGGGGGATCCAACTTTTGCAATAAATGGTTCTCAATGGCACTGAGAAAATATGGGGTAAAGCACACGGTAGCAACTCCCTAATCCCCAAACAAATGGCCAGGTCGAGGTATCAAATCGGGTAATCAAAAGCATCCTGACAAAGACAGTGAATGCCAATAGAACTAACTAGTCTAGGAAGCTCGATGATGCACCTTAGGCATATTGGACCGCTTACAAAACACTTATTGGTATGTCCCCATATCAGTTGGTTTTTGGTAAGGCGTGTCATTTTCCCATCGAGTTGGAACACAAAGCATTGTGGGCATTGAAATCTTTAAATTTGGACTGGTTAAAGACTTCAAGGGGAAGGGTAGAACAGTTGAACGAACTTGATGAATTCTGACTCAGATCTTATGAAAGTTCAGCCATTTACAAAGAAAAGATGAAGAAATGGCCTGATGCTCGAATACTCCAGCGGGACTTCAAGGTGGGAGATTGGGTATTGCTGTACAACTCTCGACTTAGACTGTTTCCCAGAAAACTCAAATCCAAATGGTATGGACCTTTATGAGTAACGCGGGTGTTCACCAATGGTGCCATAGAAGCTGAAGATCAAGAAGGACCCCCATTTAAAGTGAACGGTCCAAGTCTGAAATTATATCTTAGGGAATGTCAAGAGATTTCTTTGGTTGAAGTGGTGTATCTGGAGGATGTTTGAAGGCACTTCCTCGTCGTTCCACGACGTTAAATAAGGCCCTGTTTGGGAGGTATCCCAAAACACGTAATTGCTTTTATGTTTTGGTAAAATAATGGTGTGTTGTTTGTACAGGTTGAAGTGTGGAAGGTGTTTTACAAGTGCAGGGTGGTGAGCAACAAGTCGAGCCGGTGAATCGCCGAGGAGATCGGCGATCCCGAACTAGACCACCGTTAGGCTCAGGACCAACTTACATGGGAGTCTTTAAACTCGGCTAACACAGGAAATTATTGGTGAATTGCCGACCATGTCGGCGATCTAGACGGAGATCGCTGTTTGGACTGCCACAATACATAGAGGTTCTATAAACATTGGCGAGGAAAATTATTACCTGGTGTTTCACCGAATAGATCAGCGATCGAGACTAAAGTCACTGAATGGGCAAAAACTGGACGGTTTTGCAAGTCAAAGGTTTAAAATTTTTGAACTCATTCACTTTCCCTCACTCTTTTATCATCCCAAATTCACACCTGCACTCTATTTTCTATATTTCTTGCGTTGTTAGAATATTATTAGTGTTGATTTGTGCTCAGAGTTGGATTACATTGCCGCCCAACATTTCAATCCTCTCGTAGTCTACATCAAAGGTTGGTTTCCTAGCCCTACGATTCGTTTCCTCGAAAGTTGTACTCAAATGAAATGGCATTCCTTTGATGATGTGTGCTGGGCCTCTATGGTAGGATTAGAGTATTTGTTTGCCTGTTAGGTTCGCAATTTTTTTCCTGTAGAAATTTAAATAGTTAATTCCTGAAGGTTGCACTTTAAATTGGATGAAAAATCGTGGGTTGTGCATGATTGTCACTGGGTCTAAGCCTAATTTGAGTTGTGCATGCCTTAATTTTGTTTTCGGGGGTTGCGAGGTTGAATTTGGAAAATTCGGTCAAACGTAGGCACGTTGGGTCATTTGGTGAGCCGGGTCGAGCTCCCCGAATCACTCGGCGGTTCGCCTTAAATCAACACCTCGCCTTCAATTTAATGCCAAATATGATGTTGAATTCTGTAACTTTCGACGAGAATCATGGTGTCACCGAACGTATTCGGTGGCTCACCGAAAGACTTCATGTTCGCCCTTTGTCTGCACCCTAGTATTCTCTATGCACTGAACTCGACGAATCGCTGAAGTAGTTGCGCACTTTGCCAATTGGTTCGGCGAACTGATTCTGCAATTGAACTGCCTTGCTTTTGTTTTAATACTTTCTAACTTTTTCTCGAAGCTTTGCAGAAATGGCTAGAGCAAAAGTAGTTGGAAGGGATATGCCACCCCGACAAACAAGAGCAAATTTTTTTAGGAAAAATACAAAGGCAACAAATCCTCCCAAAATGGATATTGAGGGTAAGAAACCCAGTGCCATCAAGAGAACAAATCCCCGAGACCCCACTATTCCTTTGTGGAGACATGGATTCTTGATAGCTCTCCAGTCCTTTTTGGCGGCTCATGACTTGGACAATCTTTGTAAGTTAGCTGCCGCTGAATCTTCTGAAGTAGCTCTAGGGTCCATTATCAAATTCCAGGCTGACACATCGGGCATTGATACCCAGACAGATGGAGCGACTGTGTAGACATGATTTTTCTCTACCTCCCTCTCTATCTTTCTTTATTCTTAATTTGGGATACTCTGTTATTTGTATTTGAAGACAAATGTTTTTCTTTGTGGTAGGGTGAGGCCCACCCTTGTGTGCTCTTGATATTCGTATTTTGTTCATATTTGGACTTTGTTCTTAAATTGTGTTTACATTGCTTCTGTGGATGTTTGAACTCATGGCTCGTTTTGTTTTAAATTGCAAAATGATTTTGACCCGTCCGGATTTTTTTTTTGCCACCTCTCGTGTGTTGAATGTGGCTGTTCTTTTGCAAAATTTAAGTCTCGATTTCGATCAATACCGATGACTTGAATAGTGCTCTCAATCGAACGAACATGAATGCACGGCTACGATGGGGCCAGATGAAGTTGCATAGACAATATGTGAACTCTTTGCATCTCGTTATAACTAGCCTAGTATCGAATTTAGTCTCTTGTGATGATCATTGCACACTAGCGAAAATGTAGTCTTGTTTAACTGTAGTGTCAATGCCTAGTGTGATGAGCTTACTTTGAACCATGCATGAGAGATCCTAGAATTTTCCCCGTTGGTTCGGTCAACTAAGTGATGCTATCTTTTGATATGATCTTATGAAACTTCTAAGAGTGTGAGCCAATTTGACATATACCTCTTTTGTGACCTACCTTGTGAGTGTGTGAACCACTTTTGAACACCCCTTGAGCCTTAACTTTCTTTGGAAGAAACTTGATGAAAACTAGACCTTTCTTTATCCATCACCCATAATCCTCATGAAGTTGTGGTTAGTTGAATAGCCAACTTAGGCCAAAAGCCTAAGTTGGGGGTGTGGTGAAAAGAAAAGGTCAAGTCAAGAAGTGCAACGAAAGTCTCCTCTTACCCATGGTTTAAAGAAAAATGGAACCCCTCCATATATGTATATATATATATATATATATATATATATAAAAGAGAGAAAGGAAAAGAAAAAGAATGAAAAAGAAAGTAGTGGAATAAAGTACAAAATAAATGGGGTTCCCAAACAATTCATGGAAAGTGAATAATAGGATGACTTATGAGCACTAAAGAGAATGATGAAGGAAAATGAAAGGAAGTATTATGAGCACCACATTTCATAAGTATGAAAGTCACTGAGCCTAAATGACCATACATTTACACTCAACCCCATTACAAAATCTGGAAAGACCTTTTTGATCTTGAGTGAGCTGAAATAAATGTTGATTGAAAAATACGGGCAAACCTATGGGTGAAATTATGCATTGTGTTCTTCCTTGGGAGAGTGAGCGTTGCATTTGATTCCAACACTTTAAATGATTAAACCTTTGTGTGTGAAATTGGATTCATTTCTTGTGTGAGGGCAATTGAACACTTTGGTTGAACTTGAACTTGCATTTGAAGCAAGTATTGTGAGCATGAGGTTCATTGATATTGGTGAGTCACAACTTGAATCTTTGAGTGCACATTTGATCTTTGCATAAGTAAATCGAGTCTTGTTGTGTGCATTCATGATGAAGTCTTATGTAGCATTGTTCGAGACACCCTTTTTGAATGGCTGAACATGTGTTTGCTTGAGGAAAAGCAAAAGTTTAACTTGGGGTGTTGATGAGTCAACAAATTGGACTCATTTAGGGCTATATTTTGATAGAATCAGTGTCCTCAAATGCATATATTGTCTCAATATCTGATAAAAAACCTTAAGTTTCAGGTATATAGACCTGGAGACAAAGCATGGAAACAATCAAGTGAAAAAGGAACTAAGGTAGCTGAATGAACGAAGAAGCAAGGACCTGAGGATCGCCGAACCCATTTGGCATGTCCCCAATAGGTCCCTTCCTCGTCTTCTGTTCCAGTGAGCTGAGCCCTGAAGGAAAGGATCAAATCGACAGTGAAAAGGAGAAGTCGGCGTGTCACTGAGTAGCTCCGTGAAGTAGTACTATGTGTCCCAATGATCCAAAGTACGACGATGCGTAAGGATAGAGCAAGACAACGATGAAACCTACAAAAGGGCGGATCGCCGAGTTGATCGGCAATCTCAACTAACGACACCAAATGATCCGTTGCATTACTGATTTTTGAAAACTATAAATACTCGTTAAGAGTTGTAGTTAGAGTATTGAATTTTTAGCCTCAAACAATAATTTTTCAGACTTTACTTCCATTTTTGAGTTCTAAGTTTGGAGAGGGTTTTGAAGAACTTGAAGGTCAAAGGGTTTCAACTCCAAGAAATTGGACCTGGGTCTTGTGGATTCTTCAATCTTGGCTTGTTTTGAGAGTTAAATCTTCATACCCATTTGAATACAAACTCATTTTGGTATAAATTTCTATCTCTTTTACATGTCTAGTTAAAACCCTAATTCTTGAGGTGTGATTCTGTGAATATGGTTAGATTATTTGTTGTGTCTTGCTTGTTGATGATTTATTTGTTGTTTAGATGTGATTTCGTTTAGTGTGGTGGAACTTAATGAAATTGTAGTTGCAAATATGATTTCACCTTTGTGTTTTTAGCTTGCTCGAGAGAGAGGTCGTAAAACTAAGACTACTAAATTCCTATCACATCCCAAAAACCCCATCTCGTTGATTTGTACTTTTTGCAGTCTTGCTGTTTTTGCTTATTTGTCACAAAACCCCCATCGTTAATTGACACCTTTGTGTCAAACCTTAGATTTAACATGTGCATATTTGATAATCTCTTTAGCTATGACTAATTAGAACAAAATTTTATTTTTCTACTAATTATCAAAACCACTCCCTTGGGAACGATCCCAATCCTTGGTTGGGTTACTTTACTATTGTACGATCGTAGACACTTGCATTGGAAGTTGTGTCTTAATTACGCAAATATCACATGTTCGTCCGGAAAAGCATCATTAATTTCAGCCGCATCTCCTAGCTTGAGCATAGCATCCTCCTCTAATCTGGACAAATGATCGGCAACTTGATTTTATGTCCCCTTTCTATCTTTCATATCAAAATCGAACTCTTGCAGCAACACCCATCTAATCAACCTCAGTTTTGCATCCTTTTTTGCCATCAGATACCTCAATGCAGAATGGTCAGTATGCACTATGACCTTAGTACCAAGCAAGTAAGATCGAAATTTCTCAAATGCAAAAACCAGAAGAAGGAGTTCTTGTTCAGTCAATGTATAGTTCTTTTGAGCCACATTCAGAGCTTTGCTGGCATAGTAAATAGGATAAAGAATCTTCTCTTATCTCTGCCTCAATACCACACCAAGTGTCACTCCACTCGCATCACACAACACTTCAAATGATTGCCCCCCAATCTAGTGAAATAATGATAGGTGCGGAAAATATCTTTTCTTTCAACTCTCCAAATGCTCTCAGACTGTCCCGACCCGAGAGCACCCCCAAGTCGCGACACGGCGTACTCGACCTCTCAGAGGTCTAATATAAGCCTCTTAGCATTCATTCATCGCATAGACACTAAAAACCATAAGGAATTTAAAACTTTCTTCACACACGAAGAATACTTTCATTAATAAGCAAGCGGAAGACTTTTAAAACATCTAACTTTACAATATATATGTCTCATAAACCATCTAATACTTTGGAGTACAACATAGGGACTAAACCCATACAAGACTTAAAGAAAATAATAGAAATACATCAAAAGGAACATGTAGGGTATTTTCCTCGAATCTATGAGGACTCACCAAGTCTTCATCTTCAACAATTAGAAACCTATCAAGTAGCCATGACATGTATCTCCAAATCCCTACACTTTAATCAAAAAGGGAAAGAAAGGGGTTAGCACAATTAAGTACTAAGTATGGAGACCATGCAAAAACATGCACAACGGACATTTACAAGGAATGTATGCTTTCATATCATTTTGATAAAACCTACAGTTCACAAGTATAAGAGATATAATACAAGTCAACATTCACATATAAGACTATAGCCAACCAAACACATAGTCAACACATATCCATATACAATCCATGCTTAACTTTAAAAGAACACATGTCATTTCATTAACATAGGACCTCTACCTAATATAACCTTAAGACACACATGAGTAAGACAAGAAGTGACCGCCCATACAACCTCTTCAAGAACACTTAAGTGTTCCTCAAGATTACCTTAGATAAGGACATTTCCTTTACAACATAACATCAATAGACCAACATTCTTTAAGAAACCATTTTGGAGACATTCAAGCACATAAGGGGACCTTCACATAATAGTCGTTAGACTTAGGGAACTCAGTGTAGTATCTTCTAGGCCTACTCGTGCCATGTATAGGTAACATCTTAGACCATACTAGCTAGGTATGGAATCCGGAGTCTATCCTACTCCGTGGAGGTTGTTCTACATGCCAAGGGTAGAACTACTAGGCAACCCATGTAGGCACATGGTTTAGGGGATGTCCAAGGAAGTTCATTGTGTCTAATCTCATACTCAACTAGGCCACCTTCCTAGCCACATCCACTCGGTGCTAACCTTATTTCCCATACAATATTCAATCAAGTGTGTACTTAGAGAGGGTTCCTTTTCAAATTCAACCAACTCATAGTACCTCTTCGCAAGAAAGGCCCCATTTCTTAGTCATAGCCAATCAAGGTTCATAAGGATAGCTCATTTAAATTTCTTAGATAAGGATTCTCATGCCGTTCCAGCTCCATCCATGTCTAAGTCTATCATTTCACTCAAGAAGGGAACATCGCCCTAAGGCACATCCTTCAAGATTATACATTTACTTAGGAATCTAGACTTATATGAAAGGGCACCATTTCTTAGTTCTACCGATTCAAGTTTTGACCTAGAATTCCTCTTTTAGCATTTATAGAAAGGGCACCATTTCTTAGTTCTAGCCCACTTCACATATTCATGCATTCAAGACTTTAAGTAACAAGAAGAGACATTTTAGTGTACTAACCAAGTCACAACATTATCATTTGAGGACACTTCATAATCCAACATCATCACATATATACCTCATGAGAAATCATACTTTAGATCACAATACTATACACTTTACATAGGATCATCACAAGATCACATAAACTCATTCACATCATATCTTCACATATAGCTTCACATAAAACTTTACATATCGCTTCATATAGGACTTTACATATAGCCTCATATATATATAATAATAACACAACAATACAACAATACACATATAATGCCCTTTATGGCCACAATCATAATTCTAGAGCAACAAGCTACACTTCCACCAAAGGTGGATCCAATCTAAGAAACAATTATAGCAATATTAAGAGATCAAGCGATCTTACCACCTTTCAAAGGCCATAAGCCACAATACTCAATTCTATTCCAATTATACAATATTCATCAAGTCAACTTTACCTCTCTCCAGAGCTATCTTCATCATCCTCATATTCCAACAATTAACAATACAATAGCAATGATAATAACAACATTCAACTATACAAGCTAAGCTAAGCAATATCCAATAACCAACATAAAGACTAAATCCCAATTTATGACCATTCTAGGCAACTACCTCACATTATGCAATTTAATAACAATTTCCAACAATTCAACATAGCTAAGAACATATAAGAACAGCCCACATCAAACAACTCAATAATCCTTCATCAATTACTCAAAATCAATAGACCCACTTTAGGCCAAATTTAGAGAATTTGAGAAGACATGGGTTCATGAAGATTTATTTCTTAAAACCATCAAGAATAATTAATAACAACATATTTTATCCCATATTTGTAATTTTATATTCTTTGCTTTATATGTTATCATACTTCCTTCATTATTAAATCCTGTTACTACTATTAGTGTTTTTAACTTTTCCCACTTCTCTTCGGGGAGACAATTGTGTTTATACATATTAGCTTCTGCTCCTGTATCTAACATAGGGGTGTAATATCTGTTGTAGTAATTTTCTATTATTATTTTTGCAAGTATATATATTTTCATATCGTTCTTTTTATTATGACTTTCTTATTTTTATACGTTATGGCCAATTGAAATTAGGTTTGTTTTTTTTTTGAGTTTTTGAACAACTTTTGAAATCTTTTGAATTGACTCTTTGATTGAAGAAGGAATCAAAGATGAAGAGTCCCCATACCTTAATCTTCAAGAACCAAAAGAAATTGAAGAAGAAACACCATGAAATCGTCAACCTTAGCTTGACTTGACCTTGATCTCCAAAGGACTTTCTAGAGAGAAGACTTTGGAAGAAAAAGGAAATAGGGTTTTGATTTGGGGTCTAAAGAGAGAAAATGACTTGTTAAAAAGACTTAAAACCCTATATATTTATCAAATAAGTCATTTAAAATCAACCCCACATAATAAAACATTAAAACGGAATTACCAAAAACCCCTCAACTTGAGGCAGCCCGTCAGAGACCACGCCCAACTAAACGGGTCGTGAGGGGCACCTCGGCTCGTGGTGGTGCCCGTGGTCCCTTGACCAGTGAGCCTCTCCACCATGTCAAACCCTCAAGGGCCCAAGGCATCTTCACGGGGGCTCCCACAATCCGTGGTGCACAGCACGAGTCGTGGTGGAGCTCGTGAAGATGAGGCAGCACCTAGGCAAAGTTGCCTTGCTTCCCTTGAGACCAAGTGATCTTCATTCCCATGTATACGGACCGTCTAGGGCACCATTGGTCATGGTGGTGCCCGTGGTCTTTGGGGCAATGAGCAGCCAACTTGGGACAGCCTTGGCTTTTTGGCTAAGGCTTGCCCCTTTTGGCTTCGCTCCTTGTCTAGCACCCTCAACCAACCTAGAGTAGGTCTCATAGCATAGACTCTAACACGTGTCTTGACGTTGACTCCTCAAAACTCTTCAAACTAAGCCTCAAAATCCAAAACTTATCATTTAAACAAGATAACCGCTACAAAAACACATGAGAGGCTCTAGTTCTTCCTATTTCATTTTTAGGGTCGTTACACATACAAGCATCATCAAAACCAAACTTACACTCCTTTCCGAGCAATTTTCACAATGGGTGTGCAATTTTGGAGAAATCCTTGATAAACCTCCTATAAAAGCCTGCATGCCTAAGAAAACTTCTAACAGCTTTAACAGAGATAGGTGGTGGAAGCTTTTCTATTACATCAACTTTAGCTCTATCAACTTCAATACCCTTCTCAGAAATTTGATGACCTAACATTATCTCCTCTTTCACCATGAAGTGGCACTTTTCCCAATTGAGCACAAGATTGCACTATTCACACTGTTCCAGTACATCGACCAAATGCATTAGACAACCATCAAACGAATCACCTACCACAGAGAAATCATCCATAAATACCTCAATAGTGTCCTCGACCATATCTGAAAATATCGACATCATGCAACGTTGGAAGGTCGCTGCAACATTACACAACCTAAATGACATCCGTTTGAAGGCGAAAGTCCCGTAAGGACAAGTGAATGTGGTCTTCTCTTGGTCTTCTGGAGCAATATAGATCTGATTGTAGCCGGAATAACCATCAAGAAAGAAATACCAACCCTTACTAGCAAGTCGATCCAGCATTTGATCCATGAACGGCATAGGGAAGTTATCTGTTTTGTCCAAGCATTCAATTTCTGATAGTCCATGCATACTCTCCTTTCGGTCACTGGATGCATCAGAACAAGATCATTTTTCGCATTAGGAACCACAGTAACCCCACATTTCTTAGGAACAAATTGAACAGGACAAACGCAACTACTATCTGTTATATGATATATGACTCCAGCATCCAACCACTTAATGATTTCCTTTTTCACTATCTCTTGCATAGGCGGATTTAGTCTCATTTGGTGCTCGATACTGGGCTTGTGGTCCGGCATGAGTTGGATTTTATGAGAACAAATTCCAGAAGGAATCCTATAATGTCCGCAATAGTCCATCCAATAGCCCTCTTGAACCTCTTCAACACAGAAACCAATGCCTCAACTTGTACCTCACTCAAATCGGCCGCAATGATGACCGGTAAAGTACCATCTCTCCCCAAGAATACTTACCTCAAATGCGATGGTAGAGCCTTGCGCTCCAATTTTGGAGCCTCTTCAACAGACGGTTTTGCGGGTTGAGAGTCATGATACTTCATATCTAGCTCCAATTTCTTTGGTTGGGAACGGAATTCGAACCTATCAAGTGCGGCGACTAATTCATCATAATCTTCAATACCATCACCCTCAAAATTCATCATTACCGCTGTCAGTGCATCAACATCCAACCTCTCATCAATAGACACATCAGAACCACATTCCACAATATGATTCACCATCGATACTGACTTGAGATCGCTTTCGTACTTCATAGACCTACAGATCTTGAAAGTTACCTCTTAATTATTCAATCAGAACTTCATCTGCCCTCTCTCCATATCGACCAAGGCATGCCCGGTAGCAAGGAATGATCTCCCTAGGATGATGGGAACCTCAGAATCAACCTCACAATCAAGTATCACAAAATAGTCTAGAAAAATAAATGACTCCACTTTCACAAGTACATCTTGGAGAACACCAATGGGCTTTTTCAGAGTTCTATCAGCCATGAGTAATCGCATCGCAGTTGGTTTTGGAGCCCCTAAACCCAACTTCTTGTTGATAGACAATGACATCAGATTAATGCTAGCTCCCAAATCACCCAACGAATTCGCAAAATGCAATAACCCAATGGTACAAGGAATAGTGAAAGCACCAGATCCTCTTTCTTTTGCACAAGTGACCTAGTAGCAATAGCATTGCAATGTTGCAACCTCTCATCATCTTCAAAACTGACGGCCCTCTTCTTAGTCACCAAATCTTTCATAAATTTTTCATACCCAGGCATTTGCTCCAAAGCTTCTATCAAGGGAACATTGATGGAAAGTTGTTTCAACATAGTAATAAACCTGTGGTATTTTCCTTCTCCATGCATCTTTACCAACCTCTGTGGGAATGAAGGTGGAGGTCTAGGCATGGAAATAAATTTTTAGCTTATCTCCGCTTCTTTCTCTATAGCATTCTTGGAATCTCCAGTAACCTCAACCTCATAATCATCTCTTTCTGCCACAATTTCGAACTCAGAAGGCATGGGGGGATCAATGGTCTGTTTAACTCCTCGAGTTGTGACTGCCATACAATGCCCATTATTCTTCAGATTCTGGATGGTGTTCCTAAGAGGTGTGTCAGGATGACGTGGGTTCACAGTAGTTGACAACTGATTAAACATCTGCTCAAGTTGCTTTATCGACACTGCATGGTCATCAACTTTTTGACCGATTTCAGGCAAGTAATTTAGTTTCTCTTTCACATCCTCATCGGTCGAATCAAACCTCTTCATCATTTTTTGCATCATCTTCTCAATCCTTGACATACTACCTCCAGCTTCCCTATTACTAGATTCATAATTTGCAGGTGAAACATAAGGCCCAACTCTCTCATTTTTGTTGTTATAGTTGTTTCAGTTGTAGTTGTTGACGCGATTGTAGTTCTCATCCCGGACATAGTTACCCTCTCGATTGTAGTTACCATAGTTCCTAGCTTGGTTTCCTTGCCCTTGGCGCCAATTATTCGAGTTGGAACCATGGTCGTTGGCACGGAAAACCCCGTCTGATCATTCACCAAATAAGCATCCACCTCATAGTAGCATTCCTCAGTTGGTGGTGCTGGAGTTCTAGTAAAGTAATTTACCGCATTCACCTTTTCTGCACCTCCGCTAACATGCTTCAATACCAATAAAATTTCTATCCTCATCTGAGCCATCTCCTCACGAATGTCATCGGCAAATTGACTAGGCACGGCTTGAACTGCAAATGTGCTTCTTCCAGTGTATGGCTTTCTAGTGTTCCATGCTTTATTACTTTGGGAAATCTTCTCTAGTTTCTCAGCGATCTCTTCTAAAGTGCACTCACTATATGATCCTCCAGCGATAGTATCAAGCACAACCTTACCATTGTCATCTTGACCTCTGTAGAAATACTCCTTCAGTGACTCATCATCAATGCGGTGATTCGGAAAACTTCTTATGAATGTAGTGAACCTATCCCACGAGCTACTCACTGACTCTCCAGGTAGTGTCACAAAGTTGTCAAGTTTGTCTTTGTGGTTCCGCTTCTTTGACAACGGGAAGTACTTTGCCATGAACACCTTACGCAATTGGTCCCATGTGTGAATTGAGTTATATGGAAGCTCAAAAAATCACACTGCAACATTATCGATCAATGATAAAGGGAAGACTCTCAACCCTATGATGTTCATATCCAACTTCGTTCGTCCCACACAACTCTTGCAGACACTCCTGAACTTGGCCATGTGCCTAGAGAACAACCCCCTTGTTGTAGGTATCTGCATCAAACTGCTAGTCACCAAAAATGTGTGACCTAGAGGTAGAGGAGGGAGAACAATAGGTCCTTCAGTTTCAATGGTATTGAAATTGACCATGTAATTATCACGCAGTCTTGGTTCTTGTGGATCCTACACCCTCAATGCATCTCTAAGTAAATTAACACCAGGATCCTGAGCATTCTCATTACCAACACCTTCCGTATGCTTCTCTATGATTGGATTATTTTGGACCTCTTTATTATTCATCTTTCTCAAAGTTTTGCTCAACTCTAGATCGTATAGGGTCAATGGTTCGCCTCAACTCCGTGTACTTGGCATACTCTAGAGTAGAAACTTGAGGAAAACAAAAACAAAAGAAAATGTAAAATAATGAAATAATTGACTAAAGTTCAATAATATAGTTAAACTTAATCTAAAAGCCTTATTCCCCGGCATCGGCGCCAAAATTTGATACGCTCAAATCACACCTCCCTAAAGAAGTATAAGAAATTGTTGTCAAATAAAGAACCGAACTTGTAGGTTGGGGTCGATCCCATGAGGAATATGGTTCAGACTTAAAATTAACTAACAATTATGTTCGTTTAGTCAAACTATTTCTGAGACAAGTAATTAAAGGGGGGGGGGGTGGGGGGTTGGTTTAAAGCAAATAACTTATTGTTGTTTAAGTAAAAAAGTGAGCAAGATTCAAACCTTGAGTTATCAGTAAGAGAGAGAAAACTAGGGTGTATGTGTTCCCCATAAGCTCATAACGTGGTAATCTTAATAATAGTTATCCTATCCTAGTGTTTTACATGCAGAGTTGGTAAGATATGTATCCCTAAGTGATTAGTCCTCCAAATAGGGAATTTTACTCCGCACCTTAGTCCGGCTATGTGTGTATAATTTACTAACCCTTACCTTTACCTCAGATTAGACATCACATCAATGTATGGCTTAGTTTATTCACCCTCGCACAAATTGACATTAGACTATTAGATAGTATCACACTAAATCTATGTTAATAATTTTTTTCTTAATAACTACCTCCTTGGTTCGGCAAGTAGCAACAAGGCAAATTCTAACGTGTGCACTTGTTAAAAAGACTACTAAGCGAATGAATTACCAATTCATGCATCAACACTATTCAAGAATCACTTAGTTATTATTTATACATTGTTAATCGCTCATGGTTCTTGACTTGACGTATTCAGGCGCTTCATCCAATACTAAGCGTCCACGGTCGTTCAATAGTAATATAACCCAACTAGTGAGTTGGGGTCGAGTCCCAAGGGAGCGGTTTGTAAGTGAGAATTAATATAAAAGCAAACAGAAGTTCAAGTTAATCATAGCTATAGATATTCACGAAGAGAAACATGATAAATTAAAGGGTTACACAAGTGTCAATTATCAACTAAAATGACAACTAAAACGAAAATGCAAATATGGAGAGATTCTTGGGATGTGATAGGAATATGGGCTAAAATATACAATCGGGTAAATGTTATTGATAGTAACTCTCTGCAAATTTGTAACTTGGCTAGACTTTAGTGGGGGTAAATTTTCTCTCAAACAATTTACCCCGAATCAAATCGGTTTTTCTCGAACACAGATATGTGGAAATAAAGCACAGTCTTTGTCTTAGTCCATTCACTCTCTCGAGTTGAATGTGTGGGAGAGTGTTTAGGATTCACTCTATCAAGCTGAACCCACGACAACCCAATAACCACAGACTATCGATTCAGCAGATTTGGTTCTAAAACTTCTCTCTCGAGCAAGTAAAAAACACAAAGATAAAATTGTATTTGCAACTACAATCCCATTTAATTCAAACACAACTAATTAACGAAATCAGCTCTAAACAGCAAAATAACTATCTATAAGCAATACCCAACAGTATATTCAACCCATATTCACATATTCACACCCCAAGAATTGGGTTTTAGCTAGACATAGTAAATAGATAGAAATCGATACCAAAAAGTGTTCCCATCAAATGGGTATGATAATTATTGTCTTTACACAAGTCAAGGATGAACAATCTTCAATAGATACTTCCAACCGCTTAGAACATGGAATTCTTTAACTCTTCAAGGCTAAGGAAAATAGTCTCCAAAACTAAGTTCTAAAAACTGAAAGTTCTAATAACTGAGTTCTGAAATGTAAAATTGATAATAGACTAACAATTCAAACAAATATTTATAGGTGTCAAAAAGGGCTGAACTTGAGTTTTCTTGAGGACAAGCAAAAGTTTAAGTTGGGGATGTTGATGAGTCCACAAATTGGACTCATTTAGGGAAATATTTTGATAGAATTAGTGTCCTCAAATGCATATTTTTGTCTCAATATCTGATGAAAACTCTTAAGTTTCAGGTATTTGAAGTTTGAGGGAAAGCATGGACACTACTTAGCAAAAAGGCACAAAAGTTGCTGAAAGAACGAAGAAATGAAGATCTGAGAAACGCCTAACCCGTTTGGTGATTCGCCAAAAGGTCTTATTCTCGCCTTCAGTTCCAGTCTGCTGACCCCTGAAGGAAAGGATCAAATTGGCAGTGAAAAGGAGCAGTCACCATGTCACCGAGCATTTCTGCGAAGCTGTACTATGTCTCCCAATGATCCAAACACGATGATGCTGAAGGCTAACGCAGGATGGCGATGAACTAGACCAAATGGCGGTTCACTGAGTTGATCGGCGATTCCGACTAACTTCGCCGATTGATTCTTTGCAGCACAGATTTTTGAAAACTATAAAAACTCGTTGAGAATTATTATTCGAAAAAAGAATTGTAGCTGTGAACAGTAATTTTTTAGACTTTGCTTCTATTTTTGAGTTCTAAGTTTGGAGAGGGTTTTGAAGAACTTGAAGGTTCAAAAAGTTTCAACTCCAAGAAATTGGACTTGGGTCTTGTGGATTCTTCACTCTTGACTTGTTTTAAGACTGAAATCTTCATACCCATTTTCATGCAAACTCATATTGGTATAAATTTCTATCTCTTTTACATGTCTAGCTAAAACCCAAATTCTTGGGGTGTGATTCTGTGAATATGGGTTAGATTATCTGTTGGGTCTTGCTTGTTGATGATTTATTTGTTATTTAGATGTGATTTCGTTTAGTAGTTGTGGTCGAACATAATGAAATTGTAGTTGCAAATACGATTTCACCTTTGTGTTTTCGGCTTGCTAGATAGAGAGGTCATAAAACTAAGACTAATAAATTGATGGTCGGTGGGATTGGGTCGACAAGAGGTTTAGCTCGAGAGAGTGAACCCTAGTCCTTCTCCCACACACTCAGCTCGAGAGAGTGAGTGGGCTAAGGCGGAGGTTGTTCTTCATGTGGCAAGTGGGTGTCCGATAGGAACCTATTTGATTCATGGTAAGTTGCTCGAGAGATAATTTAACCCCCACTATAGTCTAGCCTAGTCACAAATATTCAACAGATTTATTGTCAAAAGCATGTACCCAATAGTTTAGTTTTCCCCGTATTCCTATCACATCCAAAAAACCCCATCTCCTTGATTAGTACTCTTTGTATTTTTGTTGTTTTTAGTTACTTGTGACAAAACCCCCACTGATAATTGATGCTTGCGTCACCCCTTTGATTTAGTATGTTTATAATCGACAATCTCTTTAGCTATGACTAATTAGAACTTAATTTTAATTTTCTACTAATTTTAAAAACCACTCCCTCTGGGAACGATCACAACCCTTGGTTGGGTTACTTTACTATTGTATGATCGTAGACACTTGCATTGGAAGTTGTGTCTTAATTACGCAAACTTAAAGCACCCATGGAGAGATACTTTGTCGGATGAAACCTTTATCCAATAAATCTTTCAACTGCTCCTTTAATTCCTTAAGTTCTACCGGTGCCATTTGGTAAGGAGGAATAGAAATAGGCTGTGTATCTCGGAGAAGGTCAACACCGAAATCTATTTTTCTTTCTGGAGGAATATCGGATAGATCATCTAGGAACACTTCCAGAAATTCACTAAAAATGGGGACTGACTAAAAATTAGGGGTTTCAGAATCCATATCCCTCACCCTAACTAGATGGTACATGCAACCTATAGAAATCATCTTTCTAGCCTTAAGACAAGAAATAAACTGACCTTTCAGCATAGAATTTCCCACCTTACACTCTAGGATAGGCTCATTCGGAAACTGAAATTAGACAACACGTGTTCTACAATCAATTGAAGCATAACAAGAGTACAACCAATCAATACTAACGATAACATCAAAATCTAGCATATCAAGCTCTACGAAATCAATAAAAGTAATTCTATGGGACAAGAAAATGGGGAACTTTCTATAGACCTTCTTAGCCATAGTAGAATCACCAACAGGAGTAGAGACATAAAAAAGATCTAATAACACATCAGGAAGCACATCAAATCTTATAACCACATATGACGTCACAAAAGACAAGGTAGCACCAGGATAAAGTAAAGCATAAACGTCATTTTGAAAGACTTTCAACATACCGGTGACCACATCGGGAGAACCCTCTTGTTCAACATGAGTCTGAAGTGCATATAACCTATTTCGCTTGGGAATATTAGTACCCGAGCCACTTGGACCAGATGAACGATAGGGTTGAGCGGTACAACGACTATCTCCCTCATTCTTAGCAACTCAAGGACAATCTCTTATCTTGTGGTCCATCTTACCACAACCAAAACAATCATTGGCACCCGCTAGACATTTAGCTTCATGTTTTCTTCCACACTTAGACAATTTGGCAATGAAGACCCACTACCACCTCCTTCAGGTTTAGCGTTAGACACCCTCTCTTTGTTGAACTTAGGAGCATTGGAGGAACCTTCCCCGAAAAACCTTTGTCAAAACCTAGGACGACCATGTCCATCGGACCCTGCAAGAGAGAAATTACCATTACTGGTCTTAGCCCTTTTTGTCTCCCTAGAGCTCTCCTTAAGTTTCTCCTCTTCAATCTGTTGGGCATGAATCATGAGACGAGAAATATCCATGTAATGGACAAGCATAGCAGTAGGATATTCTTTCACCCCTAATTTAGACACACCCGAAATGAACTTGCTCATCCTTGCCCTAGAGTCGTCAACTAGAAGAAGCATACCTTGATAATTGAGTGAAGATGAAAGCATATTCTTTCACACTCATGTTCCATTGTCGAAGATTAATAAATTCAAGTACTTTTGCCTCCCTTATCTCAAAAGGTAAGAACCTATAAAAAAAACCCGACTTGAACCTTTCCCATTCTAGGTGACCCGCATCTTCCGGTCTTACTTCCTTCCATTGCTTGAACCAAATTTGAGCAACGCCCTT
This sequence comes from Solanum tuberosum, assembly GCF_000226075.1. Classification (NCBI taxonomy): domain Eukaryota; kingdom Viridiplantae; phylum Streptophyta; class Magnoliopsida; order Solanales; family Solanaceae; genus Solanum; species Solanum tuberosum. Next base: position 1,399,714 of record NW_006239001.1, read on the forward strand.
AAGTTGATAAGCGACCGATTCTACCTTTTCCATAGGAGTCACTCCCATAATAGCCAACACCTTGTAAACCTTATCAATAAACTTTCAGGATCTTTCTCAACCTTAGAACCATACAATTCCGGTGGATTCATCCTAGTGAAATCGCTCACTTTAGATGCCGTCATACCCATATTTGGGTTCATGGGACCACAAACTCCCTTTGGCTTGGGCTATAACAGCTTGATCCAAAACTTGAAAAGTAGTACTTAGCATATTAGTCACTTGCTCGGCTAAAGGGTCAATCGGAGTTTGAGGAGGAGCTCCTTGACCAACATCTTCTCCCTCGGTCCTTCTAGCATAAGCCCTTCGAGTAGTCATATCATGTAGATCATCGGATATGGATTAGGAGAGAGACCTTACAGAGTTAAACTTTAGCGCACGACTTAGAGTAATGATGAAGTGAAGTTTCCTAGACATCTTGTAGCCTATTATTCATAAATGTGGCACGCTTCACACTCATGAGAAAGGCTTTACTTGACGTGGTTTCGAAACATCCTAGAATATTTCTAAACCTTGTGCTATGATACCAAGTTTGTAATGACTGAGGGGGACCCCCTAGATGTAACATGGCATAAAAGACCCCGAGAGGCCTCATATCAGCCACTTAGCTTTCATAGTTAAAATAATAGAAAATCGGTAAGATTTAAATCATTTTCAACAATACCAAAGTCTTTATAAAATGGAGCAGAATTCTAATACACTTGTCTCAAAAAACATCTAATACAATAGAACCTTGGGGTACAGCCCATACAACAATGTTCAAAACTAAAATGAAAAGAACATAAGGAAAGTGGTAGCCATATCCTCGGATGAATGAGGACTCACCAATCTTAAACTCTTCTTCTAGTAGAGATCCTAGCCACGGGGATGAGAATCGGGAATGTCGGACCCTACATTTCGATAAGAAATGTAGGCAAGAGTATGCATTAGTGCAAAGATGTACTAAATATAATAGCTTGCATAAACATAAGAGTTAGACAACATAAGTCATAAAGCATAATCAATGCACATAATAGATCATTTCAACATATAAGGGGTACTTCTTGAAGTAACCTCAATTCATACTTAGTCAAGAGATGGGTAATCCGCCACTAATCTTACTTATCACAGAAGGCAAACTCAAGCAACCATCCAAGCTCATCACCTATGATAACATGTTCTAGCTTATCTTTTAAAGACATGGGGAATCGCTTCTTGCCTTACTATAAAGGATCATGGGTATTCGCCTCTAGTCCTTAGCACATTGGGATCATGGGTAGTCGCCTCTTGTCCCTCTTACCATAGGAACATGGCTAATTGCCTCTTATCCAACATATTTTAGGATCATGGGTAGTCGCCTCCTGTCCTTTCATCATGAGACATGGGTACTCACCTTTTGTATTTCTATCATGAGACATGGGTACTAACCTCTTTTCTTTCTATGATATGACATGGGTACTCACCTCTTGTCTTTTACTTAGGATCAAGGGTATTCGCCTCTAGCCCAACTCTAAGGAATATGGGTAATCGCCTCATATTCTTCACAATAGAGGTCATGGGTAATCGCCTCTAACCTCATCTCACTTTCATAGTTCCTTAGATTAAATTCATTTAAGGTGATCAATCCTTTCAACCTGGAATCATTCAATGTGAGAAAGACTTTCACATTCATACATAAAAAAAAATGACGTGAGAATGATCCCTTCCACAACAATTACATCAATAATAAAAAATTCATAACATATGCCTTACTCTCAAAGAAATTCATATCATAATCATCACATATGCTTCAATCTAAAAACAATACTTATCACATTTTATGTATTCTATAAGAATGAACATATATTCATATATTCTCCTTTCATGGAGTAAAACCCATTTACATCAATTTCATTTTAGAAACATGGGTTAAGCATGGGTAAATGGAAATCCATCATAAAAGCATGTAATCCTCTCAGTTCATTCATAATAAATCGTAATTTGATCAATTAAATCAAACTTCACAAAGACCCATATCTTAGAAGAAAACCTTAACTCCAATTGGGGAATTTCTACTTTCAATTGGGAGAACTTAGGGGCTTTATGGATGCAAGGATTCCATGAATTAATAAATCTGTCATACCTTACTATCAAAGTCCACAAAAAATTAGAGAATGGAGATTTGACCTTGAGCCCTAGCTTCAACCCTTCTTCTTCTTCAAGTTCTAGAGAGAGAAATTTTTGGGAGAGGAAGAACCCATTTTCCTTTTGTGAATTGAAGAGAATGACTTGAATGGGTAAGTTTTGGGGTTAAAATAACTTATATAGGTTGCCTATGCATGGGTAAAACGACATAGTATCAATATAAACTAATTAGGAAAAGACCCAATTGCCCTTACACTTACAACTAACGCAACCCCTTCCCACCAGGCTCCACAAGCCATCAAGGACTTCACAGTCCGTAATGGTGGCCGTGGTCCTTGACCAGTGTCTTGGCAAGCCACCCCTTAACCCCCTTTCCCTTCACGACCCTCTGCACGACCCATCTTGGTCTTCACGAGCCGTCAAGTGGCTCGTGTATCCTCAGAGGGATTACTGCCTCTCTCTTCACTGACATCACCACATGCGGTGGTGCCCACCACGAGCCATCATAGTACTTGTGGGAGGTAAGTGTAACACCCGGTATTGTAGATAGACCAAAATATAGATTTTGAGAAGTTGCAGATGCAACCCACGGTTGCCTCCACGGACCATAGGTCAGACCACGGCCCATGCTGGTGGTCCGTGGTTCACCACTGCAACCCCTCCCTAAACCTAGCTCAGAAAATCGGCTAAGTCTCGACCCACGGACAGACCCACGGTTCGTAGGTTAGACCAAGGTCCGTGGTATATGTCCGTGGATCAAGACTCTTTTACCCAGCCTCTGACACAAACTACGTCGACCAGCATGGACCGTCGTTCAATGTATGGTCCGTAGGTCTGACCGCAGATGAGGATCAGCAGCCTGTTAGAGGAAAATTGTTGATTGGGTCAACTTCAAATGGTCATAACTCTTAGCACAAAATGAATTATGTGTTCCATGACCTAGGATATGATAGATAATTGAATCCTCTTTCTAACGCCACCAATTTTGCTAAAATTCAACCTCTGAGAAAAATGTTATGCTCGTTTTAGTGAAGACCTACCGGACAGACTTGACCGACGGACCCAAACATCAGCCGGTAGATCAAACGACGGACCATCGTTCCTTTCGTGGATGCGTATCGCCAGAATTAAGTTAGGGTTGTTTTGGTCCTTTTCCTATTTCGTTAGATCCCTAAGCTACTTCGTTTATAAATCATGAGGTTTTAGTCAGTTTAAGCCTAGGAACATAATTAGAACTTACCTAAGTCAAATCATTAATCAAAACATAGAAAAATTAGACGGTAAGAAGAGAAAGAAGTCAAGAACCCTAGTTCAAGAACGCAACAAGGTTCCATCAGTTCCTTCCGCGAAATCGAAAGATTTCTCCATGGAATTCATCACCAGGTATATGGGATTTCAGTAGTGGGTTCCTTTTTCCCATTAGGTTCCTAGAATTCAGTTAGATTCTTGATTCCATGATTTTGAACAGACCTAGGGTTTCTAGAATTTTGACAGATCATCATGAATTAGTTATTTAAATGTTCCAAATGAGATTATCATGTTATTGCTCAGTTAATTTCATGAATTTTAGAACCTTAGCTATGTATTTCTTTAGTTCTTGAATTACACGTGCTAGGTCAGATATTTTAGTTATTCAGTTATACATGCCTCAGTTATTAATGCATCAATATCAGTTTAATTGTTGCATTCTCAGTTTGCATGTTCAGTTCGAGTAATCCACTAACTTACATAAATTCAGTCATAATGTGTTAATTATTTAATCCATTCGGAGTAGCATAATAACGAGTTGGACTAGGGTTCAGCATACCCAAATAGTCCCAGAACTACTAGCCACGTAGGTTGTAAGTCCCCTCTGTGGGTATCATTTCAGTGATCACGCCAGCATGCCTCTTTACCTTTGGCAGGGTATATTGGGTCCTCTCAATGGAGCGTATACATCGGACTCCACATTTAGCTCATGTGGTTTTATTATCGGTTATTAGTATCTCCCACAGTTCAGTCAGATCCTACTGCATTAACCATTTATCAGTATATCCAGTATTCAGTTTCAGCATGTTATAAGTTCGTCAGTGCATTCAGTTATCTCAACATTCAATATCTATATCATGTTCAGATTAAGTCATTGCTTATTTACTTTGTTCAGTTATATGTTATTGCAGCTTTACTCTATCATGCATGCCTAGTACTTTTCAAGTACTGACGCATACGTGTGCCATCTTCTCGTGATGTAGGTTCAGGTTCTCAGCATCCAGGTCATGCTTAGATCTGTTCCCGATCTCCAATTCAACAGAATCAATGGTGAGTCCTCATTCTCCGAGAACAATAGTCATTAGTTTCTTTTTTGTTTTTCAGTCTTTTAGTTTCCATTTTGCAACACTTAGCTGGGGCCTATCCCAGCATTTCTAGTCAGTTAAAGGCTATTTTCAGACATAGTTAGATTCAGCTTAGAACTGAGTTAATATCTTCTTTGTATTAAACTCATTAGTTTTCATATATCTCAGTTATAGTATATAGGTATTCCCTATCTTTTCATTTTATTTATGATTTAGCTTCCGCATCAATTTACTATCTTTAGTATGCTCATGATCATGCCAGCAAGGTTAGCTTGGGATCAATTGTGGTCCTAGGTCCCGTGTCCGTGTCTCGGGGGTAGCTCGGGGCGTGACAAACTTGGTATCAGGGCACTAGGTTTAAGTGTCCTAGGATGTCTGAAAAGCTGAACTAAGTAGAGTCTTTTTCATTAGTGTAATGTGCACCATATCTAATGAGGGGGAGGCTACAAAGTGTTTTAGGAAATCTTCATTTTTTTGTTACTCCTGTCGCACGTATGATCTAAATTCCATTCTAACTCAACGTTCTACGTTCTAGTGATCATGCATCCTCGTAAAGCTAATTCTAGGAATGTGAATGCCACGAACGCCAACACAGCTCGTCCAGTCCCAGATCAAGTAGGGTCGAATGCAGAGTTCAGGAAAGTTGTTCATACATTGGCTCAGAGTGTGGCCAACCAGAACAATCAGCGGGCTCCAGTTCCAGTAAATGCCAATGTTGGTTCAGCTGCAGCCAGGGTGTGAGACTTTGTTAGGATGAATCCATCATAGTTCTTAGGATCGCAAGTTGGAGAAAATCCCTAAAACTTCATTGATGTGGTCAAGAAGATCTTTGAAGTGATGCAGGTAACTGGGAATGATCGGGTTTAGTTAGCATCTTACCAACTTAAGGATGTGGCTCATATATGGTATTCTCAGTGGAAGGAAAACATGGGTACAGATGAAACTCCTATTACTTGGGATTGTTTCAGCGAAACCTTTCTGGACAGGTTTTCCCCCATAGAGTTGAGAGAAGCAAAAGACCAAGAATTTACGAACTTAAGGCAGGGTAACATCACTGTCCAAGAGTATGTGCTCAACTTTAACCAACTCTCCAGGTATGCTCCACACATGGTTGCTGATTCCAGGGCTCAGATGAATAAGTTTTTGTACGGAGTGTCATACTTAGTGATAAAAGAGGGCAGGAAGGCTATGTTGTTGGGAGACATGAACATCTTTAGGTTCAATACTTATGCTCAGCAGGTTGAGGTCGATAAGATTAGGGAACAGGCTAAGGAAACTAAGAGAGCAAGAACAGGTAACTACGAGTATTCATAACAGAAATCGAGTGGTGGAAATCACTCACAGTTTCAGCAGAAGTGTTCGACTCCATCCCCTTCCTCAACAAGTGTTCCATCCCCCAGGTTCTGTAACAATCAGAAAGGTAGGGAGTCAGACACTAAGTCTCAAGGTAGTGTTTCAGGCACCAAAACTTACCCAACCTACCTGAAATATAGTAAGAAACATCTGAGTGAGTGCTTTGCAGGTAAGGAAGGATGTTTTGGGTGTGGTCAGTCTGGTCATATATTGAAGGATTGTCCTTCTAGACAGGGTCAATGAGGAAATAATCGTAGAGCTCAGTTTACCACTTCAGCAGCACCAGTAGGTCACCCGACTCAGCAGGGTAATTCATCTGGTACAAATGGTGGACATCGCCAAAACAGGCTCTATACTCTTCAGGCTCGTCAAGATCAAGAAGATTTTCCTGATGCAGTCACTAGTACGTTACGAGTCTTTGATCTTGATGTTTATGCAGTTTTAGATTCAGGGGCTACTTTGTCTTTTGTAACTCCTTCCACATCAGTCCAATTCAGTGTTAGCCTAGAAACTCTTCCAGAACCCTTCTCAGTCTGTACTCCTGCCGGTGACCCAGTTATAGCTAGACGGGTATACATAAATTGCCCTGTCACAGTCTCTCAGAAATTCACCTCAGCAGATCTCGTAGAATTAGAAATAGTAGAGTTCGATGTCATTCTAGGCATGGATTGGTTACATACCTGTTATGCCTCATTTGATTGTAGAACTAGGATTGTTCATTTTCAGTTTCTTGACGAACCAATCCCAGAATGGAAGGGTAGCAGCTTATCGCCTATGGGTCGAATCATTTCTCACCTTAAGGCCAGAAAGATGATCTCGAAGGGTTATCTCTATCATCTAGTTCGGGTTAAGGATTCTAGTTCCGAATGCCCAACTCTTGAGTCAGTCCCTATATTCAATGAGTTTCTAGAAGTGTTTCTAGATGATCTTCTAGGAGTTCATCCCCAAAGGGAAATCGACTTTGGGATTGATCTCCTTCAAGATACCCAATCTATCTGTATTCCTCCTTACAAAATGGCTCCAGCTAAGCTTAAGGAATTGAAAGAGCAGTAGAAAGACCTTTTAGATAAGGGCTTCATAAGTCCTAGTATATCGCCATGGGGTGCACCAGTGTTGTTCGTACAGAAGAAAGATGGTTCTCTCAGTATATGGATTGACTATAGGCAGTTCAACAAGGTCACAATCAAGAATAAGTATCCCATCCCCATGATTGATGACTTGTTCGACCAACTTCAGGGTACTAGTCATTTGTCAAAGACAGACCTCAGATCAGGTTATCATCAGCTTAGACTCAGAGATAGTGACATTCTGAAGACATCCTTCAGAACTCGGTATGGTCATTACTAATTTGTATTTATGTCATTTGGACTAACCAATGGTCGTGCAGCTTTCATGGATTTGATGAACAGAGTGTTCAAGCAATTCTTAGACTTGTTCGTTATCGTCTTTATTGATGATATCCTCATTTACTCTAGGAATGAGGAAGAACATGCGAGTCATTTAAGAGTTGTTCGGCACACTCTCACAGATCGCCGGTTATTTTCAAAATTTAACAAGTGCGAGTTTTGGTTACAATCAGTGGCTTTCCTTATGCATATTGTGTCTTATGAAGGAATTCGAGTAGATTCCCAGAAGATAGAAGCAGCGAAAGAATGGCCCAGACTTACCTCTGCTATTGATATCAGAAGTTTCTTAGGTCTACCGGGCTATTACAGATGGTTCATGGAAGGATTTTCATCCATAGCCTCACCATTGGATAGGTTGACTCAAAAGATGGTCAAGTTTTGGTGGCCGGATGATTATGAAAAAAGCTTCGCAGAACTGAAAACTAGGTTGACTACAACTCCTGTCTTGACTCTACCAGAGGGTTCAGATGGTTATGCGATCTATTGTGATGCATCTAGGGTCGGCCTAGGTTTTGTATTGATGCAGCGCGGTAAGGTTATAGGTTATGCTTCTATACAACTTAAGGTACATGATAAGAATTATCCAACTCGTGACCTCAAGATTGCAGTAGTGGTGATTGTACTCAAGATTTGGAGACACTACTTGTATGGTGTTCATGTAGATGTGTGGACAGACCATAAGAGCCTCTAGTATGTATTCAATAAGTAAGAGTTGAACCTTCTCCAGAGAAGGTGGCTTGAGTTCCTCAAAGATTATGAAATGAGCGTGCATTACCATCTGGGTAAGGCGAATATAGTAGCAGATGCCCTTTGCAGATTATCTATGGATAGTGTAGCACATGTTGAGGAAGAAAGAAAAGAGCTAGCAAGATGTTCACAGACTTCCTCACCTAGGGTTTCGTCTTATGAGCATATCAGATGGTGGTGTAACGCTTTAGAATGGGGAAGAATCTTCTTTGGTAGTAGAGGTTAAGGAAATGCAAGACTGTGATCCAATCTTGCTTGAACTGAAGGGTGCAGTCCACAATCAGAGAGTTAAGGTTTTATCCCAAAGGGGAGATGGTGTGCTTCGCTACTAGAGTCTATTATGTCTTCCTAATGTGGGAGAGTTGAGACAACATATCGTTGCGGAGGCCCATAACTCCAGATATTCTATCAATCCAGGCGCCACTAAGATATACCACATTTTGCGGGAAGTCTATTGATGGAATGGTATGAAAAGAGATATAGCAAACTTTGTGGCTAAGTGCCCTATTTGCCAGCAAGTCAAGGTAGAACATCAGAAACTAGGGGGCATGACACAAGATATTGACATTCCTACTTGGAAGTGGGAAGTTATCAACATGGACTTCATCAAAGGTTAACCTCGTACTCGCAGACAACATGACTAAATTTGGGTGATTGTTAATAGGGTTACTAAGTCTTCTCACTTTTTGGCAGTCAAGACTACAAATTCAGCGGAGGATTACACCAAGCTTTAAATTAATGAGATTGTGAGGTTGCATGGGGTTCCTTTGTCCATCATCTCATATAGAGGTCCTCAGTTTACCTCTCATTTCTGGAAGTCATTTCTCGATGGGGGGTATACATCGGACTCCACATTTAGCTCATGTGGTTTTATTATCGGTTATTAGTAGCTCCCACAGTTCGGTCAGATCCTATCGCATTGACTATTTATTAGTATATCCAGTATTCAGTTTCAGCACGTTATAAGTTGGTCACTGCATTCCGTTATCTATATCATGTTCATATTATGTCATTGCTTATTTGCTTTGTTCAGTTATATGTTATTTCAACTTTACTTTATCCTGCATGGTTTGTACCTTTCAAGTACTGATGCATACGTGCGCTACATCTTCTCGTGATGTAGGTTCAGGTTCTCAGCATCCAGGTCACCATTAGATCGGTTCCCGATCTCCAGTTCAGCAGAATCAGTGGTGAGTCCTCATTCTCCGAGGACAACAGTCATGAGTTTCTTTTTAGTATATTTAGTCCTGTAGTTTCAGTTTTTGTACACTTAGCTGGGGCCTGTCCCAACATTTCTAGTCAGTTAAAGTCAATTTTCAAACATAGTACATTCAGCTCAGAATTGAGTTAGTATCTTCTTTGTATTAAAGTCATCAGTTTTCATATATTTCAGTTATAGTATCTAGGTATTCCCTATCTTTTCATTTTATTTATGATTTATCTTCCGCATCAGTTTATTATCTTTAGTATGCTCATGATCATGCCAACATGATTAGCTTGGGATCACTTGTTGTCCTAGGTCCTGTGTTCGCGTCTCATGAGTAGCTCGGGTAGTGACAAACTTGGTATGAGAGCACTAGGTTTAAGTTTCCTAGGATGTCTGAAATGCCGCACTAGGTAGAGTGCTTTTCATTGGTGTGAAGTGCTCCACATTTAATGAGGGGGAGGCTATAAAGTGTTTTGGGAAATCTTCATTTTCTTGCTACTCGTATCCTGCGTAAGGTATGATCTTAATTCCATTCTAACTCGATGTTCTACGTTTCAGTGATCATGCCTCCTCATAGAGCTAATGCCAGGAATGCAAATGCCAGGAACGCAAACGCAGCTCCTCCAGTCCCTGATCAAGAAACGTCGAATGCAGAGTTCAGGAATGACATTTAGATGTTGGCTCAGAGTGTGGCCAACCAGAACAATCACCGGGATCCAGTTCTAGTAAATACCAATGTAGGTTCAGTTGCAGCCAGGGTGCGAGACTTTGGTAGGACGAATCCGCCAGAGTTCTTAGGATCGCAAATTGGAGAAGATCCCCAAAATTTCATTGATGAGGTAAGGAAGATCATTGAAGTGATGCGGGTAAATAGGATTGATCGGGTTGAGTTAGCATCTTACCAACTTAAGGATGTGGTTCATATATGGTATTCTCAGTGGAAAAAGAACATGGGTACAGATGCAACTCCTATTACCTGCGATTGTTTATGCGAAACCTTTCTGGACATGTTTTTCCCCATAGAGTTGAGAGAAGCAAGGGCCCAAGAATTTATGAACTTAAGGTAGGGTAACATCTTTGTCCAAGAGTATGTGCTCAAGTTTAACCAACTCTCCAGGTATGCTCCTCTTATGGTTGCTGATTCCAGGGTTCAGATGAATAAGTTTATGTATGGATTGTCAGACTTAGTGAAAACAGAGTGCAGGAATGCTATATTGTTGGGAGACATGAACATCTCTAGGCTCATGACTTATGCTCCGCAGGTTGAGGGTGATAAGCTTCGGGAACAAGATAAGGAGACTAAGAGAGCAAGAACCGGTAACTATGAGTATTCCCAATAGAAATCGGGTGTTGGAAATCGCTCGCAATTTCAGCAGAAATCTTTGAATTTAGCCCCTTCATCAGCTAATGTTCCATCCCTTAGGTTTCATAACGAACTAAAAGAAAGGGCGTCAGGCTCTAAGTCTCAAGGTAGTATTTCAGGCACCAAAACGTACCCAACTTGCCCGAAATCTAGTAAGAACCATCCGGGTGAGTGCCTTGCAGGTAAATAAGGATGTTTTGGGTGTGGTCAGTTTCGTCATAGATGGAAGGATTGTCATTCTAGACAGGGTCAAAGAGGAAATAATGGTAGAGCTCAGTGTACAACTTCAGCAGTACCAGCAGGTCGCCCGACTCAGTAGGGTAACTCGTCTGGTACAGGTGGCAGACAGTGCAAAAATAGGCTCTATGCTCTTCAGGATCGTCAAGATCAAGAAGATTCTTCTGATGTAGTCACTGGTACGTTACGAGTCTTTGATCTTGATGTTTATTCATTGTTAGATTCAGAGGCTACTTTGTCTTTTGTAACTCCTTACATAGCAGTCCAATTCAGTGTTAGCCCAGAAACTCTTCCAGAACCCTTCTCAGTCTCTACTCCAGTCGGCGACCGAGTTATAGCTAGATGGGTATACATAAATTGCCCTGTCACAGTCTCTCAAAAAAGTCACCTCAGCAGATCTTGTAGAGTTATAAATGGTAGACTTCGATGTCATTCTAGGCATGGATTGGTTACATTCCTGTTATGCATCAGTTGATCGTAGAACTAGGATTGTTCGTTTTCAGGTTCTTGACAAACCAATCCTAGAATTGAAGGGTAGAATCTTAACGCCTATGGATCGATTCATTTCTTACCTTAAGGCCAGAAATATGATCTATAAGGGTTATCTCTATCATCTAGTTAGGGTTAAGGATTCTAGTTCTGAATCCCAAACTCTTGAGTTAGTCCTTGTATTCAATGAGTTTCCAGAAGTGTTTCCAGATGATCTTCTCGGAGTTCCTCCCGAAATGGAAATCGACTTTGGGCTTAATCTCCTTCCAGATACCCAGCCTATCTCTATTCCTCCTTACAGAATGGCTCCAGTTGGGCTTAAGGAATTGAAAGAGCAGTTGAAAGTTCTTTTAGATAAGGGCTTCATCAGCCCTAGTATTTCGCCATGGAGTGCTCCAGTGTTGTTCGTAAAGAAGAAAGATGGTTCTCTTAGAATGTGCATTGACTATAGGAAGTTGGACAAGGTCAGAATCAAGAATAAGTATCCCATCCCCAGGATTGACGACTTGTTCGACCAACTTCAGGGTGCTAGTCATTTCTCAAAGATAGACCTCAAATCAGGTTATCATCAGCTTAGAGTCACAGATAGTGACATCTCGAAGACAGTCTTCAGAACTCGGTATGGTCATTACGAATTTGTAGTTATGTCATTTGGACTAACCAATGCTTGTGCAGCTTTCATGGATTTGATGAACACAGTGTTAAAGCAATACTTAGACTTGTTCGTTATCATCTTTATTGATGATATCCTCATTTACTCTAGGAATGAGGAAGAACATGTGAGTCATTTGAGAGTTGTTCTACAAACTCTCAAAGATCGCCAGTTATTTGCAAAATTTAACAAGTGCGAGTTTTGGTTACAATCAGTTGCTTTCCTTGGGCTTATTGTGTCTTGTGAAGGAATTCGAATAGATTCCAGAAGATAGAAGCAGTGAAACAATGGCCCAGACCTACCACTGCTACAAATATCAGTAGTTTCTTAGGTCTAGCGGGCTATTACAGATGGTTCGAGGACGGATTTTCATCCATAGCCTCACCATTCACTAGGTTTACTTAGAAGATGGTCATGTTTCGATGGTTAGATGATTATAAGAAAAGTTTTGCAGAACTAAAAACTAGGTTGACTACAACTCTTGTCTTGACTCTACCAGAGGTTTCAAATGGTTATGTGATCTATTGTGATGCAGCCAAGGTCGGCCTAGGTTGTGTATTAATGCAGCAAGGTAAAGTTATAGCTTATTCTTGTAGACATCTTAGGGTACATGAGAAGAATTATCCTACTCATGACCTCGAGCTTGCAGCATTGGTTTTTGCACTCAAGATTTGGAGCCACTACCTGTATGGTGTTCATGTAGATGTGTTCACAAACCATAAGAGCCTCCAGTATATATTCACCCAGAAAGAGTTGAATCTTTGCCAGAGAAGGTGGCTTGAGTTCCTCAAAGATTATGATATGAATGTGCATTACCATCTGTGTAAGGAGAATGCAGTAGCAAATGCCCATAGCAGATTATCTATAGGTAGTGTAGCACATGTTGAGGAAGAAATAAAAGAGCTAGAAAAGGATGTTCATAGATTTTCTCGCCTAGGAATTCGTCTTACGAGCATATCAGATGGTGGTGTAACGGTTCTGAATGTGGAAGAATCTTCGTTGGTAGTAGAGGTTAAGGAAAAGCAAGACAGTGATCCAATCTTGATTGAACTTAAGGGTGTAGTCCACAATCAGAGAGTGAAGGTTTTCTCCCAAGGGGAAGATGGTGTGCTTCGCTACCAGGGTCGATTATGTGTTCCTAATGTGCGCGAGTTGAGACAACATATCCTTGCAGAATCCAATTACTCCAGATATTCTATACATCCAAGTGCCACTAAGATGTACCAGGAGGCATGACTTAGGAGATTGACATTCCTACTTGGAAGTGGGAAGTGATAAACATGGACTACATCACAGGTTTTCCTCATACTCGCAGACAGCATGACTCCATTTGGGTGATTGTTGTTAGGGTTACTAAGACTTCTCGCTTTTTGGCGGTCAAGACTACAGATTCAGTGGAGGATTACCCCAAGCTTTACATTAATGAGATTGTGAGGTTGCATGGGGTTCCTTTGTCTATCATCTCATATAGAGGTCCTCAGTTTACCTCTCATTTCTGGAAGTTATTTCATAAGGGTCTTGGTACTTAGGTTAACCTTAGCAGAACATTTCATCCACAGACGGATGGTCAGGCAGAGCATACCATTCAGACCTTAGAGGACATATTGAGAGCTTATGGGATCGACTTTAAGGGTAGTTGGGACGATCACCTTCCTCTTATTGAGTTCACCTACAACAATAGTTACCATTCCAGCATTCAGATGGCCCCTTATGAGGCATTGTATGGGCGTAGATGTAGATCTCTAGTTGGAAGGTTTGATGTAGGTGAAGTAGCCTTAATAGGGCCAGATTCAGTCCATTATGCTATGGAGAAAGTGCAACTCATCAGAGAGAGACTTAAGACATCCCAAAGTCACTAGAAGTCTTACGCAGATGTAAGGAGAAGGGACCTAGAGTTCCAAGTTGATGATTGGGTTTTCGTGAAAGTGTCACCCATGAAGGGGGTGATGAGATTTTGCAACAAAGGGAAGATCAGTCCCAGATATGTACGCCCTTACCGAATCTTGAAATGGATTTGTAAAATCGCTTCTGAGTTAGATTTGCCATAAAATTTAGCAGCAGTGCATCCAGTTTTTCACATTACACTTTTGAAGAACAGTGTGGGTGATCCAGCATCCATAGTGCCATTAGAGACTGTGGCTGTAAAAGATAGCCTTTAATATGAGGATTTACCAGTTGAGATTCCCAATCGTCAGGCTGGAGGGTTGAGAAATAAAGAAGTCGCTTCAATCAAGGTTTTGTGGAGGAGTCAGTCCGTAGAGGGAGCTACTTGGGAAGCAAAAGCAGCCATGAAGTCCAAGTATCCTCACCTCTTTCCTTCCGATTCCATTCCAGCTTGAGGTAATAGTTCCTTTTCAGTTCTTTAGTCATTGATACGCATATTCAGTCTTAGTATCATGTTTCTTCAGTTATTACTTGCACTTTCATCGTATTTGCATGTTCTTGGAGCTCAGTTCAGTCAAAAATTCAGTCTTCAGTGTTTAGTAGTTGGGATTGCAGCCCTTTTCCTCTATCTAGGCTAGTTTAGTCTTCATTCGAAGACGAATGTTCTCAAGGGGGAGATAATGTAACACCTCGTATCCTAGATAAACAAAATGTACATTTTAAGAAGTTGTAGGTGTAACCCACGGTCGTATCGACAAACCGTAGGTCAGACCACAATCCGTACTGGTGGTCCTTGGTTAACCACTGCAATCCCTCCCTAAACCCAGCTCAGAAAATCGGCTAAGTCTACACCCACGGACAGACCCACGGTCTGTAGGTCAGACCAAGGTCCATGGTCTGTGTCCGTGGATCAAGACTCCTTTTCCCAGCCTATGACACGAACTACGATCGACAAGCATGAACCGTCGTTCAATGCACGGTCCGTAGATCTGACCGTAGATGAGGGTCAGCAGCCAGTCAGAGGAAAATTGTTGATTGGGTCAACTTCAAATGGTCATAACTCTTAGCACAAAATGAATTATGATATGATAGATAATTGAATACTCTTTCCAACGCCACCAAGTTTGCTAAAATCCAACCTCCGAGTAAAAAGTTATGGTCGTTTTAGTGAAGACTTGTTGGACAGACTTGATCGATGGACCCAAACAACGGCTGGTAGATCAAACGACGGACGGTCGTTCCTTCCGTGGATGGGCTTCGCCAGAATTAAGTTTGTGTTGTTTTGATCCTTTTCCTATTTCGTTGGACCCCTATGTTACGTCGTTTAGAACCTAAATCATGACGTTTTAGTAAGTTTAGGCCTAGTAATATAACTAGAACTTACCTAAGTCAAATCATTAATCAAAACATACACTACACCATTTTAGTCCTAAGGCCACACTAAATCTAGACAACACTTATAAAGTGCTGCCAAAAAAATTTTTGGGTACACTTTTAAAGTGTAGCTTTAGTTTTTAGCTTTTGGCAACGATAATATTGGCAACACTTGTAAAACGTGCCCTTTAGTAGTATAGGCTACACTTTATAAACGTTGTCAAATTATGATATAATTGACAACACTTATGTACACATATGACTACACTTTTAAAGTGTGCTATTTTTATAATTTTATAAACAACACTTTACAAGTGTAGGATTATAATTTCCCCAAAATTTTCACTAAAATATTGTATTCCCTCCAATATATTTAACTTTCCCCCCAATTTCTAATTTGTCAATAAACGAACTCATCAAAGAAAAATTCTATACAAAGAAATATACTCTAAAAACATTTTACCCCAAATTAACATAGGAGCTGCTCTTTATCTAAATCAAAATAGAAGCTATTTTTTTTTGCCCAAATCAAAACGTTTTGCCCCAAATAAAAAATCTCATACCCTAAACCCTACAACTTGCTCTTGTTCTAAATGTAGAAGAAACACAGTCGTTGCTCTGAATCATCCAAATGGGTACTTGAAAGGGGAGTCGCAGATAGAGAGGGCATGGTCTCATTGGAATAAGCTAGGCGAGCCCAAACTTATAGTGGCACCAATGGTTGACGACTCAGAGCTTCCTTTCCATCTTCTCGACACATCGATGATGTACACAGTTTCTTTGAAGAAATTGGTGCTGATGGGGTACTTTCAGCAGATCCTCTTCTTGAGAATCTAGCCCTCTTTGCTGGATATCGAACTGTTGAATGGGGATTGGGTGTTGCAGGAATGAAGGAAGACGATAAGCTAGATCAGGCTGAGTTACTGATAGAATATTTGAGGTTTTGTGAGTGATATCCAGTGCCTTGGAGAATCATCTGTTCTCATGTACACAAGTTGTTGGGTGAGTGGTTTAGGATCCAACCAAGTGTGCGAGAGGATTTTAACAAACAATACAAACTCACCTTTGAATTTCTTTATGATTTAGTGAACCGATTAAAGGAACTTGGGGTGAGAATACCACTTTATGCTGAAGGATACTCAATAGGCAGTATCTGCAAATTGACTTGTTGCTCAAGTTCTGTTCTAACCTGAAAGATGAAGCCAACTATGGTGAATGACCAGGTCAGTTTTCTCACTCCAGCACGTTCTTGAAAAATGGTGTACGCTCACTAATATTGGTCAGAGCAGGTGCAGGGTTAAACGTATCTCAGCCTTTTACCTCATGTTTTGTATAATTATATACCAATTTTTTTCTCGTATCATTGAGATAATTTACACACTTTTTTCGTACATCTAGATTTGTATCCTGACTAATTATTTGTAAGGTGACTAAATTTCTATCCAATAGATGCAATTGGACTGATTATTTAGGAGGTAATGCTATAGTGCTTCGACCGTATGATCAAAACCTCCTTAGTTTATTTTCCATAAAGTGCGGTGTTGGGTGCTTGAAGTGTCAAGAGCACCATGTAGACAACTTTACTCTCTGCTAGTTTGAAAACTTGAAAGCGAGAACAGACTGAACAGTGCCTGGATTTTACTAATGGGTTCCTTTGGCCCATTAGGTCCCTAGTATTCAGTGATATTTATTCCATGATTATGAATAGACCTAGGGTTTCTAGAATTACAGCAGATCATCATGAATTAGTTATTTAAATATTCCAAATAAGATTATCATGTTATTGCTCAATATATTAATGAATTTCAGAACTTTAGCTATGTATTTCTTTAGTTCTTGAATTACACGTGCTAGGTCAGATATTTCAGTTATTAATATACATGCCTCAGTTATTAGTGCAATAATATTAGTTTAATTGTTGCATTCTCAGTTTGCATGTTCAGTTCAAGCTATCCAGTAACTTACAGAAATTTAGTCATAATGTGTTTATTACTTAATCCATTAGGAGTAGCATAATACCGAGTTAGACTAGGGTTCAGCTTACCAAAATAGTCCCAGAACTACTAGCCACGTAGGTTGTACGTCCCCTCTGTGCAACATTTCAGTGATCACGCCAGCATGCCTCTATATCTTTGGCATGGAATATTGGGTCCTCTCGATGGGGCGTATACATCGGACTACATATTTAGCTCATGTGGTTTTATTATCAGTTATTAGTACCTCCCATAGTTCAGTCAGATCCTATTGCATTGACCATTTATCAGTATATCCAGTATTCAGTTTAAACATGTTATAAATTGGTCACTACATTCAGTTATCTCAACATTTAGTATCTCTATCATGTCCAGATTATGTCATTGTTTATTTGCTTTGTTTAGTTATATGTTATTACAGCTTTACTCTATCCTGCATGTTCAATACCTTCCAACTACTGACGCATACGTGCGCTACATCTTCTCGTGATGTAGGTTTAGGTTCTCAGCTTCCAGGTCACCGTTAGATCGGTTCCCGATCTCCAATTCAGCATAATCAATGGTGAGTACTCATTCTCCGTGGACAATAATCATGAGATTCTTTTCAGTATTTTTAGTCCTCTAGTATCATTTTTGCTACACTTAGCTGGGGCTTGTCCCAGCATTTCTAGTCAGTTAGAGGTTATTTTCAGACATAATTAGATTCAGCTTCGAAGTGAGTTAATATCTTCGTTGTATTAAACTTATCAGTTTTAGTATATGGGTATTCCCCATCTTTTCATTTTATTTATGATTTAGCTTCTGCATTAGTTTATTATATTTAGTATGCTCATGATCATGCCAACAGGGTTAGCTTGGGATAACTTGCGGTCCTAGGTCCCGTGTCCGCGTCTCGAGGGTATCTCGGGGTGTGACAAACTTAGAATCAGAGTACTAGGTTTAAGTGTCCCAATATGTCTAAAAAGCCACACTAAGTAGAGTCATTTTCATGGGTGTGAAGTGCCCCACATCTACTGAGGGGGAGGCTACAAAGCGTTTTAGGAAATCTTCATTTTCTTATTACTCTTATCGTGCGTAAGGTATGATCTAAATTCCATTCTAACTCGACGTTCTACGTTTCAGTGATCACGCCTCCTCGTAGAGCTAATGCCAGGAATGCGAATACCAGGAACATAAATGTAGCTCCTCCAGTCCCTGATCAAGAACTGTCGAATGCAGAGTTCAGGAATGCCATTCAGATGTTGGCATAGAGTGAGGCCAACCAGAACAATCAGCGGGCACCAGTTCTGGTAAATTCCAATGTTGGTTCAGCTGCAGCTAGGGTGCGAGACTTTGTTAGGATGAATCTGCCAGAGTTCTTAGGATCGTAAGTTGGAGAAGATTCCCAAAACTTCATTGATGAGGTCAGGAAGATCTTTGAAGTGATGCAGGTAAATGGGAATAATCGGGTTGAGTTATCATCTTACCAACATAAGGATATGGCTCATAACTGGTATTCTCAGTGGAAGGAGAACATGGGTACAAATGCAACCCCTATTACTGGCGATTGTTTCTGCGAAACCTTTCTGGAAAGGTTTTCCCCCATAGAGTTGAGAGAAGCAAGGGCCCAAGAATTTATGAACTTAAGGCAGGGTAACATCACTGTCCAAGAGTATGTGCTCAAGTTTAACCAACTCTCCAGGTATACTCCTCACATAGTTGCTGATTCCACGGCTCAGATGAATACGTTTTTGTATGGAGTGTCAGACTTAGTGAAAACAGAGTGCATGAATGCTATTTTGTTGGGAGACATAAACATCTCTAGGCTCATGACTCATGCTCAGTGGGTTGAGGGTGATAAGCTTAGGGAACATGCTAAGGAGACTAAGAGAGCAACAATAGGTAACTACGAGTACTCTCAACAGAAATCGGGTGGTGGAAATCGCTCACAGTTTTAGCAAAAGTCTTCGACTCCATCCCCTTCATAAGCTAGTGTTCAATCCCCCAGGTTCCGTAACAATCAGAAAGGTAGGGCGTCAGGCTCTAAGTCTCAAGGTAGTGTTTCAGACATCAAAACTTGCCCAACTTGCCCGAAATGTAGTGAGAACCATATGGGCAAATGCCTTGCAGGTAAGGAAGGATGTTTTGGGTGTGTTTAGTATGGTCATAGATTGAAGGATTGTCCTTCTAGATAGGGTCAAGGAGGAAATAATGGTAGAGCTCAGTGTACCACTTCAGCAGCACCAGCAGGTCATCTGATTCAGGAGGGTAACTAATCTGGTACAGGTGGCGAACAATGCCAAAATAGGATCTATGTTCGTAAGGCTCTTCAAGAGAAAGAAGATTCTCCTGAAGTAGTCACTGGTACATTACGAGTCTTTGATCTTGATGTTTATGTATTGTTAGATCTAAGGGCTACTTTGTCTTTTGTAACTCCTTAAATAACAGTCCAATTCAGTGTTAGCCCAGAAACTCTTCCAGAACCCTTCTCAGTCTCTACTCCAGTCGGTGACCCAATTATAGCTAGATGGGTATACATAAATTGCCATGTGACAGACTCTCTGAAAGTCCCCTTACCAGATCTTGTAGAGTTAGAAATGGTATACTTCAATGTCATTCTAGGCATGGATTGGTTACATTCCTGTTATGCATCAGTTGGTTGTTGAACTAGGATTGTTCGTTTTCAGTTTACAAACGAACCAATCCTAGAATGGAAGGGTAGCAGTTTAGCGCCTATGGGTCGATTCATTTCTTACCTTAAGGAAAAAAATATGATCTCTAAGGGTCATCTGTATCATCTAGTTTGAGTTAAGGATTCTAGTTCCGAATCCCCAACTCTTGAATCAGTCACTGTAGTTGATGAGTTTCCAGAAGTGTTTACAGATGATCTTACCGGAGATCCCGAAAGAGAAATTGACTTTGGGATTGATCTCTTTCCAAATACCCAGCCTATCTCTATTCCTCCTTACAGAATGGCTCCAGCTGAGCTTAAGGAATTGGAAGAGCAGTGGGAAGACCTTTTAGATAAGGGCTTCATCAGACCTAGTATTTCGCCATGCAGTGCACCAGTGTTGTTCGTAAAGAAGAAAGATTCTTCTCTCATAATATACATTTACTATAGGCAGTTGAACAAGGTCACAATCAAGAATAAGTGTCCTATCCCCAGGATTGATGACTTGTTCGACCAACCTCAAGGTGCTAGTCATTTCCCAATGATAGACCTCAGATCAGGTTATCGTCAACTTAGAGTAAGAGATAGTGACATTCCAAAGACAACCTTCAGAACTCGGCATGGTCATTATGAATTTGTAGTTATGTCATTTGGACTAACCAATGCTCCTGTAGTATTAAAGGATTTGATGAACAGAGTGTTCAAGCAATACTTAGACTTGTTCGTTATCGTCTTTATTAATGATATCCTTGTTTACTCTAGGATTGAGGAAGAACATGCGTGTCATTTAAGAGTGGTTCTGCAAACTCTCAAAGATCGCCAGTTATTTGCAATATTTAATAAGTGAGAGTTTTGGTTACAATCAGTTGCTTTCCTTGGGCATATTGTGTCTAGTGAAGGAATTCGAGTAGATTCTCAAAAGATAAAAGCAGTGAATCAATGGCCCAGACCTAGCTCTACTACAAATATCAAAAGTTTCTTAGGTCTAGCGGGCTATTACTGATGGTTCGTGGAAGGATTTTCATCAATAGCCTCACTATTTACTAGGTTGACTCAGAAGATTGTCAAGTTTCGTTGGTCAGATGATTGTGAGAAAAGCTTTGTAGAACTAAAAACTAGGTTGACTATAGCTCCTGTCTTGACTCTACCAGAGGGTTTAGATGGTTATGTGATCTATTGTGATACATCCAGGGTCGGCCTAGGTTGTGTATTATTGCAACAAGGTAAGGTTATAGCTTATGCTTCTAGACAACTTAAGGTACATGGGAAGAATTATCCGAATCATGACCTCGAGCTTGCAGCATTGGTTTTTGCACTCAAGGTTTGGAGACACTACTTGTATGGTGTTTATGTAGGTGTGTTCATAAATCATAAGAGCCTCTAGTATGTATTCACCCAGAAAGAGTTGAATCTTTTCTAGAGAAGTTTGCTTGAGTTCCTAAAAGATTATGATATGAGGGTGCATTACCATCCGGGTAAGCTGAATGTAGTAGCAGATTATCTATGGGTCGTGTAGCACATGTTGAGGAAGAAAGAAAAGAGCTAGCAAAGGATGTTCACAGACTTGCTCGCTTAGGAGTTCGTCTTATGAGCATATCAGATAGTGGTGTAATGGTTTAGAATGGGGAAGAATCTTCTTTGGTAGTAGAGGTTAAGGAAAAGCAAGATAGTGATCCAATCTTGCTTGAACATAAGGGTGCAGTCCATAATCAGAGAGTGGAGGTTTTCTCCCAAGGGGGATATCATGTGCTTCGTTACCAAGGTCGTTTATTTGTTCCTAATATGGGCGAGTTGAGACATCATATTCTTGTAGAGTCCCATAACTACAGATATTATATCCATCCAGGCACAACTAAGATGTACCGCGATCTGCGGGAAGTCTATTGGTGGAATGGTATGAAATGAACTATAGTAGACTTTGTGCCTAACTGTCCCTATTGCCAGCAAGTCAAGGTGGAAAATCTGAAACCAACAGGCATGACTCAAGAAATTGCAATTCCTACTTGGAAGTGAGAAGTGATCAACATGGACTTCATCACAGGTTTACCTCGTACTCACAGACAGCATGACTCAATTTAGGTTATTGTTGATAGCGTTACTAAGTTTTCTCACTTTTTGGCGGTCAAGACTACAGATTCGGAGGAGGATTACGCCAAACTTTACATAAATGAGATTGTGAGGTTGCATTGGGTTCCTTTGTCTATCATCTCAGATAGAGTTCCTCAGTTTACCTCTCATTTCTCGAAGTCATTTTAGAAGGGTCTTCGTACCCAGGTTAACCTTAGCACAACATTTCATCCACAGATGGATGGTCAGGCAGAGCGTACCATTAAGACCTTAGAGGACATGTTGAGAGATTGTGTGATCGACTTCAGGGGTAGTTGGGACGATCACCTTCCTCTTATTGAGTTCACCTACAACAATAGTTACCATTCCAGCATTCAGATGACCCCTTATGAGGCATTGTATGGGCGTAGATGTAGATCTCCAGTTGGTTGGTTTAAAGTAAGTGATGTAGCCTTGATTGGGCCAGATTCAGTCCATTATGCTATGGAGAAAGTGCAAATCATCAGAGATAAACTTAAGACAGCCCAAAGTCGCTAGAAGTCTTACGAAGATGTAAGGAGAAGGGAACTAAAATTCCAAATTGATGATTGGGTTTTCCTGAAAGTGTCACCTATGAAAGGGGTGATGAGATTTGGCAAGAAAGAAAAGCTCAGTCCCAGATATGTAGGCCCTTACCGGATCTTGAAAAGGATTGGTAAAGTGGCTTATGAGTTAGAGT
>NW_006239001.1:1424110-1430276 GCF_000226075.1 Solanum tuberosum
GATTTGGCAAGAAAGGGAAGCTCAGTCCCAGATATATAGGCCCTTACCGGATCTTGAAAAGGATTGGTCAAGTGGCTTATGAGTTAGAGTTGCCAGCAGATTTAGCAGCAGTCCATCCAGTCTTTCACATTTCACTTTTGAAGAAGTGTGTTAGTTATCCAACATCCATAGTGCCATTAGAGACTGTGGTTGTAAAAGATAGTCTTTCTTATGCGGATGTACCAGTTGAGATTCTTGATCATCAGGTTAGAAGGTTGAGAAACAAAGAAGTCGCTTCAGTCAAGGTTTTGTGGAGGAGTCAGTTCGTAGAGGGAGCTACTTGGAAAGCAGAAGCAGCCATGAAGTCCAAGTATCCTCACCTTTTTCCATCCGATTCCATTCCAGCTTTAGGTAATCGTTCCTCTTCAGTTTTTCAGTCATTCATGTTCACATTCAGTCTTAGTATCATGTTCCTTCAATTTGTACCTGCATTTTCAATGTATTTGCATTTTCTTGGAGCTCAGTTCAGTTAAAAATTCAGTGTTCAGTGTTTAGTGGTAGGGATTACAGCCCTTTCCTTCTATCTCAGCTATTTTAGTCTTCATTCGAGGATGAATGTTCTCAAGGGCGAGATAATGTAACACCCCGTATCCTAGATAGACCAAAATGTAGATTTTGAGAAGTTAGAGGTGCAACCCACGGTTGCATCCACGGACCGTAGGTCGACCATAGCCCGTGTTGGTGGTTTGAGGTTCACCACTGCAACCCCTCCCCAAACCCAGCTAAAAAAATAGGCTACGTCTCGACCCACGGACAGACCCACGATCCGTAGGTCAGACCACGATTCGTGGTCTGTGTCAGTGGATCAATACTCCTTTACACAACCTCTGATACAAACTACGGTCGACCAGCACAGACTGTCATTCAATACACGGTCTGTAGGTCTAACCGTAGATGAGGGTCAGCAACCAGTTAGAGGAAAATTGTTGATTGGGTCAACTTCAAATAGTAATAACTCTTAGCACAAAATGAATTATGTATCATATGACATATGATATGATAGATAATTGAATCCTATTTCCAATTCGACCAAGTTTTGTAAAATCCAACATCCGAGTAAAAGGTTATGCTCGTTTTAGTGAAGACCTGTCAGACAGACTTTACCGACAGACCCAAACGACGGCTAGTAGATCAAGCGACGGACCGTCGTTCCTTTCGTGGATGGGCTTCACCAGAATTAAGTTAGGGTTGTTTTGGTCCCCTTCCTATTTTGTTAGTCCCCTAAGCTATGTCATTTAGACCTTAAATCGTGATGTTTTAGTCAGTTTAAGCCTAGGAACATAACTAGAACTTACCTAAGTCAAATCATTAATCAAATCTTAGAAAAATTAGAACGTAAGAGCAGAGAGAAGTCAAGAACCCTAGTTCAAGAACGCAACTAGGTTCCATTAGTTCCAACCCTGAAATCGAAAGATTTCTCCGTGGAATTCATCACCAGGTATATGGGATTTCACTAGTGGGTTCCTTTCCCCCATTAAGTCCCTAAAATTCAATTAGATTCTTGATTCCATGATTATGAACAGGCCTAGGGTTTCTAGAATATCGACAGATCATCATGAATTAGTTATTTAAATGTTCCAAATCATATGATCATGTTATTGCTCAGTTCATTTCATGACTTTTAGAACCTTAGCTATGTATTTCTTTAATTCTTGAATTACACGTGTTAGGTCAGATATTTCAGTTATACATGCCTCAATTATTAATGCGTCAATATCAGTTTAATTGTTGCATTCTCAGTTTGCATGGTCAGTTCGTGCTATCCAGTAACTTACAGAAATTCAGTCATAATGTGTAAAATTGCTTAATCCATTGGGAGTAGCATAATATTGAGTTGTACTAGGGTTCAACGTACCCAAATAGTTCTAGAACTACTAGCCACGTAGGTTCGTAAGTCCCCTCTGTGGGTAGCATATCAGTGATCACGCCAGCATGCCTCTATATCTCTGGCAGGGTATATTGGGTCCTCTCGATGGGGCGTATACATCGAACTCCAGATTTAGCTCATGTGGTTTTATTATCGATTATTAATAGATCCCACAGTCCAGTCAGATCCTATTGCAATGACCATTTATCAGTATATCCAGTATTCAGTTTCAGCATGTTATAAGTTGGTCACTGCATTCAGTTATCTCAGCATTTAGTATCTATATCATGTTCAGATTATGTCATTGCTTATTTGCTTTGTTTAGTTATATGTTATTTCAGCTTTACTCTATCCTACATGCTCAATACCTTTCAAGTACTGAGGCATACCTGCGCTTCATCTTCCCGTGATGTAGGTTCAGGTTCTCAGCATGGAATTAACGCTTAGATCGGTTCTCGATCTCCAGTTCAGCAGAATCAGTGGTGAGTCCTCATTCTCCGAGGACAATAGTAATGAGTTTTTTTTCAGTATTTTTAGTCCTTTAGTTCCAGTTTTGCTACACTTAGCTGGGGCCTGTCCCAACATTTCTAGTAAGTTAGAATCTATTTTTAGACATAGTTAGATTCACCTTAGAATTGAGTTAATATCTTCTTTGTATTAAACTCATCAGTTTTCATATATCTCAGTTTTAGTATATGGGTATTGCCCATGTTTTCATTCTATTTATGATTTAGTTTCCGCATCATTTTATTATCTTTAGAATGCTCATGATCATGCCAACAGGGTTAGCTTGGGATCACTTGTGGTCCTAGGTCCCATGTCCCGTGTCCGCGTCTCGGGGGTATCTCGGGGGGTGACAAACTTGGTATCAGAGCACTAGGTTTAAGTGTCCTAGGATGTCTGAAAAGCCGCAATAAGTAGAGTCATTTTCATGGGTGTGAAGTGCAGCACATCTAATGAGGGGGAGGCTACAAATCGTTTTAGGAAATCTTCATTTTCTTGTTACTCTTATCGTGCATAATGTATGATCTAAATTCCATTGTAACTCGACGTTCTACGTTTCAGTGATCATGCCTTATCGTAGATATAATGTCAGGAATACAAATGCAGCTCCTTCAGTCCCTGATCAAGAAGTTTCAAATGTAGAGTTCAGGAATGTCATTCAAATGTTGGCTTAGATTGTGGCCAACCAGAACAATCAGCGGGCTCCAGTTCTGGTAAATTCCAATGTTGGTTTAGCTGCAGCCAGGGTGTGATACTTTGTTAAGATGAATCTTCCAGAGTTCTTAGGATTGCAAGTTGGAGAAGATCCCCAAAACTTCATTGATGAGGTCAAGAAGATATTTGAAGCGATGTAGGTAAATGGGAATGATCGGGTTGAGTTAGCATCTTACCAACTTAAGGATGTGACTCATATCTGGTATTCTCAGTGGAAGGATAACATGGGTACATATGTAACTCCTATTACTTGCGATTGTTTGTGTGAAACCTTTTTGGCTAGGTTTTTCCTCATAGAGTTGAGAGAAGCAAGGGCCCAAGAATTTAGGAACTTAAGGCAGGGTAACATCACTGTCCAAGAGTATGTGCTCAAGTTTAACCAACTCTCGAGGTATGCTCCTTACATCGTTGCTGATTCCAGGGCTCAGATGAATAAGTTTTTGTATGGAGTGTCAGACTTAGTGAAAACAGAGTGCATGAATGCTATGTTTTTGGGAGGCATGAACATCTCTAGGCTCATGACTCATGCTCAGCAGGTTGAGGGTGATAAGAGTAGGGAACAAGCTAAGGAGATTAAGAGAGCGAGAACATGTAACTACGAGTATTCCTAAAAGAAATCGGGTGGTGGAAATCACTCACAGTTTTAGCAGAAGTCTTCGACTCCATCCCCTTCATCAGCCTGTGTTCCATCCCCCCAGGTTCCGTAACGATCAGAAAGGTAGGGCGTCAGGCTCTAAGTCTCAAGGTAGTGTTTCAGTCACCAAAACTTACCTAACTTGCCCGAAATGTAGTAAGAACCATCTGGGCGAGTGCCTTGCAGGTAAGGAAGGATGTTTTTGGTGTGGTCAGTCTGTTCATAGATTGAAGGATTGTCCTTCTAGACAGGGTGAAGGAGGAAATAATGGTATAGCTCAGTGTAAAATTTCAGCAGCACCAGCAGGTTGCCCGACTCAGCAGGATAACTCATCTAGTACAGGTGGTGAACAACGCCAAAATAGGCTCTATGTTCTTCAGGCTCGTCAAGATCAAGAAGATTCTCCTGATGTAGTTAATGGTACGTTACGAGTCTTTGATCTTGATGTTTATGCATTGTTAGATCCAGGGGCTACTTTGTCTTTTGTAACTCCTTGCATAGCAGTCCAATTCAGTGTTAGCCTAGAAACACTTCCAAAACCCTTCTCAGTGGCTACTCCAGTCGATGACCCAGTTATAGCTAGACAGGAATACATAAATTACCCTGTCACAGTCTCTCAAAAAGTCGCCTCACCAGATCATGTCGAGTTAGAAATGGTAGACTTCGATGTCATTCTAGGCATGGATTGGTTACATTCATGTTATGCATCAGTTGATTGTAGAACTAGGATTGTTCATTTTCAGTTTCCAGACGAACCAATCGTAAAATGGAAGGGTAGCAGTTTAGCGCCTACGGGTCGATTCATTTCTTACCTTAAGGCCAGAAAGATGATCTCTAAGCGTTATCTCTATCATCTAGTTTGGGTTAAGGATTCTAGTTCCAAATCCCCAACTCTTGAGTCAATCCCTATTGTCGATGAGTTTCCAGAAGTGTTTCCAGATGATCTTCCTGGAGTTCCTCCCGAAAGATAAATCGACTTTGGATTGATCTCCTTTCAGATACCCAACGTATCTCTATTCCTCCTTACAGAATGGCTCCGACTGAGCTTAAGGAATTGAAAGAGCAGTTGAAAGACCTTTTAGCTAAGGGCTTCATCAGACCTAGTATTTCACCATGGGGTGCACCAGTGTTGTTCGTAAAGAAGAAAGATGGTTCTCTCAGAATTTTCATTGAATATAGGCAGTTGAACAAGGTCACTATCAAGAATAAGTATCCCATCCCCAGGATTGATGACTTGTTCAACCAACTTGAGGGTGCTAGTCATTTCTCAAAGATAGACCTCAGATCAGGTTATAATCAACTTAGAGTCAAAGATAGTGACATTCCAAAGACAACCTTCAGAACTTGGTATGGTCATTACAAATTTGTAGTTATGTCAATTGGACTAACCAATGCTCTTGCAGCTTTCATGGATTTGATGAACAGAGTGTTCAAGGAATACTTAGACTTGTTCAATATCGTCTTTATCGATGGTATCCTCATTTACTCTAGGAATGAGGAAGAACATGCGAGTCATTTGACAGTTGTTCTACAAACTCTCAAAGATCGCCAGTTATTTGCAAAATTTAACAAGTGTGAGTTTTGGTTCAATTAGTTGGTTTCCTTGGGCATATTGTGTCTAGTGAAGGAATTCGAGTAGATTCCCAGAAGATAGAAGCAGTGAAACAATGGCCCAGACCTACCTCTGCGACAAATATCAGAAGTTTCTTAGGTCTAGCAGGCTATTACATATGGTTCGTGGAATGACTTTCATCCATAGCCTTACCATTCACTAGGTTAACTCAGAAGATGATCAAGTTTCAATGGACAGATGATTGTGAGAAAAGCTTTGCAGAACTAAAAACTAGGTTGACTACAACTCCTGTCTTGACTCTACTAGAGGTTTCAGATGGTTATGTGATCTATTGTGATGCAGCCAGGGTCGACCTAGGTTGTGTATTAATGCAGCAAGGTAAGGTTATAGCTTATGCTTTTAGACAGCTTAAGGTACATGAGAAGAATTATCCGACTCATGACTTCGAGCCTACAGCCGTGGTGTTTGCACTTAAGATTTGGAGCCACTACTTGTATGGTGGTCATGTAGATGTGTTCACAGACCATAAAAGCCTCAAGTATATATTCACCCAGAAAGAGTTGAATCTTTGCCAGAGAAGGTGGCTTGAGTTCCTCAAAGATTATGATATGAAATTGCATTACCATTCGTGTAAGGCGACTGCAGTAGTAGATGCCCTTAGCAGATTTTCAATGGGTAGTGTAGCACATGTTGAGGAAAAAATAAAAGAGCTAGCAAAGGATGTCCATAGACTTGCTCGCCTAGGAGTTCATCTTATGAGCATATCAGATGGTGGTGTAACGGTTCAAAATGGGGCAGAATCTTCTTTGGTAGTAGAGGTTAAGGAAAAGCAAGA
>NW_006239001.1:1431665-1446836 GCF_000226075.1 Solanum tuberosum
AGAGTTGAGGTTTTTCTCCCAAGGGGGAGATGGTGTGCTTCGCTACCAGGGTCGATTATGTGTTCCTAATGTGGGCGAGTTGAGACAGCATATCCCTGCAGAGGCCCATAACTCCAAATATTCTATCCATACAGGCACCACTAGGATGTACCGCGATCTGCGGGAAGTCTATTGCTGGAATGGTTTGAAAAGAGATATAGCAGACTTTGTGGCTAAGTGCCCCAATTGCCATCATGTCAAGGTAGAACATCAGAAACAAAGAGGCATGACTCAAGATATTGTCGTTCCTACTTGTATGTAATAAGTGATCAACATGGACTTCATCATAGGTTTACCTCTTACTCGCAGACAACATGACTCCATTTGGGTGATTGTTGATAGGGTTAGTAAGTCTACTCTCTTTTGGGCAGTCAAGATTACAGATTCGGCGGAGGATTACGCCAAGCATTACATTAATGAGATTGTGAGGTTGCATTAGGTTCCTTTGTCTATCATCTCAGATAGAGGTCCTCAGTTTACCTCTCATTTCTGGATGTCATTTCAGAAGGGTCTTCGTACGTAGGTTAACCTTAGCAAAACATTTCATACACAGACGAATGGTCAGGAAGAGCGTACCATTCAGACCTTAGAGGACATGTTGAGAGCTTGTGTGATCGACTTCAAGAGTAGTTGGGGCGATCACCTTCCTCTTATTGAGTTCGCCTACAACAATAGTTACCATTCCAGCATTAAGATGGCCCCTTATGAGGCATCGTATGGGCGTAGATGTAGATCTCCAGTTGGTTGGTTTAAATTAGGTGAAGCAGCCTTGATAGGGCTAGATTCAGTCCATTATGCTATGGAGAAAGTGCAACTCATCAGAGATAGACTTAAGACAGCCCATAATTGCCAGAAGTCTTACGCAGATGTAAGGAGAAGGGAACTAGAGTTCCAAGTTGATGATTGGGTTTTCCTGAAAGTGTCACCCATGAAGGAGGTGGTGAGATTTGGCAAGAAAGGGAAGCTCAGTCCCAGATATATAAGCCCTTACCGAATCATGAAAAGGATTAGTAAAGTGGCTTATCAGTTAGAGTTGCCAGCAGATTTAGCAGCAGTGCATCCGGTCTTTCACATTTCACTTTGAAGAAGTGTGTGGGTGATCCAGCATCCATAGTACCATTAGAGACTTTGGTTGTAAAAGATAGCCTTTCTTATGAGGATGTACGAGTTGAGATTTTCGATCATCAGGTTAGAAGGTTGAGAAACAAAAAAGTCGCTTCAGTCAAGGTTTTGTGTAGGAGTCAGTCCGTAGAGGGAGCTACTTGGGAAGCAGAAGTAGCCATAAAGTCCAAGTATCCTCACCTCTTTCCTTCGATTCCATTCCAGCTTGAGGTAATAGTTCCTTTTTAGTTTTTCAGACATTTATGCGCAGATTCGGTCTTAGTATCATGTTCCTTCCGTTTGTACTTGCATTTTCAGCGTATTTGCATGTTCTTGGAACCCAGTTCAGTCAGAAATTAAGTCTTCAGTGTTTAGTGGTAGGGATTGCAGCCCTTTCCCTCTATCTCAGCTGGTTTAGTCTTCATTCGAGGATAAATGTTCTCAAGGGGGAGATAATATAACACCCAGTATCCTAGATAGACCAAACTGCAGATTTTGAGAAGTTAAACGTGCAATCCCCTGTTGCATCCACGGACCGTAGGTCAGACCATAGCCCGTGTTGGTGGTCCGTAGTTCACCACTACAACCCCTCCCCAAACCCAGCTCAGAAAATCAGCTAAGTCTCGACCCACGGTCCGTAGGTCAGACCACGGTTTCGTGGTCTGTGTCCGTGGATCAAGACTCCTTTACCCAGCCTATGATACAATCTACAGTCGACCAGCATGGACCGTCGTTCAATGCACGGTCTGTAGGTCTGACCGTAGATGACGATAAACAACCAGTGAGAGGAAAATTGTTGATTTGGTCAAATTTAAATGGTCATAACTCTTAGCAAAAAATAAATTATGTATCCCATAACCTAAGATATGATAGATAATTGAATCTTATTTCTAACGCCACCAAGTTTGCTAAAATACGACCTCCGAGTAAAAAGTTATGCTCGTTTTAGTGAAGACCTGCCGGACAGACTTGACCGACGGACCCAAACGACGGCCAGTAGATCAAACGACGGAACATCGTTCCTTCCGTGGATGGGCTTCGCCAGAATTAAGTTAGGGTTGTTTAGGTCCTTTTCCTATTTCGTTGGTCCCCTAAGCTACGTCGTTTAGATCCTAAATCATGAGGTTTTAGTCAGTTTAAGCCTAGGAACATAACTAGAACTTACCTAAGTCAAATCATTAATCAAAACTTAGAAAAATTAGAATGTAAGAGGAGAGAGAAGTCAAGAACCCTAGTTCAAGAACGCAACAAGGTTTCAATAGTTCCAGCCTCGAAATCAAAAGATTTCTCCGTGGAATTCATCACCATGTATGTGGGATTTCACTAGTGGGTTCCTTTCTCCCATTAGGTCTCTAGAATTCAGTCATATTTTTGATTCCATGATTATGAACAGACCTAGGATTTCTAGAATTTCGAAAGATCATCATGAATTAGATATTTAAATGTTCCAAATTAGATTATCATGTTATTGCTTAGTTTATTTCATGACTTTCAGAACCTTAGGTATATATTTCTTTAGTTCTTGAATTACACGTGCTAGGTCGGATATTTCAATTATTAAGTTATACATGCCTCAGTTATTAATGCATATATATCAATTTAATTGTTGCATTCTTAGTTTGCATGTTCAGTTCGAGCTATCTAGTAACTTATATAAATTCAGTCATAATGTGTTAATTACTTAATCCATTGGGTGTAGCATAATACCGAGTTGGACTAGGGTTCAACGTACCCAAATAGTCCCAGAGCTACTTGCCACGTAGGTTGTAAGTCCCATCTGTGGGCAGCATTTCAGTGATCATGCCAGCGTGCCTCTATACCTCTGGCAGGGTGTATTGGGTCCTCTCAATAGGGCGTATACATCAGACTTCACACTTAGCTCATGTGGTTTTATTATCAGTTATTAGTAGCTCCCAAAGTTCAGTCAGATCCTATTGCATTGACCATTTATCAGTATATCCAGTATTCAGTTTCAGCATGTTATAAGTTGGTCACTGCATTCAGTTATCTCAGCATTCAGTATCTATATCATGTTCAGATTATGTTATTGCTTATTTGCTTTGTTCAGTTACATGTTATTTCAGCTTTACTCTATCATGCATGCTCAGTACCTTTCAAGTACTGACGCATACGTGTGCTACATCTTCTCATGATATAGGTTCAGGTTCTCAGCATCAAGGTCACACTTAGATCCATTCTCGATCTCCAGTTCAACAGAATTAGTGGTGAGTCCTCATTCTCCTAGGACAATAGTGATGAGTTTCTTTTCAATAATTTTAGTCCTTTAGTTTCAGTTTTGCTACACTTAGTTGGGGCCTGACCCATCTTTTCTAGTCAGTTAGAGGCTATTTTCAGACATAGTTAGATTCAACTTAGAATTGAGTTAATATATTCTTTATATTAAACTCATCAATTTTCATATATATGAGTTATAGTATATTGGTATTCCCCATCTTTTCATTTTATTTATGATTTAGCTTCCGCATCAATTTATTATCTTTAGTATGCTCATGGTCATGCCAACAGGGTTAGCTTGGGATCTCTTGTGGTCCTAGGTCCCGTGTCCGCGTCTCGAGGGTAGCTCGGGGCATGACAGTAAGCTTCCCTTTTATGGGTTCTGTGAGCCTCCACGGGCAACACCACGCCTCGTGGTGCCCTTCACAGTCCGTCTAGGCCTTCGTGAAGGGTGCCCAGGATCTGCCCTTGGCTTGTAACCCTCACTTGGTCCCTTACTTAGTCTACTAGATTCTGAGGTGTTACACTGCTACTATGGATTAGAAGGTTGATAATTTCTCCATTGTAGTTGCGTTATTTGTAGACTATTTTGCATCAACTTCATCCCAATCGTTGTGTTAGAGTCTAAAAATAAAATTGTCTACTCTTATGGGATATCTAATTTCTTCATTGATAACTTTATTGCTTCAAATATAAGGATGTAATTTTCTATTCTTGAGAAAATTCTCTTAGATTTAATGACTTTGTGCTTCCATATTTTTGTTTTTTATATCATCCTTATCTAATTTTAGAAGATTTTCGATTGAAAGTTGATTGAAGTGTTAGTCAAATTTTTTATGTATATTATTTCAAAACATAGGTCCTTTTCTAGTTAGAATAATTTGTTGACATAATTGGATATCTCATAGTTTACTCCATTTATTGTATGTTTTTTCTTATTATTTTGTTGTCTCCTTCATATTGAATTGATTATTTTTTGTTAACATGTATATTATCTCACTTGGATACGACCATTGTCCTTTTAATGTTTTTCCTTTTTTCCTTCTCATGACACCCTTCTAAATATTTTTGGTGTGAGTTATGACTATTTTTGGCAAGAATATTTTTGTCTATTAGCATGAATTTGTTGTCCTTCCTGTCCAAAGTCATTTATGAGCGTTTGAGTTGTCTAGGTTAGACTCATATTCAATATTTTCATGTTTGAGATTATCATTATAACATAGTTCTAGAATTCAACATTTTGATCTACTTGTTCTTTCATAATGCGACAAGTATACATACCTATTTCTAAAAAAGATGTAAAGTTGCATAAATAATGCATCTAGAAGGGCCTTGAGAGCAATAGGATAATGAAGAATGAATTTCTAAATGGGGCCAAGAATATTATTTTGTTGTTGTCTCAAATTTATCCTTCTATAAATTTTGTTTGAGTAACAAAGTATCAATAACGAAAATTGATGAACATTTGATATCAAACAAGTAGATTGCCTCTAAAAAAATTTATATTTATGTTGTTGTTGTGTTAACGGTCTTAACTTATTTTTAACGTATATTGATTTTCCAAAACTTTCACATAATAACTTTTTTCACAAGGAGTATTTTCTAACCATCAAATTATCAGATTATATATTTTTCATGTAAGAATTCTTTTTAGAAAAAGCGATCCTTCATTGCTTCATAAAAACATCAATCAATATTAACAAGACAATTATATCACCATACATATATTATGATAAATATGTAAAATATAAAAATGATTAGATATCAAGATACTCCTAATCATTTATTATAGATTTACCATTCTTGAGATATGTGATAATGTCAAATCATTTAATTTCTATTGAAATGTTCTTAAAACCTATTAAAATTTTCTCTTTCTTTTTTCTTATAATAGTTGTATATCTTAAAGGATGTTCATAAGCTTAGTGAGATTATTTATGATCGAATGAAGCACGGGTAAATTACCTAGTTGTTTAATATTTAATTTGATATTTTAAATATAATTATGATGTACTATGGGGAGCAAAATTGTAATCTAACATTGAAGTTAGGAACTTTCCTCTTTTAATATATATATATATATATATCAAGAAAACAAGGTTCGAAAATAAAAGCTGTAAAAGAATCCAAAATAGTATGTCCACAAATTCCTTAGGAGAACTATAAATAAATTGGCTGAGACAGGACCCGGAAAATACCCAAACACTATACAATAAGAACTCAAGTACTGGACATATAGACAGAAATAACCCTAGTATGAATGAAACTTACCAACCTTAGCTAAACAACAATCCCAACATCATGGTCGATCTAGACCTATGTTTGAACCTGCACACACACAAAATGTAGTGCCCTCAGGCAATGAGATGTCAGAACGATTAAAAATGTACTGGTATGTTAGGAAAATAGTTAAATCATAAATAACTATCCTAAGTTGAATCAGAATTCTTCTTTTGATCATAATGCATCATATCATAGAATCTCCTTTCGGTCTCAACCATTTGAAAATACAACACCCAATACCTTTCTAAAATTGATCTTTTGAGCAAATTTGACAATTAGAAATGGAACTATAATTTCTCTATTGAGCAAACTACAACAACTAAATCCAATTTGCAAGTGTTAAATTATTTACCCACTTCAATTAATTTCTTTCAAGCATTAACCAAAGATCTAATCTTGGACTAAATTTGCAACCTTAGCCATAAATTAAACACATGCTAAATAGCTCAAATCCATGAATAAACAATAGGAAAAAAGAGCATGACATTAGACCAACTAAAATTAGTTAACACCCACTCCATAATTACACCCAAAAATTATGGTTTTAGCCAAGCATCATAAAAGGGAAAGAAATTATACCAATTATGTTTTCAGCCATTAAAGTATTGATAATCAACAATAATCTTCAATACCAACTTTGAATTGAACTCTCAATTGTCAATTACAAGATTTTTCAAAACCCCAAAACTGTGAGAAAAGTAAAATTCTAATTCTAATATTCAAAAGTCCATTTTCTCAATCTAAAAAAGATGGATGATTAAAGATGTTGATATTCTCTCTCCTTTGAGCTATTTATAATTTCCCCAAAAAATAATCCAAAATTCATGTGTGACCTGATCGGTGACATTAATTGGGCTCTCTTACTTGATCGGCGGATCAATGTTCTGTTCTTCACCCCACCCTTTTATGGCTTCAGGATTCAAGTCTTTGAACCTCAATTGACGAACTTGATTGAGTCAGCCTTTCACATTCGGTGAATCATCGATGACCACCTTCGTTCGCCCATTCGGTATTCATATTAACTCAGAAGTTCGTCACTTTCAATGATAGAACTTTTAACTCACCCAATTTCTTCAGCGAATCATCATTTACTCTTTACTCTACCCACATAGCTTGAATATTCTCAGAAGTGGATACTGTCACTTTAGAGGTGGTCCATACCTGTTGGGAAATCCGTCCACTGTGTTAAGCGATCCTCAACTGGGAGTTTTTGTTCTTCTCAACATTTTTGGCTTCTTTTTCATGGATTTATCCATGCCTTGTTCTTTCGCCTTCCTAGATATAAAACATCAAAATATCATGAGATTAGGACATAAATAGGCATTGAAGACACTATTTGTTGAACTAAAAATGTTTCGAATGATTTGAAATCTCAGAGTCATCAACACCTCTAACTTAAACTTTTTCTTGTCCTCAAGTAAATCAAGAACACAATCAGTTCAACAAGGGTGTCTACAACAGTGCTCAATGTAAGTTAACATGCAAGTGCCTTCACAAGACTACTACCAAGTATACATAATATCTCAATCACGCTCAAGAAGCTTCAAATTTTGACTAGACAATATCAATCAATGCTGAAGCTCACTAATGCTCCCTGATAAATCAAAACCATATTTTAACAAAAGTATGTAAATGCCCTCACAACAAAAATGATTTTAATTCTCTCACAAAGCACATCAACAAAGAAGTTAGGAATAAATACAACTCTCACTCTCTAAAATAGAAATACATGTAAGCTTAATCCTATTGACCATATTTTCCAATGAACACATAACCCGATTTAAGCAAGATTTCAAGGGTCTTTACAGGCTTGTAATGTGGATGAGGGCAAATATATGGTCAATTTGTCTTAGTGACTACACCTTTTTAAAGAATTGTTGTACTCATATTTACCTCTTCTCAAGTTCTTTTCATACTTCAAATTTGGAGACTTAATCCAACTTATTTCAAACCCCTTTTCTATCATCAAGACTTTCTTTTTCATTCCATTTCCATGCTTTTGATCACTATTTTTTTTATAAGGAGGGGTTCCTTATTTTTTCTCTAAACTTCAAGGTAGAGTCTCACTTTTCTTGTTTTTTTTCACTTGGCTCTTTTTCCTCCTAACTTTCAACACCTCCAACTTAGACTTTTGGCCTAAGTTGGCTATTCATATAATTCAATTCTTAGAAAAGGATTTATGGGTGAGAATTTAGGGACATGTTTGGTTCAAAAGGCTTCAATGAGGTTGACAACAAACGGTATAGGCTCAAATGGTGCCAAGATGGCTACACACCCTCCAAAGGTAGTTACAAAATGTATGAAGATGTGGGTTCCATCTCAAAAAATTTGCCCAAGATCATCTCTTTTATTCACCAAGGCTAAACAATTAGACTAACAGGAAAAGTTCTTGGAATCAACAAGCATGCTTTCAAGTAGGATCTCACCACACATGGTAGTTCAAACACAATCATCTTACACATCTCTACAAAATTAAGACGCTTGCGTGGGATGTTCATTGCAATGCTCACATCAATATAGAGCTAGTCAACACAAGTCTCTAAAAGATCATTCAAAAGCAAAGCAACAGTGATTTGCTCTTGAAAAACCAACACAAAAGACATTTCTTATCAAGACGACTATTCAAGATATCAATATTGAACAAAATCAATCCTCGAATATTGAACAATGAATATACAAGGAACCTTAATCTACATAAATAATTTCACTACTCCAAAAATCACGGGGCAAGAGGTAGAGAGATGAAAATGAAACCAACAACAGACCAAATATAATAAAACCAAATTCAATAACATATGAAAATACAACCCAAAATAAAAAATACAAGCAAAAAGGGAATGGGTACTGATGCCCTCACCCCATCAAAAATAAACTAGAATGTCCTTAATGCTAAATATAAAAGTACGGGAGAGAAATGAGTAAGAAGTCACCTAGGTAGGCTATACATGTGAACAACTCTGATCCTATGGTTTTGAGGGAGTAGCATTACCCCGTGCATCAGTACCTATAACATGTGGAGGAAGAGACATTAATGTAGCCTCAACCGGGGAATTAATGCCTCTCACATGGGGAGGAGGAACAGTGGAATCTGAAGGACAGACCCCACTAGATCTAATCATTGAGGTCTCCAGATGAGATCTTTGTAAAGTAGTATGCACTATCAACTCTCGATACTCTATAACTCTGCTAAGGCCTTTGCACTCACCTACTTTTCAGCCCTAAAAAACTCATCCTCATTTGTCTTAGTAGTTGACTCATCCTCAGCCTTATCTCTCATCTTGTTAGACTCACCAACAACTAGTTGCTCAGCTGTCTGGGAAGGTCTATCCTCTCTAGACTTAGTAAGGGGTACAACTATGGACTTCTCGAGGAAGGGTACCTTACTTCACAACATAGAAATATATGTGGAATTCAATTAGTCCACGTCTACCCTAAAAGCATTTATATTAGTCCTCAACTCAGTCAGCTCAACAGAACTACCCTCACAGCTCTCAGGCTCCTCAACCCAAGTGGTAAGGTTATGTAACCTCTCCCGCTAAGAAGCCAACGTCACTTGATGGCTCACAATATCAGCCTATACAAGAAATATTACAGCCTCAATAGC
Organism: Solanum tuberosum; assembly: GCF_000226075.1. NCBI lineage: Eukaryota > Viridiplantae > Streptophyta > Magnoliopsida > Solanales > Solanaceae > Solanum > Solanum tuberosum. Next base: position 1,440,928 of record NW_006239001.1, read on the forward strand.
CATCATAATAATCTTAGGCACCTCCTTATCAAGTTGAGATGCCTTAACATCATTCGAATAGGCACGGTTGCCCATCTGGTATATCAAGGCATAAGTCAATAGAGGTACGGATGTAGGGGAGACACCACAGGGTTAAGGGGAGTAGTAGATCTAGAATAACTAGAAGGAAGAGGAGCGATACTTGAGGTCTCGATAGTAGGAGCGAGATAAGTAGTGCCTGCCTTTAAGGTAATAGGATAAACTACCAGTGTGGTGTCAGGTGACAACGGCTTCTTTGTGGTCACATCATATCTTAATTAATCAGCCTCAATCCTCCAAATATCATTAGATGAGGCAAGTGTCACTCTAACATCACTCCTCTCTCTTTTTTGTGTTCGAATAAAAGCCCAAATATGAACCTAAGGTCTCCGATTGCTGCATCTTTTGTGTGGTAAGCTCTATTTTTCTTCAATACTTCATCGATGAAAACCACGATTTCAGGGAAAGGTTTCCTCATAAAGGATCCACCATACCCACTGGTTTGGTCACAAAATTCAATAATATATAAAATACCAATTTCAAGTGCCTAAAAGTGAGGCCATGATTTGGGCATTTCTTTAGCTTTTGGTTCAATATGCACCATATGTCATGCAGCGCTTCACCTGACATATTCTTGTAAGAGCCTTTCTCATCTATCATTTGTAACTCTTTCGCTTCTGGGAAAAATCTCTGCATGAAAGCTTCCCTCTGTTCTACTCAAGTCCTATTGAGTAATGTGGTAACACATTCAACCAATTTGTTGCCTCCCCAGTTTGAGACAATGGGAACAACCTCAGTCTCTTTGCAGTTTGACTCATTCCAGGAATCTCAGCCAATTTGCAAGTAGCGACGAAGTTCATCAAGTGGTGATCTGCGTCCTCACTAGTCATACCTCTAAACAAACCCTTCCAATTTAGTAGTTGAATCATGGTGCAGGTGATGGTAAATTTGACTGGTGGTGGCAGTGATGGGAGTACTATATCTCTAGTAGCTCCAACTCCATCTAATTCTAGGTCACCATCTTCAAATAGCAAATGTACGTGTTGTTGGCCTCAACCTCTTGGAGTTAATGGTTGTTGTTGAGAAGGGGGTAAATTTTTCTGTTCTTGATCGTCAACATTCACCCTGTTTGGGTCGTTAGCATTATTGTTCGCACCCCTAGCTAGGGACTCAACTTCCTGTCTCAACCTCTGTCTCTAGGCCTTAGGTTTTTGTGCATTCACCATTCTCCTAATAGTTCATTTCAACTAAGGATCATAGGGAATCAAAGGTGCTCCCTTACTTATGATATTTGGAATCCACTCACTAACTCACACGTAGATGACACAAACAAGAAACAAGAAGTAAAATTAGGAAATACAACTACAATTGAAGTAATTGCTAGTAGAGTATTTCTGAATCGAAATTCACGGGCAGCGGCACCAAACTTGATATGTCTAAACTTACAACTCACCTAAGAAGTATAAATGGACGAAGTCAATTATAGAACTCAACTACAGTTGAGGTCAATCCCACATAGAATGTATAGTAGAAATAAACTTACTAGTTCTTATATTCAGTTGAGGTTAAGATTTCTGAAAACTAAATGGCGAAAAGTAAATATTGGTTTCTTTTTGTATCCAAGTAATAAAATTTAGTAAGAATTGAATGTTAACAATACCAGACGATAGTTCCAAGATGTGATGTTTGATTACAGTAGACTAGGATTGTGTTCCCCATGACCTTTAGACTATAACTTGACTTTGGCAAAAATTACGATTTATTGACAAATCTCATACGTTCATAGCAAGCTATGAACATCTAAACCATTTTCAACCCTTATTAGATGAATATCACTCTTCTCCTCTCGGTCTTAGAGTTTTTTAGATTTGACTCTTGAATACTTGTTAAGAAAACTATCCTTTCTCGAGCTCAAGTCTTTAAAACACGTTGGTAGATTCCTTTCTAGATTTTTCTAATTATTACTTTTTTCTCCATCAAGTAATGAATACATACATTTTCTATTATGTGCACTCATTATAAAGAATGCACTATGAAAATAGAAACGTGTATGTTATCATCAATTAAAAGTTGTTCGTGTTCGATTCTAATGTTGTGTCTTAGTCATGGTTCGCACAACCGTAGGTGTGATGTTTAGCCGCTCATATTCTCAATGAAACAAGAGTTAGAAATTAATGAAAGAATAAAAAAGTAGACTTACAATAATTGAAAACCATAAGCTTCTTGATTAAGAGCAGGAAATCATGAACAAAATAATGATCCAAATTATCCAACCAACGGTATAAAAAAGGAAACTATCATTTATCCACATAGAACTTTTCTCAGAGTATCAATAATAATTTATATATAAACCGTAAAGATTTAAAGTAGTCTTCGGAAAGAGTCTTACATGAAGTAGGAGAACAAAAGAGTCGACTCTGTTCATGAGCAGGCTATTCGGTGCGTGTCTGTCAAACCTCTCGTGAACCAAACTTAGACAATATTTATCAACTTCACCTACAGCTTCTTCACGAGCCAATGTACGGCCCGTACAAAGCACCATAGCCCGTCTATTTTCTCGTATCACCATACTTTAACTTTGTTTCTTCCAGGCCACTTCTACGAGCATCTTCACGCCCCGTAAAAAGAACCACGGCTTTTATAGATTACCGTCAAGCCTTTCAAACTTCACTTTTACTTGTTTCCATGTATTTTACAAGCACATTAGCAAAAGAACTATCATTTCCACATAAACATGCTCGACTTCTTCCACTTATCCTTTGTTTTTGGTGGCAAAATGTGCTATAACTTTAGGGAACATCAAACATCTGAGTTTCTAATTTCTTTATTAACTTGGAGTGGGAAGTAACCATTTGAGTCAAAGTAGAGAAATCATTTTTTAAGTCTTTCAACACTCTGTCAGAACCTCCAACCTTGTAAAGATCCTAGTTAACATATCATAACTTTGATTTCCTTCCGGTCCAACTTGCTCTTTGGGTTTGGGAGATCATGAGGTTGTATATACCTATCCTTGTCAACATCACGATCCCTCCAATTTCCTACTATATCTCGCTAATAGATGTATCCATTATCCATTGCCTTAGTCTAACTTTCATTCCCACTCGGTCTAGGATAGTTCGAATGAGAAACCACCATTTGGTTTCCCAGGTATTGCACTTCTTCATTCTACAATGCCTTCAAATGTGCGATATCTGGGAATTTACCACTACTCATACCAATTGCGTTCACAAATTTGAATCCACCCCCATGACATGTTTAGATAACAAATCAAGTTGAGTCATCACCTTGGCCATGTTCTCATCATGTTCTTGGTTCTTTTCTATTTGTTCCTTAGTCAAACCTGAATGTAGAAGAGATGCTTAATCCTCTATTATATGCCATGCTTGGTTTATCTTGGTCATATCATCAAGATATATTGTTTCCATATAAAATGGTTATCGCATGATGAGTCGGGGATTTTTAAGGCTTATTATTCAAGGATTAGTGTCCTCAACGCCCTTTTTACAGTTATAAATGATGTTAATATGTTCATGTGCAGCAACAAAGGCATAAGAGTGAGGAAAGGACATTATGATGCAAGAAGGAGTTAAAAAGTTGAAGAAAAGCAAAGGTGGATCTCGCCAAAGCCACTCAACGACTCGTCGAGTGGACTTTCAGCTCGCCTAAAGTTCCAGCAAAATAGCCCATGGACAAAATCAACTTACGAGCACATGGGAAAATCGACGACACGCCAAAAGGATCAGTGACAGTGATCAAGCTTGCTAAATGTTCTAGAATAATTTTATGAAGGAGCTAAGGCAAAAGGGAGAGAAGAGGAGCAACTCAGCGAATTGCCGAACTGGTCGGCGAGCTTGATTTACTTCACTGAGTTGGCTCCGTATTGAAATTTTGGGAATGTATAAATATAATTTTAAATAGAAGAAACGGAGTTCCCACATTGTTTTCTTGTAGGTTTTGAAGAATATTTTACATTCAAGAACATTGTCTGTACAATTTTAAGTTCTTAGAATTTAGATTCGGAGATTGTAATTGTTTTAGCTTCGATTTCAACATTTGGGGAATGCAGATCTCTAGCAACTTAGATGGAAAACTTTGTTGATAAGAATTTCTTTCTTTTCACTCGGCTTAGCTAAAACCCCTTACCTTGGGGGTGTGATTATGTAGATGAATGTGTTAATTAGCTAATGGGTATTGTTAGTTGTTTATTCTAATGTTGTTTTGAAGTTGTCGGGTTCAATTAATTGTTCATGTTTTTATTGAGGAATTGCAGTTGCAAATGCAATTCTACCTTAGTTATGTATGATTGCTGGAGAAAGAGGTAATAGAGTAGAATTATTGATTGATGGTGGTATTGATTGTGTCTTTAAAATCTAGCTCGAGAAAGTGGGTTTGATTGCATCTTTACAAATCTAGCTTGAAAGATTGGATTAATTAAGTAATTGAGTTGTTTGGTTGTGTTATGCTTGTTAAGGTTCGAAACAACTCAGTTGGGGCACAATAGTTTATTGAGAAATGGCTCTTGTACTCAAAACCAAGCCTACCCATTGAGATTTTATAACTTTGAGCAACTAGTAATAACCCATTATGCAAAAATAGCATTCAACTGATCACAAGGTCCAATCTCTACTTGTTTACTTCCAGTGTTATTTGTTTTAAATTGGTTACCCCACCCCCCCCCCCCTATTTGATATTAATCATTGAAACTTTGTGAAATGTTTTAATGTTACGAAACCTTTACTTCTACAAACGATTAGGACACATTTTTACCTATTAATTAAATTATTTATCGTATAACTCCCTGTGGGATCGACCCAAATTATTAGTTTGGCTTATACTTGTTAGCAACCACCTACACTTACAATTGGATAAAGTGTATTTGAGTGTTATAAAAAATAGCACCGCTGCTGGGGAGTGGTGTTTAGAATTCTTTTATTGAAGCGTATTCATGAACTAATTTTATTGTAGTTGAATTATTTTATTTGTGTTTTCGTTAGCTGTTCTAAAACAGTTGATGAGATAAGTGTAAATGGGAGTAATACCAGTCAACTTGGAAACAATGATGACATCAGAAATTTGCATTTTGTCAATGAGGATAACTTGGGAATTGCGGGTGCTATTCGATACCCTCCAACTATGGGAAATGCAGTGTTTCATGTGACCATCACAATATTGAGTTGTTGCAAATGAAGGGTCTCTTTGAAGGACTTCCTCATGATCGCATCCGAAAGTTCATAGATGTGTGGTGGGCCATTTTCCTTCAAGAACATCACTCAAGAGTCAGTCCGACTCTGTTTGTTTCCTTTTTCTCTAATGGGGGAAGCAACAAAGTGGTTGGCCGAACTACTAAGGAATTCTATTACTTCTTGGGAGGAGCTCACAAAGGTGTTTTATGAAATGTTTTTCCCTCCTTCGAAGATGGTTAAGTTTAGGGATAATATTAAGAACTTCAAGCGAATTGATGGTGAACCTAGCCATGAGACATGGCTGAGATTCTAAAAATTACTGCTCCAATGTCTAACTAATGGGCTGCCAGATAATGTTCTCTTGCAATATTTCTACCGAAGCCTTGACACAATCAACAATGGTGTAGCTGGTCAACTGATTAGAGGTTGTATATTGAGTCAACCTTTTGTTGTGGCTTCGGTATTGCTCGACGAGATGACTAAAATTAATCACGCATGGTATACAAGGGATGATCAAGTGTATCCTCTAAATTTCGGGCTGACCAAAGAAAAGTTTAAGAAAAATTAAGAACATGATGAAAACATGGACAAAATGATCACACAAATGACGTTGTTGACAAAGCATGTCATGGGGGGTGGTTATGAGGCTATGAATCTAGTTGATGCTAAATTTGAAAATGAAGAGGTCTATTTTGTTTGAAGAGTAGT
>NW_006239001.1:1446842-1447043 GCF_000226075.1 Solanum tuberosum
TGGAGGGGGGGGGGGGGGGGGGGGGTTCTCATTCGAGTTTTTTTAAGGCCTAGCAAGAATCAAGGTTGGAACATAATTTGTGAAGATGGATGGAGAGATAAATATTGAGATTCGTTCGATCAGAACACATATTGGAGGAGTGGAGATGATGATAATGCTCGCTAAGCACTACTAAAAAACTGCTAAAAAACGACGGAAGAA
>NW_006239001.1:1447143-1477590 GCF_000226075.1 Solanum tuberosum
ATACAACTCTAAATTCTCGTCAAGTTTAAGAGTATTTTGAACATTTCTCTTGATTTTTTATTAAAAATCTTATGTCGTTATAAGAGTTTGAGACCACTTGCTATGCCATGTGACAGATCGGAGATGATCGAGGATATATCTAAGTTTAGTTAATCAAATACAAAAATATTTTTAGGATTGTCAATAGTTCGAAAATTAAAAATATTTTTAACACTTCTCTCATTTTAAAATAATCTTCATCTAACATTCTACGTGACAACATTTATATACCGGAGGTAAATAGACAAGGAGTTCTCATCGCTGGACGTCATTGATACAAATCAACATATATTTGATGGAAAATCTCATTTATGTTGTGTAAACATCAAGATAACAATTAAATAATTACATGATTTGTGAACACATAGATAACAATTAAATGATCCATGAATTGTGTAAACATCAGAATATTCCCTCGGTCACCTTTTACTTATTTGATTTTAATTCGTGGTTCTCTTTTACTTGTCATTTTTAACAAATTAAGAAAAAGTAATTTTTTTTAATCTATTATATCCTCAATTTATTTAGAGAGTTAGTATTTTTGAAAAAGACAATACATCTTTGATGAGTAAATTGATTTTGAAATTCTATCAATTAATAGGGGTAAAATGGTAAACAACTATGTCAATTTTTTTTAATAGATATGTCAAGTAAAAAATGAACAAGTAATTAAGGACAAAGAAAGTAGTACCTCTGTCCCATATTAAATGACCATCTGTTTCTTTCATTTTATCATTCATGTGTGTTGCTTATTTTTGTAATAGTTTATTTACTTTTTAGCACCTTAAACGTGAATGTTTCCTTCTTTTTTCTTCTTTTGTTTAGTATATTGCAGCTCTTGCCTTACTGTTGTTTTCTTTAGTCACTATTAATGTATGCTGCCTCACTGTGGTCATGATTGAAAGTTTAAGTCTCTCTTGAATGTCTTAACGTTTCTTTTATTCCTTTAGCTTAAAGTAGATCAGTTTTGAGTAAGTTTTAGGTGCCTAAACTTGTTTACTTTGTTTTTTTTTTTATTTCTAAACAACTATCGTTTGTGAATGTAGGTTGTGTCGGGGATATACTGTGGCTAGTAAGTCATTTCGTTTGCATTTTATTCAACGAGACCGAAAACACAGCAATGATTTGTTTTATGGACAGTTATATTATTTCCAGCAGGTGTGATCAGTCTCATCCGTGTAAGAATTAGGAATTCCTCTTCCAACTCGTCCCAGAATGGGCGTTACACCGCTACAGACTACTTCACCATCTCAACCATGCTCGGGAAATCCTTTTCAAGTCTTCTCCAGGAAGATTGACTCGACAAATAAAGCACTGAATTGGCGAACTATTTCAGAATATAGAAATGCCGAAAACGAAGAAGGCCAATTTGCTCTTGAACAGAGTTGGTCTGCTGATAAGAAAATGGAGTTAGATTCGGCCAAGAGTAACCTTGAAAAACTTCTGCTTTACGAAGAAAGATAGAGAATAAGCACCTTGAACCAAATTCAGAACTTGTCTCTGTATGGCAGGAAGCTCTCAATTTATTTCATACATTACTTTCTTCTCAAGGTTCGGTGCTTGAAGATGAGATCCTTGAGACCATCCCCTCTCTAGTCACAGAGGAAGATAATAAGATGCTTACGAGCCCTCCTAATATGGAAGAAGTTCAAAAGGTAATTTTTAGCATGTCGGCGCGCACTAACCCAAAAAAAGGTCTCCCCTATCCTTTAAAGCCATCAGGCTTTCCGGATTCTTTTTATATAGAAAATATTGTTGGGATTTCAAAAACTTCCAGCTGGTCACCTTATTTCTTCGCTGAAGGTGCGATCCCCCGTTCCATCAATGCTACTTTCCTTGCTTTGATTCCTAATATTTTGATCTAGGACTACCTCTATTTAAATCTAAAAAAAAAAAATTCTCATCTTCTGGATAGAGTATAAAATAAAGTGGTAGGAGATGAAAGCATTGTTATCCAGTGGATTTTGCAAACATGTTCTTTTCTCGATGCCTATACACCTTCTTGCAGGGATTCCAGTTTCAAAGGGAGTTCTTGACCAGTTGGAAAAAATGTTAGCTAACTTTTGGGGAGGCGGTGATGAAGACAAAAGAAAGCTTCACTGGATATTTTTTGATACTATGTGCCTACCTATTCAGGAAGGGGCTTTGGGTCCTCCTACTACAAGACATTTTCAAGAGCTTTCAAAAGCTTTTCGTATGAAGTTTACCTGGTCAATAAGAGGGGGGTACTTTCAATGAGAAGAATATCAGAGAGCCAGGGGTGGAACCAGAAATCAGTGCTAGCTCCATTTCCAATCCGCCATTTTTAGCCCTTAAGTATTGGTGGGGTTGCCTGAAAATAGAACGGATTTCACTCCAAGTCCTGACAACCAGGTTTGGAAGCAGCAAACCATAGGGGCTTTCAGATAGTTTCTTTTGAAAAAAGCAGTCCAAAGTATGACTCCCTCTTATTGACCAGGCCAACTCCTTTACTAGTTATTTCTCCAAAATCATAGATGTGCTTGACGCACATGGAAACTGCTTTTTCAATGATATCGAAGCATTTTTGCCTCACAGAGTGGTTTATGATATCAGGAATAGTGGTATATTCACATCTCATCAGGAGGATAGGGGGATATGGAAAAAGAATCGTAGTGAGTCATTTATTCTCAAAGCTGGTTGGGAATCGATAAGAAATCGAACGGGCATTCAAGCTTGGACTCAATTTGTCTGGGATAAAGCCATTCCTACAATAATTAGCATTTTTGCGTGGAAGCTCTTATTTGACTTTGTATGCGGGGATTTCAGAATCAGTTAAGGGAAAAAATTCAGACGAAAGGTATAAGATTAGCAAGCAAATGCTTGTGCTGTTCGGAGCATGATAAATAAAGTATTGATCGCCTCTTCATCAAGAGTGAGCTTGCTATGGAGGTTTGGAACCATTTTGATCGCCTTTTCAATATAAGATCCTTCCAAACGGATTCCATTCAGTCCCGGCGGTTTAACAGATCTCGCAGGAAATCCCAAGTTGGCTACGTCACGTCTATGCTTACTATTTTTTCAGTTTGGGAACTCTGGAAGGAAGGCAATAGCAGTAAATTAGAAAACCCAATATCTCAACCGGCTGCTATTATTAAAAAAATTACTTACTGGCTGAAAGACTGTTCTCAGCTTCTTGACATCAGATCATCTTGGACGTTTACTGATTCTATTCTTCTGGATGCGCTCTACATTCATCAAGCTCGTAAACTCGCAATTGACTCCAAAATCATTGTTGATTGCTTCAATGAAAATAAAGAAGCCCCTAAAATTACCCATACCTAGACTCATGGTGGAGCTTCATTTCATCCAAATTATCGGCTGGCCATTTCAAAATCGTCTATACATTTAGAGAAAACAACAAAGTGGCAGACTCTTTAGCAAACTTCGGCTGCGATTCTCAGTTTGACTATAGGTTTTCCTCTACAGCCGATCTTCCTCAACAAATTCAGGTTTTTTCTCTCAAAAAAGTGGGCTTATTGAATATCATATTGGTTTGGCTTTGTTCACTTTCATTTTATTAGCAGTAATGTTTTTGGCTGTCTTGTAGCTCTTTGTGAGCAGGTCTATGTACTTTTTTTTTATGGGTAAGGTTTTGACATCCTCCCCCTTAACCCCACGGCGGGGGGCAGATGGAGTATTGACGAAGATGCTTGGGACTGAACACATCCCCCCTTACTTAGTAGGGCTTAGGAACGATGTTGGCAAATGATTGTTGAATATAGTTACTCACCTCACAGCCCAATTTCCTCTGTGGGGTGTATACCGGCCGGGTTGCTGCCCGGAGGACCAAACCTGGCTGCTGGGACAAGCTTGGTATACTGTCTTCCCTTTATCAGCAGGCGGTATAGTCGCATTGCAATTATTCCACCAGTACGGGTCACTTTATCCGGATGTAACAGTGTAGTAGCAACTGCAGACGGGGTCGGCATGAGACGTCGGTTCTTGATTAACATCCTTTTGCCACTATCTTTCTTTCCTAAAAATGCAGCCCCTACCATTAGTCGTCTATGGAGATCTGGGATTCGGTATTGAATCAATCCAACATTTCGTTCGGTCACTTCAGCAGTCATAAAAAAACCTAATTCTATTGAGTTGATTCCATCTCCTTGACTTTGTTCACATTCAGTAGCAGCTTGCTGGTGTCCTTTCAGGTCAGGAACTCCTGCAATAGGCAGCCAGCCTATTGGAAAAAGACTACTCTCATCCCTCTCCTTTCAGTCGAGTGAGCTAATTTTTTTCGTGCTTCTTAAGTCGACGTTGACCTGTATATAAGTCAGATGTTGGAAAGGGAAGCCCCCATAATATAAGCACTCTTTCAGTCAAGTAATGCCTTTAGAGCCTATAGTATAGCTGAGTAGCTAAGAGCTTCTGGGAATTGAAAAACGCAGGAATCGACTTGTTTTGCGTTAATGGGGCTTTGAGGGACGTCTTCTCTTTCCCTTATCAAGCAAGTCACACCTAATCGCCCTTGATGCCATCTTGATAACTGGACTGAATGTCTCATCATAGTCTATACCCTATTGCTGGTTGTAGCCTTTGGCTACCACGCGAGCCTTGTAGCGATCAATAGTCCCATCAGACTTTGACTTTCTCTTGTATAACCACTTGCGAGCCGATACAAAAATTTCGAAATAAAAATTTCGCAGGAAAATGGGATGAACAGAAAGCTTTTGACAAAATAAAGGAATACTTCCATTCTAGTGCCTACAACGCCAGGAAGCCTTTATTACTATACCTATCGGTCACTGAAACCACTATGGGGTCTATGTTGGCTTAATACGATGAAGACAGACGGAAGTAAAGGGCCATATACTACCAACGTAAGAAAATGACTGACTACAAGACCAGGTATACCAATTTGGAGAAAACCTGCTTGGCGGGTAAGGCGGAAATTGAGGCATTACATGCTGTCTTACCCAGTACATTTAATAGCTTCCATGGACCTACAAAAAAAGTATTTGTTCGAGAAACCCGCCTTAACGTAACGGGAAGGACCGCAAGATGGTTACTGCTTCTGTCTGAATTCGACATCACGTATGTAACCAAAAAGGAAGGGCGATAGCAGAACACCTTGCACCCTATCAAGGAGGAACATGAGTTTAAGGATTGCTTCCCAGACGAGGAAATAGCTGTCACAGAAGAGGAGCTGAAAGCCGCTTGACTGTAAGGAGAGGAGGGCATGGAAATTTTACTTTGATGGCACGACTAATCAAAATGGGTACGGAGTAGGGGCATTGCTGATTGCACCTGATGAATCGCACACCCCCATTGCCATTAAGCGGAACTTTTAAGGAACTAAGAATACCACAGAAGATGAAGCATGTATCCATGGATTAAAGACTGCCTTGACCCTGGGAATATAAGAATTTTAAGGAAGAAAACCTTATTGTAGGTTATTTTTTATTTAAATAGTGCCAAATTCCACTCGTTTATTTTTTGTAGTATTTCTGTAACGGGTTTTGTATTGGCTTTCTTTTTTCTCCTTGCTTTTTCTCCAATGTTTAAGATTTCTTCTTTTGAGAATTCTCCCCATACGTGGGGTTCCTTATCGTTCTTGGTGACATACCCAATGAGGTAAGCAAATCCTTTGTGAAAGGTTACATTACACTGTCTTCCTTCGAACTGACTAAAGGATCTCCTTTTTTACCAGCCGAGCTGCCCTGTCAACCCTTTGCGGCGCGCTATCTTAGATTAGGGATGATAATTCAATATATCGGAAAGACGCTAGGCAAAAAGGTTAGTAAGAATAGGAATTGTTAGATTTCCTGTATCGGAGAGAGAAGCTGAGCTTTCTTGTAGTACTGCTCTAAATAATGTTTAACTTAATACTTATCTTATGTTTCCTTAAACTAATCAAAATTTTAATTAGTGTTGCGATTAGCTTATTTTTTAATAATTAGTTAATTATTTCACATTTGTAAAATCAAGAAGCTTATTAATTGATTAGATACATAATTTATTTCATTCCAAATATTATCATCTTATTATTTTCAAGACTCAAGGACCTATTTCCTTTGAAATCAAATTGGACCGCATCATTTCAATTCAAACAAAAGAGAGAAGACCCAATTTCCTGGTCCAATTACCTCATGCCCGACCCATTTCCCCTTTTAACCCAAATACTATTCTTGACCCTTTCCAGATCAACAAAAAACGACAACTCCAACCACGCGCGACTCCAGCAACATTCACCCAGAAAAGAACAAACCCATTCCCAAATTTTTGCCTCTTCAATCCCCCCTTTTCTCCTTCAATTCGTACGGTTAAGCGTGCCTAGCACGAGCTCGAAGACAGCTGGAGGCTTCCAGACGTTCCCAAACGGTATTATCCTCCAATTTCAGATTTTTCTTTTCCAATTTCTTTCAAAAATGGTACGATTTCGTACACTAGCTAGTGGGCAATCCTTATCCACTCAAGGATTTTGAAAATTTCCCAATTCCCACATCGTTTTCCCCCCTCAAATTCGACCTAGAAGATACTTTAAACTCAAACAACCACAAAAAGGCACCAAATTTAAACTATGGAACCAAGAATTCCCAAAACTTTTAGGGTACTCTTTGGTCTCCAAAACTCCGTCCAGTGAACAGTGAGCAAAAAGGGTATTTATAATTGTCCCCGTCCAAACTCGTCGTTCTTCTTTTCTTGAGTAATTTTTACCTCTGTTTCTTTCAGTTTATCATTCAAGTGTGTTGCTTATTTTTGTAATAATTTAATTACTTTTTAGCACCTTAAATGTGAATGTTTCCTTCTTCTTTTGTTTAGTATATTGCAGCTCTTGCCTTACTGTTGTTTTCTTTAGTCACTATTAATGTATGCTACCTCACTGTGGTCATGATTGAAAGTTTAAGTCTCTCTTGAATGTCTTAACGTTTTCTTTTATTCCTTTAGCTTAAAGTAGATCAGTTTTGAGTAAGTTTTAAGTGTCTAAACTCGTTTACTTTGTAATCTTTTCATGGTCGTTTTCATGTAATTTGGAGTTGTGAATCTAAGTGATGAAGCGTTGAAATTTCCTTGTCTTTCCATTTGAATTTGTATAATCTATAAAGACATTTGTCCAAGTCTCTAAATTAGCTATATGTTTTCTGGAAACATTATCAAGGACCTTTCTCTGCCAAGTTTCGATGTGTTAAATTTTGGCGAATCTGATTTTGTGCGAGTTTAAGTTGCCCTGCTTCTCATTGAATACTCTCATGATATGATTTTCTTTACCCTTAAGCATGATAAAATAATTGTGACACTCGGAAAATTAATTGTATAAATTAAGTAGCCTTCACTGTTTGTTCTAAATTATTTGAAATCGACTAGTTGATTTATTTGAAGTCAAGCCCCCCCCCTTTTTTTTTCCTTTACATGGTTAAGTTTTAGAAATCAAATTCCCTATTCTGTTTTGATGTTCATTCTTGTTGTTGTCTAAGTGTTTGACTTCTTAATTGTTTAGTATCCATGTGTTGCTTTCAAGAGGTATGGTAGGATGTATGACTGAATGGTCATTAGCTTTGCTACTGGTTTTTTTTTTCCTTTTCTTTATTTTATTTTATTTCATATTAGTGAAATTAGATTTAACAGTTAGTCTTCAAATTTCCTTTTAGAACTATCAGTTGTTTATTTACTGAGAATACATGTGTATACCATTATTTGTTTATATGCTATGTTATTATGCTCCTTTACAGTGCATGTGTAAGAATATATTTGAGTTGATAATTAGTATTTTGTCTCTTCTCTTAGGAATAGGTTTAGGCTTTGTGATTAGATTTTAGATATTATGTACCTATTTAAATTGTTGTGATCAAAATATAAAGTTTAGTATATAATGTCTAATCCATGCTTCTTTGAAAGTTTCGTACCTATTCGGAAGTTTAAATGTCTAATCCATGCTTCTTTGAAAGTTTCGTACCTATTCAGAAGTTTACCCGTGAGGTTCGGTTTATTATTATAAATAATTTGAGTGTCTAGATTTATTATCAAGATGAAAGGATTCATTGTTGCATCCAAATGATTTGTTTAATATTTTTGTGAAGTCTTATCATGTCAAGTTATTAATTTTATCTCATTTTGCGCATGAACTCTCTTGTTCGAGTCCAATTGGACCATCTCTTGCATACTCCTCTTCTTGAGTCAACCTCATCCAAGTCGTGAAAGAGAAGCTAGTATTATTGGGTTAAAACCCAAAAGCCAACAGCAAAAATAGCTCAAAAAGAGCCAAATTGCAAGTATTTGGGTTCAAATTGACAGAAATGAACATCGGCAGGCAGCAGCTTAAGAAAGCTGAAATGAAACATTCTTGGGTTCAAACCCAAATGCATCAGTGGCAGCAACTATCAGCAACAGATTGCGGTGGTCAAATTGGCTAAAAGTTAGGCTTGAGGCCTAGTTTTCTCATTTTGCTTTATTCTCGTACCTCCTAGTTTTAGCTCATCTTATTTCTCTTATTGTATTACTGCGATATTTGACTCTTAATTAACTTAGATGAATCATTTGGAGGTTTTTAATGGCTTTTATGTTTCGTTACTTGTTTATTCAAGTATTGAAATTTTCAAAATGCAAATTAAGCTTCAAGATTAACTTGAGAATTATCCATATTCTTTCATAGTTAGTATTTGGCTTTCAAATCCGCTCTTAAGTTATTGTGTTGATTTTTCGACTCAAAAACTTGAATCGGATAAAAGGTCAAGTTAAAATTTTATTTTGACGCTATAACATTTGAATTATTTCATTATTTGGGATAATATGAATGTACACTATCCAAAGATTTCTCCTTATTTTTTTAAAATTTTTTATTAAAATAAATAAAATTATTCAAGTAATTTAAGTTTTCTTTTAAAAATAGCCAAGCTCTTAAATCCGTTGGTCAACCGTGTGTTAGCGGATTCTCTAAGATGCCTAAACCCTTCCTTAGAGAATTATTTGAACCCTTACCCGACTCTAGTTTATTAAAGGTTTTATTTCAAAATTACCTTTTTAAATGGTTTTCTTAGTTTTTCCTAAAAATTAAGTGGCGACTTCCAAATTACTCATTTTTCCAAAAAACTTAACTAAAATTGCCAAAGTTGTGACATTGGTTTTGAAACCTTAGTTTTCGAAATTGGGTCGTAACAATCATATATCATATTTCTTAATAGACGTCTAGAGGTAAAAGTGAACAACTAATATGAAACGATGACTAGTACTATACTACTATTGAAGAGAGGGTGCAGACTTTGATTTCATGAGATCTCTATTTTAATAGTAGTAGAATAAGTCCAGATGAAATATTGACATGTAGCATCCTTCACATTTAATGAGTGAGACCCTGTCATTCAAGTGGGGTGTGTTAGGTCATGCCAGAAATATTAATAATGTCCTCAGTCCATCATTAAGTGGCGTACGAAGGAAGAGACAAACTTGCACATGTTTTATACACATCTTTTTTTATGCCTAATTTGTCCTGTCTTATACTGTTATGTATGTATGAATTTCAGGTTGGTACAGTGGGTGGTGGAACTCAACTTGCAAGTTTGTTGTGGTCTGGTTCCAATATCAGGCATCAACAATCAATCATCATAAAAGTTGCAATCATAAGTCATAAAAGTCTCCTTTATTACCATATTACCCTCTACAAGGGAAACACTACAAGATTTCTTTGCCTTCTAATATTACCTTATTCTATATATTCAAAATGCATCACTCAGCTAACATTCTATTTGACCAACTAGGGCTGGGCATTCGGTATTTCGGTTCGGTTTCGTTTTTTTTTTTTGTTTTTCGGTTTTCGGTTCTTGTACAACGTGTACCAAACACCGACCTGAAATAATTCGGTTCGGTTTGGTTTTTGTTATTTCGGTTCGGTTTTTGTTAATTCGTTTTTTTGTTATGGACCTGCTTAGTGGGCTTTTTAAAATTTTGTAATTTTTTGTTTATTTTATTTATGTTTATTTCTTTTTGCTTATTTTACTCTGTTTTTCAAATTATTGTATGATTCAAAATAATAAAATTGTCGTTTAACATTGAAATTTAGCCTTGTTATAACATTGAAATTTACTGGTCGTTGTTGTGCTGCGGCTGCCTGCTGGTCGATTGGCGGCTACTGCGTGCTGCTGGTCGCCAGAACGGTCGACGCTGCTATAGTCTGTAGACGACTAGACGTGGGAAGTGGGAACGGTAATTTTTGCCTTTTGGGAAGTGGTCTGTAAAGTTGAAAAGTTTGAAAAGTACACAAAAATTACATACCGAAATACCGAAAAATACAAAATCATATACCGAATACCGAATCGAAAACCGAAATACCGAAACCGAATTACCAAATAATTCGGTTCGGTTTTTCGGTGTTTATGCCCACCCCTTTGACCAACTCTATATTAAGGGTAAACCTCAATAACAGACCTTAATCCCAAGATAGGACTAATCTTGTAGTCACTAAATCCAGCATCAGAGAACAGCTTTGCCCATTCTTGTTCATTTCTTTCTTTTCCAGAAACATGAACCATCATCAGCACATCCAAAAACAACTGACTTTCAAATGATTTGTCATCTCCTTTCTGATTATCAATCACAGTGTCAATCACAATCACCTTTCCTCCATTCTCCTTGCTCGGAATTGCTTCTTTGCATTTCTTCAGTATCTTAGCACAGTCTTTGTCGCTCCAATCATGTAATATCCACTGCTTGTCATCAAACCATAAGATTAATCCATCAACACAAAAAACAAGACAATTGAAGCAAAGCTAAAACAAGAGATAGTAAAATCAACACAACTTTTAGTAGCCCATTCAATCCGACTAAGTCTAACCTAGTTGAGTCATGATCCATTTGTTAACTTAACGTAGCAAATTGAACTTAAAATGACTCATCAAATTATCGGGTAATAACGGGTCAAATTGCAATTCAAACTATTATCATGATCGGTCATTTGATGACTTCTGACCCAATTCATTTTGACGCAAGCAAATTAAGAACGAATTAAATGAAGGACAAGTACCTTAAGTAAAATTGCATCGGCAGAAGGAACGGACTTAAACATGTCTCCAGTAATATAGCTCAAGTTGTTGCCCCCTTCCAAGCCTTCAACCACATGGGGCAGATCGAAAACAGAGCATTTCAACTCTGGAAAAGCATTAGAAATGGCTTTAGCCACAGTTCCAATGCCACCTCCAACGTCCACCAACGATGTCAATCCTTCAAAAACTCGCTTACCATTTTTAATCAACGCACTCATGATCAACCGTGCATCACTTTCCATAGCTTCGTTGAATATACGGTTAAGCCTCGGGTCATCCCCTGCATAATCAAACAACGGCTTCCCGTGAGCAGTCGCGAATGGGGTAGAGTCCCCATTCGCGAACCATTCACCGAGTGAGTGCCATGGATCCATTAAAATGGGATCCAATTGCGCTTGAACAAACGGGGCTAGACTCAACGGCTCATTTTTAAGGAGAAGACGCGAAGTTGGAGTAAGTAAATAACCGTCTTCTCCTTCAATAAAAAAGCTAGCATGGATTAGAATACGCATGAGACGATAAATACATTCGTGACCTTTCGATTTGTTGATAGGGAGAGCATTCACTAAATCGGATCGGGTCATGGCTCGGCCATGGCTATGAATGATATCTGGAATTCCTAGCTGAATTGCACATTTGAGTGACATAGAATTGACGTAATTCAACACATGGTTTAATATGTGTGCTTGAGCAGCGAGGACTTCATTAGTTTCGTCTCCATTCTTATTAGGCAATGCCATTTTTGTGAGATTTTTTCTTTGAGATGTGTAATGTTGTGACTATGAAATCTATATTTATAAGAGAAATTAGAAGATATGTGATAAATAACATGCCATATTTAGAAGAAATGAGGAGATTCACTATACTTAAAATTTGATTTCTTAAGATATAGTAACTATAGTGATCAATCAAATTCTTTGGATTCATCTATTGGAAAGTCATTTATATTTAATGACTTTCCTTCTAAATATGAAATATTGTCTTGGTATATCATTCACATTTTGACCAAAAATTGTACTAAAACATTTATTGTTAGTAGGCATTTGGTCCTGCGATACCATATCACGATATGAAATTGTGAGATGACATCAGTGTTTGGACATGCGATTTTACGCTGATTTCATTTCATGATTCTATATCATGAGATGTGATTCCATATTCTTCAAAAACCATGATATGAGAATTCTATATCATGATTGAGATATTTTTTAATACAAAATTGATCCACAAGTTTATATTTTGTTAAAAACAACCTCACATTTATATCTACTAACCATTTATTTCATATATAAATAAAATTTATAATCACATCATTACTTTATAAAAATTTATTATTATCACCAACATATAGTCTTTTAACTCACACCAACTGATTGTTGAGTAATAAAATTTGTCTCTTCATTTACTCCAACACCTAATTTATTACTTCTACCGTTTTACAATTCAAAGTAACAATGTTAGTTCGTCTTCTCGGTCACATAATCGAGAGATACAAGTTCAACCTGAGGAAATTGTCTGTGCTATATGGGAGGATTATGTTAAAGACTAGTACACTACAATTTATGTTCAATTTTTTTTATTGAATTAAAGTTGGATGAAACAGTTACTTAAGTGGAGAACAAATAACTTTGTAATAATTTATTATGCGATTTTATAAAGTTTTGTTTATTTGGCAAGATTGAATAAATAATTAGGGCTACTTTAATAGTTTTACAACTTATGAAATTCTTATGTTTATGAGGAAATATACAACATAAAAATTTCATATCGCATGTCCAAACAAAATTTCAATTTCAACTCATAATTCCATAATATGATATCATATCTCATGGCCAAACTGGTGCTTAGTATATCTAATCTTTCTAATTTTACATGATTAAAGAAGATTTTAATTTGCATACACTTTGCATTAGGAATTTAGGATCATTAATAAAAGGAAAATAAATAAATATACAAGAGGCCGGTTCCTTTGTTAACACATAGGGAGATGAAGAATAAGATTTCCAAAATAATGCACAAACAGGGGAACATATAATTTGGCTTCTACTGTATGTTATTGGAACGTTATATAATTTGGCCAAGCCTTGTGTTTATTTGAACTTTTGCGATCGACAAGAGTAAATTAAGGATAAACCTCAATCACTGATCTTAATCCCAGTATAGGAATAATATTGTAGTCACTAAAACCAGCATCAACGAAAAGTTTTGCCCATTCTTGTTCACTTCTTTCTTTTCCACCAAGAAGAACCATCATAAGCATGTCCAGAAAGAGTTGAGTTTCATATGACTTGTCGTCTTTGTTTTGATCCATCACTATTTCAATGACGCTTACCCTTCCTCCATTCTCTTTACTTGGAATTGCTTCTTTACATTTCTTCAATATTTTTATACAATCTTCATTACTCCAATCATGTAATACCCACTGCTTGCCATATATATCAAATTAAACATAAATAATTAATACTTTTATAGTGAAACAATTTAAATTGACAGAAAAGGGTCGTGTGTGTATGTATTACTGTAAAATTAGGTTTTAGGCCTAACTCACACCCTAAAAACTAGCTTAAAGAGAGGAGGATTGCCCAAGTCTTATAAGGAGTGCACCCATCTCATTAAATACCAATGTAAGACTTTTTGCTTTAACACCCCACCTCACGCCCAGTGCTTAGCATCTGGTGCGTGGGCAATTTTTGACCCACCTCACGCCTGGTGCGTGGACAATTTTTGATTTTTTTGGCCACAACATCGGTGAGATGGGTCTTGCTCTGATACCCTGTGAAAATTAGGTATTAGACCTAACTCACACCCCAAAAGCTAGCTTAAAGGGATGAAGATTGTCCAAACCTTATAAATAGGTGCACCCATCTTATTAACCACCAATGTGAGACTTTTTGCTTTAACAATTACAAAGTTATACCTTAAGCAACATTATTTTGTTTCATAGCATCCGTAGCAAAATGTATGGTGGCTAAAAAATAGCTACAATCTTTACATGGTCTGTGGCTAAGAATTTATACTTCTAGCTACAGATCAAAAATGGGATGTAGCTGCAATATAAGCAAGTTTCTGCCACAGAAATAAACTTATGGCAAGTTATTTTACTCTTGTGCCACTATAAATAAAATTTATAGCTTTATTTATATAGTAGCCACAAGGTGTTGTATTGTAGCAAAAGATCTAGTTTATTTGCCATAGAAATCTGAATTTTGTAGCTAGTTTTGTAACTTATCTCGTGGCAATAGTATCATATTTGTTATGAATTATAAAAATTTATAGCTATAACTCAATGTATTTGCCATAAATATTTTCATATTGTAGCTAAGAATTCATACCTTTAACCATGAAATATATAGCATTGAAGCTTAATAAAAATCATTTGCTACGAAAAAATAATGTTTTAGCCATGTTATTTATACGTGGCAATTATAGGAGCATATGTATACCTACAAATTTAATATTTGATAACTAAAATTTCACAGCTCATTGTCACAAGATATAAATTGTAGCTAAAAGTTCTTCATTTGATATAAAAATGTGTATAAGTAATATTTCCGTGGCAATTATATATGTTTTGCTACAAATTTAATAAAATTATAGCTACTAATTCATATAATGTAGATAAAGATTTTAACACAAAAATTTTATAAAAAGATAGTGTGAAAATATAATAAATTGTTTATTGTATATAATGTATTAAAAAATAACTTAATAAAGATTCAACAATGTCTTCTAAAATAGTGAAACATCATTTTACTCAAACATATCAATATTCTTTTACAAGAGAAGACAATTATATGTATCACGTCTATTTTGATGCTTTCATCACTCCTTCACAAGCTACAATAACAGTTAAAAAAATTAAGTTAAAAATAAAACAATGATATATTCAATTTAATTATTAGTATAAACTTTTCAAAATAAAACAAATATTTACTAAATTAGTGATATGGAATTTTTTTATAAAAAAATTACTTACGGTTATAGAATCTTTTGAATGTCGACCTTAAGCTGCAACCATCATTTGAAAACTATATAAATAACATCAAATATAAGTGTCTATAGAAGTAAATAAGATCAATAATAATAACGAATACTTGTTTAATTTGATGATTCATGTTCTTTCATAATTGCAATCTCTTTTGACTCACGATTCCTAAGAATACTTTCCTCAAGAAAAGTATTTATAAAAATATCACAATTCTTTGGTAATGTGTAAATTTGGACAGATTTTCCTTATGCAATTTATAATTAATAGTCATGCTCATAACATTTGAATCATCAAAACATTCCGATAATATATCACAATCACGAATAATCCTATCATTTATCATATAAAAATAATAATTTCCTTTCAAAATATTAAATTCTAGTGAAATAAAATTGTAGCAATCATAAACAGAACAAAAAAAATGAAAATAATATACTCCACAAGAGGAATTAGAAATAAAACATGGTTATTATATCATCTCATTGAATAAAAAAATATTATGAAAGTGAAAGAAAAAAGAAAATTAAAAAAAAGAAGAAGAAGAAGAATGTACTTGGCTACGGTGAAATCTCACAAATCAAAACAATACTTTGTTAAATCATATACTTAAAAGTAAGCAAAGAAAAAAGTTAGTACTATATAAAAAAAATTTGCTGTGACTTGGAAACAAAAGTTGAAATTGGGATGTATATTAAAATAGGAGAAACTGACGTGTGGGTTGATTTTCTTCCTTTCGGGGGGAAAGGTTTTTTAGGGATTTTGACTTATTATATAAAATAGGAAATGAAAGAGCTAATTTAGGCATAAAATAATGAGAGGGAAATAACTTGGAGGAAAATCTTTTTGCCTTTGTTTTGAATTTCGACGTTACAAATTACTTGCTATTTTTTTAAAAAATTTGATATAACTCATTAATTTTTTAATAAATTAGAAGATTTCTTTTTTGAATTCATCCATTTCCCTCCTAATATTCAGAACAATAAGAAAGTTTTAATACAATTAAATTATATTTTAAACTTAAAATCATTATCTAAAAAAATTTAAAGTAGCTACGAACTTTGTCGCATTTATTGCTTTTATCTCATAGCTAAAAGAATTTTGTTGTCAATTTAATGCTTAATATTATTAATGATAGATTTTGCTATTTGATTACAATATTTGTTTGTCGTTAAATCTTATTTTTTTTTACTAGTGATTAATTATGTGGGTATATATTTTGGCCATGATTTGTTATAAAATTTGAAAAAAGTACTTTTTATTTTTGAAGTTATATTTGAAAGGAAATTTGTGTTTGACCATGAATACAAATTGATATTGTTTTTGACTTTTTATGAGTAATTTGGAGTGAAAAGTGTGAAAAGACCTTTTTGTTGTTTCCCCAATTCTTCACAATTCTAGAATTCAAGTTGAATTTTGAAATTTTATGACCAAACGTGATTTTCGTAGTTCAACTTTTGGAGAAAAACAAAAATTCATGATCAAACACCTAAAATTAAGGTCATATAAAATTAAATTGAATCAAATTTTATATAAACATCTAATTACATTAAATCTATTAAGATTATTCTAAAAAATAAAGGTCCAAGTCAAATTACAATTTTCATATAGTACTTGTTTAAGATAACAAATGAATGACCCTGGTTATTGGTGAACTTTGTTTAAATTGTATTTGATACTTACTAGATATAAAAAGAAATAATAATAATAATAATTCTAATAATAATAATAAACAAAAATTCATTATAAAACACCTATAATTAAGGTCATATAAAATTAAATTGAATCAAATTTAATATAAACATCTAATTAGATTAAATATGTTAAGATTATTCTAAAAAATGAAGGTTCAAGTCAAATTACAATTTTCATGTAGTACTTGTTTAAGATAACAGATGAACGACCCTGGTTATTGGTGAACTTTGTTTAAATTGTATTTGAAACTTACTAGATATAATAAGAAATAATAATAATAATAATAATAATAATAATAATAATAATAATAATAATAATAATAATAATAATAATAATAATAATAATAATAATAATAATAATAATAATAATAATAATAATAATAATAATAATAATAATAATAATAACAGTGTAATCTTAGTGAAATTTTGAGAGGGCGATGTATATATAACCTTATCCGTGAAGATAGAGAATATTTTCGAAAGACTCTTAGCTCAAGTAAAAAATACAAGTTAAGTTTAGAAAAGAAATACACTAATGAAAAAGTCATATTGAGAATAAAAAAAGAACAAGGCTATTTATTTAACATTTATTTAAATTATATTTGAAACTTAAAACTAAATCGACTAGAACAATGTACATCTATTATTATACCAAGATATATTATTTTGAGAAAATAAGTTTGAGTCAAATCTAACAATTCTCAAAGTACTTGAACAAGATGAAATTTGAGGTGAATTAGTGAAGTTAATTTTGTTTAAATTTAATATAGGTAATCAACCAAAATTAATTAAACATAACTCTTTTTTATTTAATTTATATTTAAAACTTATTTATTAAGATCTTTTAAGATAGAATAATTAACATCTCTAATTAAGATAGCTAGATAAGTGTATTGTTCGATAAAAGAGATGTGACTCAAATAACAATTTTGAACACAACATAAAGTACCTCAAAACTTATGTTTCATCTCGTATTACATAAAACATCTCATCTTGTACCTCAAAAACTTATGTTTCATCTCGTATTACATAAAGCGTCTCACCTTAATTGTGCTCATGTTCTTTACAAGCATCAGTTAAATTCATAACAAATTATATTGTAGTTATCATTTTTTTTGTCAATTGTTAAATTATTGTAATTAAATTGATAATTATGGAATTTGAACAAAAGAAAACTACATGTATCATTCCCTTCATTCACTTTATTTAGTCCACTTTGAACGTTACACCTCTATAAAAATGACGATTGCTATGACTATTTTACAAGATATTCATATATTAATTGATGTTTAGGTCTTGAAAAATAATTTTAAAAATAAGCAATTAATAACTTTTAACGTGATTTTCTTATTAACATCCACGGTTTGGTGCAAAACTTGTTTCCTTTCCTCTTTAAGTTGCGGTGCTCTTCATATTTGTGTGTCTCGTGTTTATATTATTTCGTAATGACAAATAATTGTAATTACTAAGTTAATTATTGCCACAATTTTGATACTCAAAAAAATATTTATTTAACTATAATATTTTATTTTAAATTATATTTTATGGATAAAAGGTTATTATTGCTCCAATTAGTTTCAACACGATGGTGGAATAAATTATAATTAATTATAAATTTTATTATAGAAAAAATCAATGACTGTATCTTTTAATATGCCACAAATTTTATAACTTGAAAAAAAATATCTATTCTGCTATTAATTTTTCTTCAAATAATTTATGGTGGTTAAAATTTATCACTACTATTGCAATTTCACATTCGTGGTAAATATTAACAATTAGTTACGAAATTTTATTTTGGCAAAAAAATTATGGCTATTTTCATTTATTTATTGTCACAATCTTTATAAACTAAAGCAAAATTATTTATTTAGCTACAAATATTTCTTCGAATAACTTATGGTGGCTAAAAGGTTGTTATCACTATCGTAAATATAAACTCCCGGTAAAAATTAACAATTAGCTACGAAATTTTATTGTAACAAAATATCCATGGCTACTTCGTTTAATTATTGCCATAATTTTTTATAACTCGAAGCAAATATATTTATTAGCTACAATATTTTGTTTCAAACAACTTATTGTGGCTAATGAGTTACTATTGCTACAATTACTTTTATCGCGTGGCAAAAACTTATATTTAGCTACATAATTTTATCATAGCAGTAATATTTTAGCTATTTAGGTATTTATTGCCACAACTATTGATAATTATAGTAAAAACTAGAGCTGTCAATATGGGCTTGCTCACCCCATCCGGGCTAACCCATACAGACTTTGACATTTTACGGGCCAGGCCAGGCTAGCCCATTTTTGGTGTGGGCCAGAAAACGGTCAGCCCAACCCATAAGTATGTGGTCTACAGGCTTGCCAGGCCAGCCCACTTTTTAAAAAGTTATATTTTTTTTATAATTATTAAATTAAATTATAAATTATAATTTAAAAATATTATCATAAATATCAATAAAACAATATTACATGGTGTTAATGTTACTACTTGTTAATCAAATCCACAAATAAAATTATCTTTATAATATTTATTAAGTTTTTTTTCAAGTAAAAGTATAAATATCTAAATAGAAATATTAACCTAACTGTTTCGCAATGATCACAATAAAACACAAAAAATATGACAATATTTCAACCATAAAAAAGTAAAAAATAAACTCCTTAAAAAAATCATGAAACTTATGGCGTATCTAACACTTCATGAACCTATGGCGTAATCTAAACACTTCATGATCATTTTTATCAAGCATATCTGAATCAACTTGTGGGAAGGTTGTTTTAACATCTTCATTTTCATCTGCAATTTATATACGGTTTCAATTAGTTAAATAATAAAAAATAACTAAATTGAGAATTATAATATTTAAATGTACCCAAAAAATATAATTTACCCAGTTTTGAGAAAAACCATGTAACCAATTTCGAGTAGCAACAAGTGTTTGGACATTTTCATGGTGGATGCAACTTCTATACTTAGTGATTTCCTAAAAAACTTTAAATAGATTTTGAGTTTAGATCTCTTTAATTTTAAGTTTTAATATTATATTATATGTTTTAATTAATTTTTATTGGCCCACGGGCCGGCCCTACCTATATTTCTCAAACCCCACAAATCAGCAGGCTTATTCAGGCTGGGCTAAAAAAGCCCTTTTTTTAAAAATGGGCTCCAAATTTTTTAGCCCAGCCCTATTAAATCCCAGGTTAGGCCAGGCGGCCCAACAGGCCTAGCCCATATTGACGGCTCTAGTAAAAACTAGATTTTAGCTTTATCAATTTAATTTTCGTGGCTAAGAAATTTGATGAATTTTTAGATAGCCACGAAATTTGAAGTTTTGTGGCTATTACTAAAATATAGGTACGAGTTTTAGATTGGTAGCTTAGATTCCGTAGCTGTAAATACATTTTCTTGTAGTGCGTTTTTGTGATACTTATTACTCTCTCTATCCCAATTTATGTGACTCACTTTCCTTTTTGATCAGTCCTAAAAAGAATGACGCATTTCTTTATTTGGTAAATATTTAATGACATTATCCCTATTTTACCCTTCTTGAATCTCATTATTTCAATAGTTGCACTCTTTTAATTTAAAGAAAAAGTTATTGAAATACAATAAAGTATAAATACTTTTCTTTTTTTCTGACAGTCAACAGTACTTTAAACACTTTTTTTCAATACTTTGTCATAACCCTTTAAAATGTAAAAGGAAGAATTGAAAAATTGAAGATGAAGTATCTCTACTTATATGGAGTCCATTAGTTAATATTTTAAAATTTGGCAAAACAATTGGCGCTAGAAACTGAAAAATTTGATCTTTTTCCACATTCTTTTTTTTTATGTTATCAATTTTCTGAAACTACAATTAAAATCATGAATTTTCTTTTACTTTTACCTAGAATGGCAAAAACTCAATCATTTTGGAGTCTATCAAGACTAAGGAGAGAGAATGTAGAAAAAAGAAGAGGGAGAAATAAATATATTGGACTATTTTGGATTTACAATAATATTGATGTGACATAATATTATGAGGAGAGAGAAAAGTCTATTCAATGTCAGATGTAGTGTTTTTTTTTATTTAACAATTTAAACTTATTAATAAGGGTATTTTTGAAACATTGTAGAGTCTTTTTCCATTTTTTTTAAAGTTTGTGTCAAATTAAAGTAGCTCATATAAAATGGAACGGAGAGAGTAATTTCTTTGATAATGATGATCAACGTACGTCTATGTATAACTACTCCCTCTGTCCCAATTTATATGACTTACTTTCCTTTTTAGTCAATCCCAAAAAGAATGACACATTTCTATATTAAGTAACAATTTGATTATAAAATATCTATTTTACCCTTAATGAAATGATTTACAGCCACACAAATTTCTATCATTCATTTTGAACCACAAATTTTTAAAATCTTTCTTTCTTTCTTAAATTCCGTGCCGAGTCAAAATACCTCATATAAAATGGGACGGAGGGAGTATAAGATAAGAAGAACGAGAGGACCAATCAAGGCGTCATTGTACACCCTACCAACATGAACTTATCTTTAGTGGTTGGCGTACATTTGAGAATTGTACGTTACGTTGGTCCCCCACCAAAAAATAATTGCTACTCTTTTTCCTTTGAGACTTTTGTGTTTTCTGCACCTATGACATCATCTCCTGCATCAGAGTGTAACATATAAACATGGAATTTCCAAAACATGCATCAATTGTACATTTTATCTAAAAAAGAAAGAGCATCCCTACCCCTTCAAGTCATCTTATTTCCCAAATTTAAACTTTTCTATTCAATGTCAGATGTAGTATTTTTTATTTATTTAACAATTTAGATTTATTAATAAGGGGATTTTCGGAACATTGTAGAGTTTTTTTCCATTTTCTTAAAGTTTGTGTCAAATCAAAATACCTCATATAAAATGGAATGGAGGGAGTAATTTCTTTGATAATGATGATCAACGTACGTCTATGTATAGTTATAAGATAAGAAGAACAAGAGGACCAATCCAAGCTTCATCGTACAGCCTACCAACATGAACTTATCTTTAGTGGTTGGCGCACATTTGAGAATGCATTCTAGTATTGTACGTTACGTTGGTCCCCCCACGATAATTTTTTTTTTCCTTTGAGACTTGTGTTTTCTGACGCATCTCTTTCTTTTCCAGTGAATTGGTTAGTTGAAAAATTAGTAGGAAAATCATATTCTATGATACAAACTTTTCACTTATTTGTGGAAATTTTTTTAGGGGTGTCAAATTGGCGGGTTGAGTTGAAGGTGGAAATATTAAAATGGGTTGAAATAGAAATTGGATTGGATCCTGACCCGTCGAAGTTCACTTTGGGTTCAAATGGGTTGGGTCTTGACCCGCCCAATTTGACTTGCTTGATCTCAATAATTTTAATATATTGTTATAAGATAAGAAGAATGAGAGGACCAATCCAGGCTTCATCGTACAACCTACCAACATGAACTTATCTTTAGTGGTTGGCGCACATTTGAGAATGCATTCTAGTATTGTACGTTACGTTGGTCCCCCCACGATAAATTTTGAATAAATATGTATACGAAGTTTGTTTATATTTTAGGCTTCAGATTGAAATTTCGCTTTAGCCCCCCAATTATGTTGAACCACCCCTGGTCACATAACATGACAATTTTTTATTTGACCACTTAAATAATTGATTATTGTCTCATCATTTACTTATAATGTTGTGCTAAATTTGTCGCACTTCTTAAACTTTTGATAATTGAACAACCAGTAAGAAGAGGAGTTCAACTTGAAGAGTATCAAATAAAAATAGAAGAAAACAAAAAGTAGCATTTAATTTTTTCTTTATATTCTTGAGTATTATTTTTTTTTATCAATATAATGTATAATCATTATACAAAATAAAATCGTGAAATTTGAAAAAATTACTTATATATATATATATTTTTTATTTTTTTTTATATATTTATGGAGATTATTTAGTTTACTTGATAAACTAGTGAATATAGCCAGCCGCGCTTCTTTATGGAGATTATTTAGTTTACTTGATAAACTAGTGAATATAGCCAGCCGCGTTTCGCGCGATTATAAGTTTATCAGTGAATAAATAAATATTTCTTTTATAAATTTAATCTAGGTAAAAATATATAAATATAAATATAATTTTTTTTTGTTGGAACTCATAGATTGATTGATTGCAATTTCTAAAACATTACACCTTATTTGAATGATTGAAGAAATGAAGTGAAGAAGATTATATTGAAATTCTAAATATATACAAATTTGATATACCAGCTAAATTATTACTCTTTCAATATTAATATTCTCTATTATACGTGATTTCCTCTTTTATTTAAACCTCATAATAAATATTATTGATATTTCTCTTCATTTGTGATATGATACGTTTTTTCATCTTTTTTTAGACATATAATATAGAATTTCTTTTTGCATTTTTTTAGTGCAAACTATTCATATGTATATAGTAGAACAAAATATTCACCGTGGTGAAGTAATTAAATGGAATAAGAGGTAATATTTTTAAATAACAATATATTGTATTATGTTGAAAATATTTTGTATGTTTTAATTTCCTCTATCTTATGTAGGAGTACTAATTTTCTATACAAATTCTAATTTCGTAAAAAAATTAAATTTTTTTATTGTGTCTTTATTATTACATTTGGTTATTATAATTTTTTAACACTAATTAAATATTTATAAGAATTATGAAAAATGATTATATATATGTCCAATTTTATTAGACATTAAATGCATTAATAATTATGCATTGATTTTATTTGTAAAATAAAAAAATAAAAATAAGGGGTGAAAATACAAAAAACAAACAAAAAATATAATAATTGGTGACTGCATAAGTATTATAAAAACATTTCAAACAAAAAAGAATAGCAACGAAAATAGATTGTTACATATGTATGCAAAACGTGGCATCATGAAATTAATATTTATTTTTCAATTACTTATTGCAAGTATAATAAAAATGAAGCTCCTAATCATCATAATTTCTTTTGTTTTTGAAATGGAATAATTATATTAATTGTGCTTCATAAAAAAAGTAGAATACTAAAGGACCAAATGATAAGCATTGACAATACATGTAGCTAAATTATTTATACAAATCAAAGTTTAATTTTTTTTTAGCAAAAATAGCTAAGTAACTAATACAAGTCAAAGAAAAAAAAAATTAGCAAAAATAATCTCTAATTATGCTCCCCCTTCCTCTTCTATCATCTTTCTTTGCAAGGATATCCGCCATCATATTTTGCGTTATATGTCAAATTGCTCATCATAAGCTATCAATTGAATAAAAAAAAGTTATATGAGTAAATAAAATATCATATACCAATTCAAAAATAATTATATTAAAAGAAAGAAGAAATTTAAATTATATGTAATTTATCTATATATTATTTTTTCAATAGTACTAACAATACTAAATAATAATCATCTCTTGAAATCTAACAAATATTATAATCAGATTATAATATATCCCGAAAATTGACTATTAGAAAGAAAAATTGCATACTGACAAGACATTATTCATTATTACTAAGGTATTTTTTTTAACTTTCTTGCTTAGTGAATGATAATACATACATAATAAAATATTAAGAAAGCATGCCCAAGTAAATAAAAATAAAAAGAAAGACTTGAGAATAAAATATATCTTACCTTCATATACTTCTTTTTTGTGACATGTTAGTTAATTCACAACAAATATGATGAAGAAGAGAAATGATATTGCTGAATGTGAATCTTAATGAAATTAAATGAATTTATATAGGTAAAATAGAGGAAATGAAAAAATAAAGACTTGAGAATGAAACATTTCTTACCTTCATGAACGTTTTTTTTTTGTTACTTGAGTGTAAATCTTCATGAAATTAAATATGAATTTATAGGTAAATTAAAGAAATAAGACATTATAAACTTACAAATTTAAGTTTGGAGGTTATGGACATAAAAATTATGGGAGTTATGAATAATTTTAAAATTAAAAATTAAAGAGGTGTAAGTCATGGATAATAAATCCTTGTGAATAAATTAAATAATAAAGAGAAAAATACTTAAAATATAAAATATTTACTTGAGATTGATAGGGGATGGTATGAGGTTCCCTGGAAGTGCCTAATGTTCAGTACTACTGCTCGACCAAAGGCTGTGTTTATTATGTGGTTGCAGCTGCAAGCTAAGTTGCTCACTAAAGATAGGTTACTGAAATGGGGATCCAAGGTGGAGCCACAATGCATGTTGTGTCAAAATGAGGATGAAACTCGCGATCACTTGTTTGTGAAGTGTTCTTATACTAGACGACTATGGGATGGGTTTGCTAGATGGATGCAAATGACGTCTGATATAGGTGGGAATTGGCAGCAACACCTTACCTGGGCTCTGAAGAATGCAAAGGGGAAGACTATAAGAGCTCAGATTTTCAGAATGGTATATGTTGAAGCTGTGTATGCAGTATGGATTGAGAGGAATCAAAGAGTGTTCGAGCAGAGGACAAAAGGAGTAGATAGGATTATTAGAACTATTGCCTTTATTTGTAATGTTAGGGCTTCCTCAAGGACTAGGCCTTTAGTTCAGTCTTAGTTGGTATAAGAGTGGATGTGAGGATTTATGTGTATAGCATGTAGAGGAGAGTGGGGATAGTGTCTATTCAGTATTCAGGATCAAGCTAACTATGGATGTTGGCTGCTTTGTATTGCTTTACATGTGATTAATGGAAACAAGTTAGTTACCTAAAAACATAAAATAAATAAGATAAGATAAAAGATAAATAAAAAACTAAACTGAAAAAAGCTCAAGTCATTAAGGGTATAAACTTTAGTGTTATTTAAAACTTGAAAGGAATAATTTGTAACATAAATTTTTAAACTTTTATGTTAAAGATTAAAAATATTCTAGAAAATAAGAAAAGGGAAAGAATTGAAAAAATAGATGAATATGAAATTATGAATCATAACCCAAGTGATGTCTCACCTTACCTCTTCTATATCTAACTTTTATATATATAAAGATTTTCATGGATACAAAGAAGCTACTAAATTATCAATAATAAAAATGAGATATTAGATGATGAACCTTTTTAACTTATGTCTTGTCATTTCACATTAATAGGGAAGTTCATAGCACATATTTTGACAAATCCCACAATATGATCTAAAATTAGACAAGGTAAAATGTTTGAATGTAGGTTAAGATTTTCATGGATACAAAGAAGCTACTAAATTATCAATAATAAAAATGAGATATTAGATGATGAACCTTTTAACTTATGTCTTATCATTTCACATTAATAAGAAAGTTCAATAGCACATATTTTGACAAATTCCACAATATGATCTAAAATTAGACAAGGCAAAATGTTTGAATGTAGGTTAATTAATTTTAAAAAAATTCAAGAAGAATTTCAATTAGCTTATCAATTGAGAAATTGAAGTCTAAATAAAGAACGATATTAAAAGAGAAGTAAGAATAAGTCGTAAACAAACAAAATATCAAGAAAAATTGTGCATGACCTTTATCATTAACTAAAGCTACTAAAATGTCAATAGGGAAAATGGGTTATTACTCTATCAATAATCATCAATTTTTTTGTACTTACCCATAAAATCCACATTAATATAAGAAGTAGAATAATGCATATTGTGATAATCCACAACATAATATAATATAAATTAGAAAAGATGATGTACACATTAATGTGAAAATATCCTGAAATGAAATTTAATTCATCAATTGAGAAATCAAAATTTGAATAAAAAACAACATTAGAATAGAAATAAACACAAGAATGAAGCAATATAATAAGATAACATGATACAATGACAAAACACAATTATACAAATATAATATTTTGTTCCAAGTAAATTTGAGAATCTATAAAATAGCAAACCAATTCATGAAAAAATAGTCATCTAAATGATAATGATGAAATTGTGATACAAAATAGCAAAACAATTGAAAAAAATAGTCATCTAAAATGATAATGATGAAAGTATGATACAAAATATCATTATTAAAATATTATAATATTAATATTTGTAAACAAAAACAAATAAAATAAAATGGTACCTGAAAACTACCTAAGCAGTCCCATCAGAAGGGAAGCAATTGGTGAACAAAAAATATTTCTCCATGACATCAATAGTTAGAGATTTATAGTAACTATGAAAGGAGATAATGACTTCATCTCCACAATTGATTTTGAGACAAAAATAAACATTTAATGTCATAAAAGAGTGTAAATAATAGTAATTAGAAGAGAAGATGAAAAGTTGAAGAATTGGTCATGATCTTAGACGTGGGGGGAGAGGGAGGGTTGATTGTTTTTACCAATAAATTTAATAAATTAATTAAAAAGTGATTATAGATAAAGAATAAAACATTAATTAGAATATTTAGACATTAAAAATCTAAAAAAAAAAAGAAAAAAAAAATATGAATGGAGGCCATAGAGAGGTGCCACATCACCTTGTCTATGTTCCTCCTTTATATATATATAATATATAGAATAGTTAGTTTTAGCCTTATCATAATTATTGTTGATGGGGAGGGCCTCTACTATATCGGAGAGGTTCATGGGTCGGCCATGGCTATGGATGATATCTGGAATTTCAAGTTGAATTGCACATTTAAGTGACATGGAGTTGATGTAGTTGAATATATGGTTCCATATGTGTGCCTGAGCAGCCAGAACTTGTCTAGTTTCGTCTCCAATATCATTATTAGGCAATGCCATTTTTGTGATACTTATTAATTTCTTTGAGATGCTAAGGATTTACATATACATATTTATTATTTACTCCTATAAGAAAAACAAGAGGACCAATCCATCCTGTGTCCTGCTTCATCGTACAGCCTACCAACGTGAACTTGTCTGTACTATGTGGAAGGATTATGTTAAAGACTAGTACACTACAATTTATGTTCTAATTTTTTTTATTGAATTAAAGTTTGATGAAATAGTTACTTAAGTGGAGAACAAATAACTTTGTAATAATTTATTATGCGATTTTATAAAGTTTTGTTTATTTGGCAAGATTGAATAAACAATTAGGGCTACTTTAATAGTTTTACAACTTATGAAATTCTTATGTTTATGAGAAAATATACAACACAAAAATTTCATATCGCATGTCCAAACAAAATTTTAATTTCATCTCATAGTTCCATAATATGATATCATATCACATGACCAAACTGGCGCTTAGTATATCTAATCTTCCTAATTTTACATGATTAAAGAAGAATTTAATTTGCATACACTCTGCATTAGGAATTTAGGATCATTAATAAAAGGAAAATAAATAAATATACAAGAGGCCGGTTCCTTTGTTAACACATAGGGAGATGAAGAATAAGATTTCCAAAATAATGCACAAACCAAATAGTACAAAACCAAATCGAAAAACCGAATGCACAGCCCTAGTTGTAATCACGTGAGGAGTAAGGATCGTAAACATAACACAAAAGGGCCCTTTATTAACACATGGAAATTAAATGACAAATAAAATATGCATCATGATCATTCACTGAAGGGGAATGTTTTATTAATTTGTCGAATTAAGAGTGTAGATTAAGGGTAAACCTCAATAACACACCTTAATCCTAAGATAGGAATAATCTTGTAGTCACTATAACCAGCATCAAAAAAGAGTTTTGCCCATTCTTGTTGGCTTCTTTCTTTTCCACTTAGTAGAATCATCATCAGTATATCAATTAAGAGTTGAGTTTCATATGACTTATCGTCGTCTTTGTTTTGATCCATCACTATTTCAATTAGGATTACCTTTCCTCCATTCTCCTTACTTGGAATTGCTTCTTTACATTTCTTCAATATTTTTATACAATCTCCGTCGCTCCAATCATGTAATATCCACTATTTGCCATATAAATCAAACATAAACAATTAATACATGTAGTATAGTTATACATCAAATTGACAAAAAGTGTGTGTGTGTGTGTGTGTTACAAAGCTATACCTTAAGTAAAATTGCGTTGGCAGAAGGAATGGAGTTAAACATGTCTCCTCCCACAAAGCTTAGGTTCTTGCTTCCTTTTAGCCCTTCAATTACATGAGGGAGTTCAAAGACAGTGCAATTTATTTGTGGAAATGTATCCGCAATAGCTTTAGCTATGGTTCCAGTGCCCCCTCCAACGTCCACCAACGATTTCAACCCTTCAAAAATTAATCCCTTACCATTTTGAATCAACACGGTCATGACCAAACGGGTATCACTAGCCATGGCTTCGTTAAATAAATGGTTAAGTCTTGGTTCATTCTCTGCATATTTGAAAAATGGCATGCCATGAGCGGTTGCATATGGAGTAGTATTAGAGTCGTCACTGACGTTGTTGAACCATTTGCTGAGTGAATGCCATGGATCCATCAAATTTGGATCTAGTTGGAAATTCAAAAAAGGGATCATGCTCATAGGCTCATCTTTGAGGAGGAGACGTGAGGTCGGAGTAAGTAAATAGCCCTCTTCAGCTTCTTGAATAAAGAAGCCAGCATGAACTAGAATACGCATGAGACGGTAAACACAATCATGAGTTTTAGCCTTATCATGATTATTGTTGATGGGGAGGGCCTCTGCTAAATCGGAGAGGTTCATGGGTCGGCCATGGCTATGGATGATATCTGGAATTTCAAGTTGAATTGCACATTTTAGTGACATGGAGTTGATGTAGTTGAATATATGGTTCCATATGTGTGCCTGAGCAGCCAGAACTTGTCTAGTTTCGTCTCCAATATCATTATTAGGCAATGCCATTTTTGTGATACTTATAATTTCTTTGAGATGCTAAGGATTTATATGTACATATTTATTATTTACTCCTATAAGAAGAACGAGAGGACCAATCCATCCTTCATCGTACAGCCTACCAACATGAACTTATCTTTACTGGTTGGCGCGCATTTGAGAGTGCATTCTAGTACTGTACGTTACGTGGTCCACCACCATAAGTTATAAGATAAGAAGAATGAGAAGACCAATCCAGGCTTCATCGTATAGCCTACCAACATGACCTTATCTTTAGTGGTTGGCGCACATTTGAGAATTGTACGTTACGTTGGTCCCCCACCAAAAATACTTTTTTTCCTTTGAGACTTTGGTGTTTTCTGCACCTATGATGTCATCTCCTGCATCGCAGTGTAACATATAAACATGGAATTCCAAAAACGTGCATCAATTGTACATTTTATCTGCAGAGTGACATTCTTTTCTAGTGAATTGGTTCGTTGGAAAATTAGTAGGAAAAACATATTCTATGGCATAAATTTTTGGCTTAAGTCATCCACGACTCCTTAAAGTTGTCCGCATATTTTATTTAGACATCTTAACTAGGACTATTACCTATTGAACACTTAAATTGCTCAAAAAATGTACCTATTATACACAAAATGTTGATATGGCAAAAGAAGTGTTTTTCACTTTCTTTGGGAGCGTGAATTTTTTTGAAATACTGTTTTATTTTTATTTTTTCCAAAAAAACTTCTACTTTTTCTTCTTTAATTGACACTTGACATTTAAATAAATTAAAATAATTTTTTTATATTTTTAAAAATAACAATTCTTAATCCAAAAAAAGAAAGAGCACCCCTACCCCTTCAAGTCATCTTCTTCCCCAAATTTAAATTTTCAAAAACAACTATAGAATCTCCATTTTTTATTTTTGTTTTCTATTTCTTTTCAATATTCATAAAAAAAAA